>NW_005187413.1:3528868-3533136 GCF_000239375.1 Pundamilia nyererei | reverse complement strand
TAACGTGTTACTGCCAATCTCTGCATCTCTGCCCATCTCTGCTGACTAGTTAAAGTGAGAGAAAACTCTCAGTTGTCGCCAGATTGTTCTGACTCCTGTCCTGTTCATGCTTTCCTTCAGTTTGTTTCCAGTGCTGTCCTCTGATTCTGTACAGAACTCTCTAGTATTTTGGGACCCCTTGAGTCATTTTGACAGTGTGTGTGTGCGCCCATGGACTTACCTGCAACTCCTCCGACCACTCTCTGAAACCATTGCTTCACAGATGGGTTTTCTGTGTGCTAAGGCAACCAGTAAATAAAACTTTGTTAACTTTTCTCAGTGTCTTGCAAATGAGCCCTATGACAGTTCATGCTCAAAAGCCCTCCATCCTTGTGGACGTAAAACAATTCTGCAGAGAAGAGGTGCCAAAAACTCATTGCCAGGTATTTCAATTCCTTAATTGCAGTTCCTGCGGCCAAAGGTGGCACAACTAATTATTCGATTTAAGGGGGAATTAATCATTATTAAAATTTGAATTTTTTAAAATAATAAAATTTCTTTGATTTTCTGAAATGTGAAAAATATGCAAAAAAGGGGGGAAAAAGAAATCAGGAAGGGGGTAAATTGTTTTTCACAGCAGTGTAGGTACAGCATCACCCTTGAGACAGAAAGATAAAGATTCTGCTTCATCTGACTGAGAGCTGTGAATTCAAAAGATGTGTTTGTACAACACTAATCGAATGGAGTAAGGCCTCCGACTTCAGGCTGAAAAGTCTGAAGTCTACAGCTTTGGTTTTCGCTCTTTACAAAATATGCTGATCTGCACTGGTGTGATTCTGTTTGAAGTTTATAACTTTACTTAAAGTTTTCCACATTTTTCTTGACCTCATTCTCACAATGGTCAGCTGTCAGTTAGATCATAATCATATACGTGGATACTGATGCCTGAAGTCATCACTAACCACCCACTAAAATGCAAATTTCACTTAAAAAAATGAAGTCATCATGCTCAATGTGTATCCGCTAATCCATATAGGATTTCTCTTTCCCACAGAGTGATTAGACTTTGTGACTTGCTTCAGGGGACCAACCAGCACTTGAAAACCAATCCTACTCCTTCGTCAGATCTCATGGTGCATATTTGTAATGTTTTATTTAATTTCTCTCTTTCCTCCATCAATCACAGGCACATGAGTTTGATGTAAATTAATCAGCTTATGCTTCTGGCCACATTTAGATTTTTAAAATTTGAATTTAAAATGCTTTTTTTTTTAAAATAAAGATAAATAGGAGTTCATTCTATATTGCATTCTGAGTTTTTCCGGATTTACATCGCGTATATACAACTCCTCTTACTCTAAAATCTTTTGAAATTCATCATAGCTGATTGTATGCAGCATCAGGAATAAATCCTTTATCATACAATCAGCTAAGCAGCTTATATTGCAATTAATTTAAATCCTTCTGGTTCCTATTCTTGTTCTTTTCCAATAACTTATTTAGTTAGCATGTTGCACAGCAGAACAAGTCCTTTGTCTTTCATGTCTTGAATAAGTATAGCACAGCACACTCAACAACAAGCTTAGCTCATATCAATGTGGAGATTTCTTCATATGCTTGTAGAGTCAGGCTTTTCTTAAGAATCATACCATTGCAAAGGTGATAATTATTCAGAGTCTTTCAAATGTTGAAATCTAACCCCATTTCATGCTTTTCTCTTGACTTGCATGTTGGAAGTCTTTTTAACTTGAGCTCAGAAGTGTGATATTTAGTTTGTTTTCTGTTTTTTTTTACCTCTTGAAGTTGAATGAGCAATGAAAAAATCTTGTTTTATCTTTCTTTGGGATTTCAGGATGCTGCAATAGAGTTTCTGCATTAAACCCTCTAGATATTTGGTGTTTTTTTCTATCTTTTAATCATAAAAGAACTTGCAACTTTATATTCTTGCCTTCATGCTTTTTACACATTTTAAATGTGCAAAAAGCATCTAGAAGTGCAGACTAACAGCTTGTTGTTCTGTTTAATGCACAAATCTCATCTCCTTTATATAGAACATATGACGTGACAACCTCCACCCTGCTTCTGTCCAACGTGTGTGCCGTGATCATCATGTCTGTTGTTAATGACAGGCTGGCTTCGGGTTAGCGCATATTGATTTCCACACAAAGACAAAAGGTCAACAGACTGGCACACATAGGTATAAAATTGATCCTATTAACCTGCAAGGAACAAATTGGAAACACTGAGGAGTTGAGTGCTTGAGCTGCGCATATGATCCCATCCAATTAAAGAACAGAAGACCTTTAGCTTGCTGGAGTTTCTAATTAACTGAGCTTCAACTTCCAGTCACAGCAAAATGTGTCGTTGCTGTTATCTCTCCCCCCAAGCAGGGAAATGTGTGACAAGCAAAATATACTACAGCTGATCTGTCAAGTAAAAATGCAAAAGGGGATAATGTTATTACTAGATTAATCACTAATAATAATATATTAATATAAGTTTGTCTCACCAAGCTGAAGTGTGTTTACATTTTTTTAAACACGTAAGACACAACAGTAAAATCAACAACATCAGATGTCCTGACGTTAAGAAAATGTACTGAGTGCGTGCAGACAATACAGCTGTGAGAAAATGGAATCCACGGCTATGTAATATGTGGTAATATCAAAGACAGGATGTTAATCTTGTTTCTGTCAATGGCACTTTGTATGGATATCATTTTAAAAAGGTATTTCTAAAGCACATGTTTTCTTTTATCATATTGCATAAACTCTAATAGCATTTGCTTTCACATTGACATTTTTCTCAGAGCATACGATTTAGAAATAGATTTAATAACATGAATAAAAATAAAATTGTCATTCTGGACTGAAATCACAGTATAGCTTAAATGCCATCAAGCAGATTTTGGTTGAATCCCAGGATTTTTGGGCAGTCCTGCTTTTCTCATGTGGTGTTTGTTTATAGAAGTCCTCTCACCATCTGTCCTTCCCCTCCCTTTGTTTTATAACTGCTCTAGGTACAGGCTCTGACAGCGAAGCTTGCTCAGGGAGTGGGGTTCTCCTGTTAGAAAACAGAGCGACGTCACTGGCGGCATGCACGGTCCACTACCCGTATATCCAGGATCAAGGGAATAAACTACAGAGGGAGAGGCTCCAGGGGAACCTCATTTGGAGCAGACTGGTGGACAACAGGAAAACAGAGATGAGCGTCACAGTGGAGTCTCCAACCTGAGGAGCCTGGAGGTTCCCACTCAGGAGTGGGAGAGGAATTTAAATTCAGTTAGATATATTAATCAAGAATGAGAGAATAAAGGATGATGTTTGCAAATTATAAGAGTACATCTATAACAATATTCCTTAAATGATAGGACTGGTGATGGTCAACAACTGTCATGAAAACAGCAGAACCAACAATGCATTAGTCTGTTTAAGAATGTGCTCTGAAAGGCCATTCTTTTCATGAAGAGGATGATGAAGGTGTAGCTGTGCGCTTCAATTTTGTAGTTTCTGAATAACAAACGATGTTCAACATAGAAAGCAAATAATTTCAGAGCAGACAGTATCAAATCAATTTCAGTGGCAGAAAACAATCCAATCTAACTCTAAAGAACTTGTTCATTGCAAAATGCAAAGCTAATGTTAAAAAAGTCTAAAGTCACTGAAGTTAATGTATTTAACTCAAAGCATTTCACTTCAGTGTATTCCACTTTTAATATTTTATCTGTGCAGCAAAATCATAGTTTTAGCTTTCAAGAAGCATTTTCTTCTATTTCAGTTAATGAGTCTGGTTCATATATTGCTGTACTGCTTGATCGTTTGTTAATGATCATTGTTAATGATCTAGTTTGAGGACAAGATTTGCTTATTTAGCTGTGAAAATGAACTGAAAAGAAATTAATCCCATCAACAGTGTTTATCAATTACCATAACACTAAATGTTGCAAACAAAAAAGAATAAAATCAGTGTTTGGTGTAAACATAAACTCTCAGGAGAAAACCAGTGCAGACCAGTTCATCACCTCCATAAATCCCAGACGTGTAAAGAACTTCTACCTTCATCCTCCTGTTGCTTACAAATACTTGAAGCACTTTCCAGCTCAGGAAAAATTTAAAAAAGAAAAGAAAAGAAAAAAAGAAAGTGCTTTTGGTCAAAGCACCTGCTGTCACTTTTCTACACCCAGGCCTTGTGTTTTTGAACACACCCGGCTTTGTTCCCATACTGGAGAAATGGCTTGTTGGCTTCAGGCCTAATGCCCAAATCACTTCTGACCAGGATTCTCTGGACTA
>NW_005187413.1:3527162-3528817 GCF_000239375.1 Pundamilia nyererei | reverse complement strand
CAGCACATGAAAACACCTGTCTGCTGCCAAATTTCAGCTTGTGAAAGATTTTAATGATTCAGGGTGTCCACTTTGAATTCCTATCCTCATTCAGATTTTCAGTTGAAGCTAAAAGACCAGCCTGACCTTTTTAGAGTGGCTGCTTCTCAGACAGCGTTGTTACCCCAAACAGCTGCTTTTATGTCAGTTAATGAGCTTGGTTCATATATTTCTTTGGTGCACATATTTCTAAGTCTAGGGTTGGTAAAAGTATTTGATGGGCTATAAAATCTGTGATTTTGTCATTACTTTGTTCCTTTATTTTCCAGCACTGTTGTTGTGATTTGGCACTGTATAAATAAAACTGAATTTACCTTTGTTCAAGCTTTGTTGGTAAGGCACATATTTTGATTATAAAATGTACTTCACTTTCAAATGGTGGTGGCTAATGGTGCAAATGTGCAATTACCTTCTTCCTGGCGTCCTCTCACAACCTCTGAGATTGAGGACATGATTACAGTGAGTGTCCAGCCAAGACAAGTAGGCTGACAAATAAAATTAATTTTACTGTGACTGAATGCTCTTTGACTGAATCTAGCTTCCTGCATCCTCTTTCTCTTTTAACCATTCCCACCTTTTTAAAGGTCTGTTTTAATTACAAGACACAGGTTACAGTGTTCTCAAAATACCCTGCGAAACTCAGTGTTTAGCTTTTTTGAGCAACTCTCTATCTACCAACCCAGAGCCCAGTGACACTGTGACACATTTCAACTAGGGACTTGATTGGCTGCTGTGGATGTCCAGGTTGTCTTTTGTTCTCCCAGCTGGTGAGTGCACTGCACTGTGTACTGCTGTACTGCCTTCCTGGCCAGTGAATGTTAATTTCTTCTGCCCAGTTAACCAGAGCTGTCTACTACATCACATAGTATGATGACCTGTTGACTATCATGCCGTTGCCACATGCAAACAACTTCTAGGAGCCACAGGTGAGAAATAGGTAGGGATCAATATAGAATGATCCACTCGCAGTAGAGTATGACAAGTTCTCCATTAAAACTATTATTCCCAATACACTACTTAAAAAAAGGTTTAACTAAATATATTTAATACTTCGGATTCCTCAAAGTAGCTATCAGGTGTGCCTTGTCAAAATATAATTGATGAAATTTCTTGATTTCATTATCTTAAATGATTCTGAACTGAACACCTGTTTACAGTTAATGTGACAACACCACCACGTCTTACTGGGTTCAGAGAGGGAGCCATTTCAAGTAGAAGGTTTACCAGGACCAAATCTTGAACTCCAGGTTTTCTTCAGTTATCTGGATAAAATTAGTGGTATAGTAATGGAAATTTTAAGTTGTTTATTAGAGTTATTTTGCTGATAAGCCTTCTTTAAGCTGCAGAATGCCCTGACTTCTCAGGAACAAGGAGGTAGGAAAAAGCAGTCCACCGTGTCCCGTAGATCATTACTGATTCATTAGTTTGCCCTAATGCAAAATAGACTCAGGGGCTTAATTGGCACAATGCTGAGCTCTCACCTGACATGTGTTCTACAAATAAGATGATCTATAGAGTGTGTTTACATTTTTAATCTAAATGCTGATTACTCCAGAGATGGGGTTACATTCCCCAGGGGATAGAGCGTAATGAGATGGATGAGTTGAAAAAGTAAG
>NW_005187413.1:3525999-3527092 GCF_000239375.1 Pundamilia nyererei | reverse complement strand
ATATATACATGCATATACATATATATATATATATATACCACCTAGTTGTTGTAAGTTTGCATTTAAATGCATTTCTTACATCTTATTTATCATTTTTCAAATTTCCAAGTATTATTTCTTCTGGTGAGAGAAAAAAATGGACTCACCAGAGGTATTACTAAGATCTGGGAACATGGTGACATCTCTAAAAATACTCACACGGGACAAGAAGCATCAACAGTGAAATGAGGTTACAGATTTTAAGCATATTTGGATTACAAAACAAAGGGAAACTACAAATTATAACCTAAACTGTCAGAATTACAGTTTCATTATAGCTGGGCCTCATTCAAATCCAGTATTACAGTACTAAACTGATGTGGTTTTTTTCACATGTTCTTGGCCTCCTGTTTCTGTGCATATCAAAAAAATGAAATTGGGTGGTTGTTAAATTTACAAAATTCAAACTTGTAATGTGCACAAAATAATTTCATGTTTCTGTGGTGAACGTAATTAAATCATAGGATCTGCATGAAAACCAGCAACTTAATTTATTCTTGTTGAGATGACATGATACAACCTAGTAAGAGTGGTTAGTTGCCTGGATTCACAAAATTCACAAGATCACACAAGAGTTCAAACCACAGGAAAACCACTGGGGTTAGAAGAGACAGACAACAATACATACACTACGTATATCCCTCAGCTATTTATTGTGGTTTTTAAAATTCTATATAAAGCCTTGTAATCATAGTTTCCCTATTTTTTTGAAGTCTAGATTGACAGCTCGGTGGCACAGTGGTTAGGACTGTTGCCTCGCAGCAAGAATGTCTTGGGTTCAAATCTACCATCTGGCCAAGTGTGCAGTGGGTTCTCTCTGGGTACTCTGGTTAAAGTCATGCAGTAATTAGGGTTAAGCTAATTGGTGTTTCTAAAATATCTGTGAACATGAGGGCAAATGGTTGTCTGTCTCTCTGTGATAGACTGGTGACCTGTCCAGTATTCTGACTCCCACCCTATCAAATTCAAATTCAAATTTTTATTTGTCACGTACACAGTCATACACAGTACGATATGCAGTGAAATGCTTAGACAACTGCTCGTGACCTAAAGA
>NW_005187413.1:3523407-3525210 GCF_000239375.1 Pundamilia nyererei | reverse complement strand
CTCGACAGGATTATACAGGTCACCCAGTGGATAGTCAGCTGTCCTCTCACCTCACTTAAAGAGCTGCACAGCTCTCGTCTCAGGAACATTAATAAAATCCTTCGTGAACGTCTACTTTCGGACAGACGTTTCAGATCCATAAAGACAAAAACTAGCAGACTAAGGCGCAGCTTTTATCTCTCAGCCATCACCATGCAGAAAAGTGTTAGGTTCAATCAGAACCAACATACTCTTCATGTACAATGTTTACAACCACAGATTAATACTGGTGTTACATCAACACCGGCAAATAGGAACTGCGTTGTGTTTGTATGTATTTATGTGATGTCACCTGCAGCAGTGATATATAATCCTACAAAAGCACATGCTAATATTGAGTATGGCCAAAGTTTCAAATAATGGAGTCAGCATGTGTACAAGAAATCCTCGTGAGCCAGAACCTCAACCTTCAGGCTGCTATAAATAGCTCAGTTTCTGACAGGTTTTTTCTACTCTTGGCTTGAAATGATGCCAGTGAGAGGGGATGTCCTTATAAGGGTCATCTCAGGCTCATAGCTCTTGCTGTGAGCACAGCATCCCCATCCACCTGCTGCTTGAACCTTATGGTTCAAGGGAGGGTGGTCTCAAATATAGAAAAGATAAGATTGCTTCCTCTAGACATTTGATGAACTGGATCTGCACCAAGTATGAGAGATATAAAGGCTGTGAACCATGTAAAGCTGCTGTAGTGAAGTCCAAGATTGAGGAGCTGAAAATGGGCATTGTAGGTTCCCTTTAGGCACAAATAAACACAGAGAATGGGAACTTAAACCTTGACTTTTATTTTACACGGGAGCCTTAGGTCATTGAAACTAAAGCAGTGATATCATGTATCATATAAAAGTCTATATTGTTAAACTAAACAGTGTTGACAATGAGGTCTGCATATTTTCAAAGTACTGTTGTTGCAAAAATGGTTTAACCAGCTTCTTCTTGCCTTCATTAAATTGGGTTTAGAAATAGAAGTGAAAGACAGATACCATCTTAATGACTGGAAGCACAAGCTTTCTGTTTTTGGGTGAACTGAATATTTAAAAGCTACTAAGCCTGATTTCCTCTGCTGATAAAAATGTTGTGGAGGAAGTGCAGCATAGAGGCCCAAGCTGTGGGTACATAAGAGTGACTGACTCAGCTGAGGTAAAAGTAATCTGATCAGAAGATATTTGTCCATTTCTTATCTGTGACACCTACACCTACGTGTGTCTGTGAGATAGTGTTTTCTTCAAGTAAGATTGCATTTCCATGTGTGTGGACATTAACAAAACACTAAAAGAACCGATGTGGATGTGGACCGATAGTTTTGTCATCATTCCAAAGAGACAAGTGGTCTGATTTTTGTGCAATGGCCAGTGGCTGGGAGCACTTTCCCTCTGTCCTCTGTAATTTTGCTTGGCATTAATTGGCATGTTCCTATATAAACTCTGTATTCCGCCCACATGCCCTCAACTATTGTAATGTAAACTACAATTCTATTTCAGGGAAGAAAATTGGTCCCTTTGTGTTAGCTGAGGGAATTATGCAACAAGCTGCACCCGCTCGTCATTTTAATTGCCACTGTACACAGGAAAAGTTCGCCTTTTGCCAACCCCTAACTGCAAAGTAGCTTATTAATCCACAAATTAAAAAAATGCAAACGGTGAGATGTGTTTTATATGTGTGGGTAAGTGGCGAATTGCAGTGGAGCTGAATTCATTCAGAATTAATTTCATCTTCCTCCCTGAATATCACCGGATTTAACTGCAACCGGTTGTGCAGCAGGCTGAA
>NW_005187413.1:3520076-3522319 GCF_000239375.1 Pundamilia nyererei | reverse complement strand
GTTATGATTTAATTTAGACTCACTTGCCTCTTAGTCCTGCTCGCTGTGAGAGACAAAGAGAAGCCCTCGGTCCTTCTGCTGCGCTTGTGGATGGATATATGAGCACTTGGGCGGTAGTCTACGGGCTCGTAGTCACTGTGGCTGGCAGGCACAAGTTGGGGGGCACCGAAAGGAGTTTGTAAGACTTACCAATGTGAAGAACACTTCAGAACCAAGGACAGATCCAAACCGGTGCCTGGCAAAGATGCCCAAAGTGAACAACATCTGGAATCTGCTCGTCACATGAAGCTCTTCACGTTTCTAACGTACTGAAGCTCGGCTTGCGCAAAGAAACCCTTCAAATCCATTCGGGAAGAAACACCTAGTGCTACTAACAGGTAAGAAATGGTCCCTTCATAATTTTGATGTTATACTGACGGTGGGTTTAACACAGAAAGTACTTTGTGTCTTTCCTATCTGACGTGATTTTGCATTTTTATTTTTTATTTTTTTGTTACAAAGTCGTCGCCCCCCCACCCCCCAGCATGTATCCCACAGTCACAACATTACTCCCAACAGGTCCGTTATTATAATACCTTATCAGCAGTTCATGATTTTCCCAGCATTTATCCCCATTCCCCCTCTCACAAGCCACATCTGATGCACCAAAGTCTATTTGTCAACACAAACCAAAAATAGCAGGAGGAGACTTTCTTTCACTTTATTATCAGCCATCCCAATACCGTGTTACTGTGGAGGTGCTAGCATTTCCCTGTATGAATATGTGAAGTTGTAATCCTGCTTGACCCGAGTGTATTTATTGTCTCAAATAAGAATTACATAATTGAGTGAGGCAGAGATTCCTCTCAAACCAATCAGGGCTTTTGTTTTTGGACAGCGCCATAAACAATGTGGTGGACCCTAATGTGGGAAGTAATTCATCTGGTAAATGTATCGAGTCATTGCAAAAAGTGAAGAAAGTGTTTTTGCTTTGGAATCATCCACGTATCTCACGCATCACATTGTTATGACAGGAGTCAGACAGGAGTGATGGGGTAGGATTTACCTCAAAGGTAAGTTATTTATTATGGGAGACACCACCACGGTGTCTTGATGGATGTTATGTATTTTATCATCAGATGGTGTCAGCATGCTCACCAACATGCTCACCAAGAGGAAACAAAGAAAATCTGCTCTAGCACGTGTAATTCTTACATCTGTCCTTTGTCTTCCAGTCTAAGTGTGGCCTAGGAATAAACATACTGACAGGGCATTATTTTATTATTTTATTTTATTTTATTTTATAAAAATTAAACAACTGCACTATTTTTTTTTCTGAAAAATACGCATTTATTTCACATTCAAACACAATCAGCTGGCTGCTGGCCACCACAGAGGGATCCTAATTCCTTCAGCTGACAAGTCCAGGTGGAGGGATAAACTGGGTCCCCAGTGGAGATTATATAATGATGGGAATCATAAGACGAGCTATTGAGGTTGCAGTTTTCTCTTCTTTTTGTAGTTCATTTTCATACGTAGAGATCTGATGCTTTGAAGTGGATGATTTGTGTATTGTCTTCTGACTGAAACCTTCAGTTTTTGACAGTTTATTATCTGATGTTATATAACACTGTAACCTCTAAACTTTAAACCTAAATCTAGTTTTTAATCAGATAAGCACAGAAAATTAGTGTTTTAAATGTCATAGGACAAGTACGCTGTTTAGGCTGTCATACTCACCCGGCTTAATGATTCATGTGCAGTGGATCGGGCTCTAAATTAAATGTCACGTCGAGTACTTTTCAATAAAACTGCATGCAGACTGTGTCTACTCTTCAAATTTTGAGTTGTGTCGCCATTTTAAACAATTAAAAATATAAATTATTGTTTTATAACAATTATTTTTCAGTCTGTACCTGATGATAACAAAAAAGGAGGTGCATTCATTTCTTCAGCTCATTCGCCAGACATAAATAACACTGTACTTCTGCGTAGATAATATGATTATACCTGCCAATCACCATCACTGCTGAAAGGAACTGGGTGGTGAGTCATTTTTTACACATTAGTTATACCGGGATAAGGAGTAAGGACAATAAGGAATAGTGTTCTCAAAGCCTCTTTATGCTAATGTTGGAGAAATCCTCTGTGCTGGGCAGGAGCAGTAATGCATTAGCTGATGGTTCAAAGCTGAGTAAAGCACGCCGTCTTTTCTTTTTGAACTTGCCTTTCAGAGGGAATATTGTGCGCAGACAGCTGGGGAG
>NW_005187413.1:3517976-3519861 GCF_000239375.1 Pundamilia nyererei | reverse complement strand
GTTTGTATTGACCAGCCTAATTGGCTGTTCCTTGTTGCACCATTAATTCATACTGTGACCTAGTCTCTGCAACCAGAAAGCCCCCATCTGCTCAACAGACAGCACTGAAGACCAATTAGACTCTTAAAGTTGAGCTCTCCAAGTTGATTTCTCACCTTGCTTCTAATAATAGGGCAAATGTGTTGCAGCAGTCCCATACACCTGCACTAGTGTTCAAGACACACAGCAGACATGAGACAGAGACTGTAACTTTGTATATTACCACATGTAATTTAGTTTGATGGGTACAGATTCATCAATGCACCATAAGATTTCCCCACCCCTAATCTGATGTAATATTTATCTGGTAAGAAATTTGGCATTCATTACACTTTTTGCTCCTCATTTTCACTCAAGAGATGCTTGTGCTGTCACAGGATATTCCTCACAATATCCTGTGTGATTCACAGTATCTTGTGTATCCTGAAGTGTTCAAAAGCATGCACGCACGCATGAACTTATGCTTGTGTCGCTGGTGTTTTTGGAACCAGTCCCTGTGAACCCCACTGTGACGGTTTTCTGCCTCTGTGAGCACAGGAAACAGGACACACTCAGACTCAATGAAACGACTGTTGATAGAACTGCCAATAAAAGAAGTGTCAATGCACGAGCATCTTTTTTTATACAGTGTTATAATGTAAGTAACAACACTGTGTGACAGAAGGGGAAAAGTCAGTAATACGCTTCCCACTGTGTCTTAAAGGAGAACGTAGCGGCAGCACATCGCCTAGTCCAAACTGCTGCCAAGCTCTGTGGGTTTACCAGCGTGACTCCTCTGATAGCTCAACTTCTATTTAAAAAAGGAAAAACATACCCACAGACAATTTTTGTTGATATTATGTGCCATTGTTACATCCCTCAGAGCTTTCTGTGAGTAATACTGCTGAAATATAAGCTCTGATAAGAAATTCTGATAGTATTTGCAGAAAAAGAAAAGTAAACCACAAGTCTTTAAAAATACATTCCAGAGTATGAATCTACTTTAATCTATGTGTTTGTTCTGAACTATGCATTTGATAAATGTGATTAATAATTGTGTTTGGAATAAATACGATTGGCTCTCTAAGAGCGCTGTGATTGAACCTGCCCACCTAATCAGACAACCCCCGGTGGATCTTACTTCAACATGATAGGAATATATTAGCATACATGTCTCTCTGCCCACTCCCCTGCAGTCCAACCCTTATTTTTTACCCACCATGTTTCCATGGCAACCACATCCATTGAGGAGAATCACCGTGTATGTGATATCTCCGTTGCCTGGAAATTATGCTTCAGTCAAGAGGTGCCTTAAATATCAATAAATGTTTGATGTGGTCACTTGAAGGTGGTAACACTGAGTCAGTCTTTCAGATAAAATTTTATTTATTTCACACTGGAACTGCTGAGACTCTGACTAAAATATTAAGGTCTTCTGTTTCACTTCAGAAAGTAAATTCTAAGATTAATGTCTAAGATTAATGGCTGTGTTTCAGCCTTCAGATAGAATTCTTAAATTTAGAGTCTTCAATAAAACCATTTCTCTGTAGTAATTATATAGACTCTAAGTCAGGAAAGTTAAGAAAAAGGCTTGTAGTTCAGGTAAGAATCAGTTAAAAAGATAAGAGAGAAAAAGCATGACTGTTCATATCTTTGAGTAAACCTGTGAGCAAAAAAGTGACCAATAGGCCTCTGACCCATATTTAGTTCAAGAATTTCATTGACATTGGGCAAGGACGTTACATTTTACTCCACAGGAATAGGATACAAATGTAATAGATAGATAGATAGATAGATAGATAGATAGATAGATAGATAGATAGATAGATAGATAGATAGATAGATAGATAGATAGATAGATAGATAG
>NW_005187413.1:3516308-3517861 GCF_000239375.1 Pundamilia nyererei | reverse complement strand
TGTGAACCTCTTCTGCTCTCCACTTCAACCTGCTAAATCAAGCTACCTGGTCCTGCCATGCTGAGTGCAGTGCTCTGCCCCAAGTCGCAGGCCAATTCTGCACATTACTGGCCTCTCCATGTGTTCCTTCTCGAGCTGCTGATACCAGGAGTCCTGCCTAGTATTTCCAGACCGCCCGCTTCAGCCAAACGTGAGATCATCGTCGATGGGGACTTGGTGATTGGAGGCCTGTTCCCGGTGCACGAAAAAGGCGATGGAATGGAAGACTGTGGTAAGATCAACGAGGGGAGAGGGATCCAGAGACTGGAAGCCATGCTGCTGGCACTTGATGAGATTAACTCCAGCGATCGCATCCTTCCTGGTCTCCAGCTGGGGGCTCACATCCTGGACACCTGCTCGAAAGACACTTATGCTCTGGAGCAGTCGCTAGATTTTGTAAGAGCATCCCTCACTAAGGTGCACGACCCAGGTTTCATCTGCCCAGACGGCTCGAGACCAATTCAAAATGAGGTTCCACTGGCCATCTCAGGGGTTATCGGAGGATCTTACAGTGATGTTTCAATTCAGGTGAGTGTGCAAATGTATATTAACCTTTGTTTAGTGTATCAGTTGCACTTGCATGCCTTTACTGAAAACTGTGACACATGCAAAATTGCCATGCCACTATACTAAGATAAATAGTATACCATATGGTATAGCTATGGTACATCATGTGGGTTTTCTACGTCTTGTACTGACCTCATCTGGGATGAGGGGTTGAGGTGCTAAGTTATCAGTCTATGCTAGCAAGCATGGTTAGCAAGGTGCATCCATAAACTGCATGGGTCCATTGCAGAAACAGAAATACTTGCTTATTGGTCCCCATCTAACGCATGCAATTATATTTTTAGAATTACAGTTAGCAAAATTGGACCACAGACTTCCTGGATGATCTGTCAAAATTAGCTACAGAGCAAGGCATTGTCTGTGTCAGTTATCAGCATGAATCCAAAAGGCACTGACACCCCAAACACAATAAGTGATCTATTTCAGCAATGAGCGGAAGTTTTGCCTCTGGTAATTATCTTCTTTGTCTATGGGGCTCTCACCAAAACAAAGTCCTAATGTTTCTTTAAGTGTGTAAGTGTATATGTAGTCTTTTCAGTTGATTGCGTTTTGTCTGCGTCTGTAATCAAGTAATTTGTTATTTCAAGAGCAAATATTTTGCAACTTAACACTTGTACGCCTTTAAAAAAAAACTTGTTAATTCACAATATTATTCCAGTTATTTATTTTGTGAGCATGCATTGTGTTACATGGGGGTGGATGCTCATTCACATGTTGAAGTTGCTAAAAGAATCCTTGCATCTCCACTTTTCACAAGCTGTAGAATTGAGCCTTCAGTAGAAGAGGTTTCTCTTTGGCTGGAGTAAGAATTTACTGAGATTATTTTGTCTGAAGCATCAACATTCACAGACACATCAATCACTTTGTCAGCAACTTCATTTCTGCCTTGCAAGGAAAACTGACCTTTCACACATGTATGAAAGGTTGCTAGAGGCAGTTCATCTGAC
>NW_005187413.1:3503324-3516153 GCF_000239375.1 Pundamilia nyererei | reverse complement strand
CACACACACACACACACACGCACACACACACATGCACGCACAATATGTGGCGAAGCCTTGGGTAAACTATACACAAGTAAAGATCATCTCTATTAGCCTTAGGGGTGCGGCAACATGATCACATTTGAGTTCAGATAATAACTGGACCAATGTTTTCCAGTTTTTCGCTTGTTACATGATAAGCATCATTAATCCAGCTAATAGTCATTTATTATACACCAATATTTAATTAATACTGACTGAAATGATAAAATAACTCAAGTTCTGGTTTTTGATTTTGGGGTTCATCCTGTTTTGTGCCTCCTAAGATTTTGTGTCATGCGGTCTGTTAAGTACAACAGTGGAATCTTTGCCACAGGAACCTTTTCAGTGTGTCACAAAGTATTTGTAGTACATGTTCACCTCTAATGAAAATGCTATTGTGGTTTTCCAGAAATATCACTGCTCTGCCCTCTAACTTGTTTTGAGCAGTTGAAACACTACACTGTGGGGAACTTCAGATTTGTTTGTTCAAACAGTACAGTTCCATCACATTTAATTAAAAGTTGGTGACACAGTGAAGATCACCAGTTTTAACAGCAACTTTCTACAGGCAATGTCTATCCACTTTTTTCCTCAGTCAAAGGACCTCAAAGCTAAATCTTTTAGGTTTCTCACTACTTATAGCTACCTTACATTGCAGGAACTTGGTGAAGGTGAAAGTTAACTTACTTGAACAGACTCCTTTCCTCCATTCTTCCTACATTCCTGTCCAAATTCAGCCAGTAAGCAATGAGTCCATGCTCAGCAGTTTTTTGTGGCTGATGAGAAGAACTTACTGTGGAATAGGTACTTTTTCTCCTCTGCAAGGTACTGCAGAGGCAGTTTGACTAGGCACAAAAGGTTATGGTGGCCTAAAAAGCCCGTTAGTTCCTGTGGTGGAAACCAACATTATGTTTCACTGGTTCACGGATTTATGTATGTGACTAATGAAACAGTTTTGTTTCATTCAGTAACATCTCTATTCAGTTATATTGCTGATTCATGTTTTTTGTGTCTAATTTGACCACTGGATGCTGTGGCTTTGCTTTTCAAACAAAAAAAGCTTCTTTCAGCTTTTCTAAAGCTAATAAAAACCCTTTCTTGTAACGTGTTTAAGTAGTCTTCAGGAATAGTTCTTCAGGTTTCTTGAAGGACAGAGCTTTTCATTTGATATTAGTCACAACCTTGATCCCAAACTGCTTCGGTAATGTTGATATCCAGGCTCTGGGGAGGCCAGTCCATGACTGGTAGTTTTCTGTTGTTTATTTTTCTATCCTGGTATGTTTCTACTCTGTTGGCAGTGTGTTTTGGATCACTGCCACGGTAAAAAAAAGAAAAGAAGAAATGTCAATTAGATGCTTTCCAGATGGTATTGTATGGTGGATCAAAATCTGGCAGGACTTTTATGTGTTCATAATTACATCAATTTTGACAAGATCCCCAACACCACTGGCTGAAATGCAGCCCCAAACCACGACAGAGCCTCTGTTGGGTTTTTCAAAAGGTTATAGACAGTCATTTTTCTACCTTTCTCCTGACCTCTTCCACACATACTGATGATAACACTGATGATTAGGGTGACTGATGATTAGTATAACTCCATAAGTGTTAACTGTTGATTTTCAGTCCAATTTGAAAAACCCAGCTTTGCCTTCTAAACTGACTCATTACTGTGCTAAATTCAATAATTGCATTACAGTTCATGTTGTTACTTGCACGACAAAGTCTCTTCAGTCATCGACACACTGCCAATAGAAAGAAAAAAAAATCAAGCACATTTTTCATCCTGTGGGTTTGCTACAATCAGCTTATTTCAGTTTGTGTGCTGGGTGGAGGAAAGTGGTGGAGTGATCTACAGTTTTTAAGAAGTGGCAATATGGACAGTACTTTTATTTTGATTGCATGAAAGGTCAAGAGTTTGATGGTGAAATTCAGACTGCATCCAGGACAGAAACAATTGCACTGTTCTGCTAACAAAACATCCCTCTTGGCAAGCAAAGCCAGCGTGCCAAAACAAAGTCAGCCAAGAACCCAGAATTACATTAAACTTGAGTGATGCCTATCCCAGTGCAGCAGCCAGAACCTGAAACCACAACAGATAACAAAGACCGTGATGAGTGATCACCTGTAGCTGCAGGTTTATAGTGTTAACTGGTTATGATATAATCTGTCAAGTCAATTTCTGCAGTAACGTATAACAAATATAGCAAGCAGTGTAAAATATTACTTTCCCCGGTGTGTTATGAGTTAATGTACTGTTTTACATTAATGAAAAGCAACAGCAGCTTTTGCTCCCTGTTTCCCTTCCTTCCGTGGGAAAGAAAACCTCCCTTTTAATACAAAGAAATCTCCAGTAGAACCAGGCTCAAGGAGGGGCAGTTATCTGCTGTGACTGTTCGAGGGTGATGGGAATGAGCTAAGATAAAAGACATGCGCTACTTGTCCTCTACTTGTCAACTTTCCTCAAATTTAATAATGACAAACTGCACACCATGCTGAGATATGCCAAGTTTTTTGGCTAATAGCTCTTTGGGAATCACGTTGTTGAAGCAGAAGTACAGTTTTATGCCTGTCAAACTGTGGTGTCCATGGTATTTATTTATTTTTTTTGTAGATTAAACTAACAAAATGGGAACAAATTATGTGTTTGCGAAAGGCTGCTAGCGTCAAAGTGACTAATGATACAATTTAAAATTGGTTCTTTGCCAAGTTGCTTATTATCTGTTGATACAACACTTGTCCATCCCTTGAGTTAGGTGCCTTTTTTATGTTTGAATGATTCATAGGTCTGTACTAAGCAACAAACAAAGAAAAACATTAGTCTGAACGTGAGTCAGCTATAAGAGAATGAGTGAAAAAGCAACCAATGTCCAAAGTAAAACAAAGATCAAGACTTTTGTGTAGTACTCTAGGTCACTTACAAAGCTTCGTATGTTAGCTTATAAATATCGCGTGTCATCACTTCAATAGAAAACGTCATCAGTAATGTTTGCCATAGTGTCAAGCCAATGTTATAAATAACTGAATCCTTTATCCTTTATAACTGCAGGCTGTATGGTTTTCACTTTGAAATCTAGTATTTCTTTAAATATAAAGTATGACAGCTGAACTGTCTCATTTTGCATATCACCATGCATTGAGGAGTATAGATAACACTGAGTTGTGCTACAGCCAGAATATGATCCAACCTTAGCTAAGTTCTTGCAGAGATGAATGCTTCATCAGAGTGTGTTAAAGCTGAATGGAGAGTTCGACAGAAAGGGACTGAGGATATCCAGCACCATGTTATAATCTTCTAAAGCCTTCATTACACTCAGGGCTTCCTTTCATAGTAATGTTGATGATGCCTTGACAAAAGAACAGCTTGTTTTTTGTCTATTTCCTTGTGAATGAATCTTCAGCAGCCACACAGTCACAAAGGCTAAAAAAGAAACTCTCTGCTTTTTTGTTTTTGTATAAATTTGAATACATACCTCTACTGTCACGATGCTCAACAGTCTCTTTGTGAGTGCCTTCACTTCCTGGGCACTTTAATGAATCGAGCCGTGAGAGTGGCTTGAGGCCCATGGTGGGATTTTTTTGAGAGGTCACTGTCTTCACAGTCCCCATTTATCCCAGAGAAGCACTTTGTGGAGATGAAGGGCATTATAAAACAGAGGAGGATGAGTGCCAGAGACCATCCTGGGGAACTTTGAGAGAAGCTGCTTTTCCCATCTGCGGGATATGTCTCCATTGGCTGGCAGGGATGTGCCCACCTGCGTGTGGAAAAGGCTGATGCTGCCTGTGATAGGGCCAAGGACAAGAGGTGGTAACGATGGTGGGAGATGAGCCAGTTTCTGTTTAGTCTCAAAGGATTTGTTCATAATTAGCCCAGCAACATTTAGAAGGCTTGCATCGCTGCCTTGCTCATCCCAGTGTATTTTGTTGTCTTTGTTATATCTTCTCACAGTTGAGGTTTTTGAAAATAGTTTGCCGTGCCAAACAGGATGTTAGCCATATAGAAGCATCTATGATTCATAACCAGCAGCCCACACATTTTACACCTATGGATTTAGCTTAGCATCACGGAGAAATCATTTAAGAAAGACAATTAAATAATTTTAATGTGTTCCCACAATGTCTTATGCTTGGGTAGCTGAACAATTTAAAAAATGACATTTTCTTAGAGGCATAGCCACAGGTTTATCTTCAACATTAACTTTATGTTGAAGATAAAAAAATGCAACACGCAGAGCTCTGAAGCAGCTCAATCCACTGCACAGACTATATGCACAGCCCAGCTGCTTGTGTCTAATCTACCTACATTAACTCATGTATGGATTGGGAAAAAAGTGTTGTAAATCTTGAGTTACTTTTTTGACATTAAAATTTTTTTTTAAGATGAACCATCCCTGGCATGTAATATGACAATATCAACTTATCTCCCTTCAGTCTCCAGACATCAAGACTGCAGACATCTAAAGGTGTAATATTTTGAAATTATACTCAAAAAACACCAACTAAATCCTTCAAGACCGGTAGATAAACTCTATTTTATCATTGCTGAAGCATCTGGGAAGGTCCTCAATAATTTCAGGTTATAACATCTGTCCCGCCACATATCGATGTTTAATACGTTTGGTGTGCAGTGTTTTATTAACTCTGTCTTTATTCTGTTTTCCCCCGCTCACAGAGCAAGTCGGGTAAAACAAAAAACAAAAACCAACCTTGCTTTGGTGTTAACTTCAAAAGACTTTTGTTTATCATGTGATATTATAGCTGAATATAATATCGGTTATTTTAGAAGTGAAAAGTTTAGCACATTCAGAGAACACATTGCAGCTCTCTAATTAGCACATCAGTATGTCATTCAAAGTGAAGGAAAACATTGTAATGACTGGAAAGCTGGTTCGAGTCAAGACCCACACAGTCAATAATGGTGCTAGCCTATTTGTGCCTCGATGCACTTCCCTTCATCTCGCCCGTCTTAGAGCTGTTGTTTTTTTTCCTACGTAGTATCACATAAATAAAAAATGAGCCTTTACGCAGAACCCGTGGCTGTTATTTAAAATTTAGCGCTGAAGATTGTGTGACAGGAGCACTGCACTTCAGTCTTAATAACAGTAAAAATTGCCAAACCTATCAAGCTGGTTCAGAAGTGCTAGAAGCTAGAAGTGATATATCAAAGCATTATTTTCTAAGAAGGCGATAAAGAGCAGATGTATTCCTGTTCTCAAGTGTGGCTCAAAAGGTTGCTCGTGTGGTGAGTATTGTTTTGCTGGTGGGAGGAAATAATAGGTGTATGTTTAATATGAAGATTTGCCTGTTCCTGAAATAGCTCATGCAAGCAATTCAACAAACAATCCTTTCTGCCTTTGCATCGCCAGCTATATGAGCTGTGATATCAAATTTTGATTACAGCCGGCTGGGATCCACAGACATAAATGCATGCACGACATGGTCTTATATAAAGTACACGTGAATAGGTCTAGCCCTTTGTTTTTGTGGGTTTGTGTGTTTGTATCTGTGGCTTAGTTCAGTTGTTTAAATATGGGTCTGTTTGTGGCCATATATACTTACATTTAGAATCTGAGGTGATAGTGACTTCCTGGAGTGTATTGCCAAATTCAAATCACATAGAACATTATTTGAGGTTCTTGTGCAGTGCCCTGTGCCCTTGTTCACACGAGCTGTTTGGTGAAATGTGGCACTGCATAAGCGTCTGAAAATTAGTTTACTTTTTGATAGTCCCTTTGGATCCTTTACACGCAAGTAGCTGGAGCTGTTTTGCAAAGAAGAATGGGCAAGAAATTCAGTTGCTAGATGTGCAAAGCTGGTAGAGACATACCCTAAAAGACTGGCAGATGTAATTACAGAATTACAGCAAAAGGTGGTTCTACAAAGTATTGCCTCAGGGGACCGAATAATTACACACACCCCACTTTTCAGTTATTTATTTGTAAAAAATGTTTGGAATCATGTATGATTTTCGTTCCACTTCTCACGTGTACACCACTTTTTATTGGTCTTTCACGTGAAATTCCAATAAAATTGATTCATGTTTGTGGCTGTAGTGTGACAAAATGTGGAAAAGTTCAAGGGGGCCAAATACCTTTGCAAGCCACTATGTATATATATATGTGTGTGTGTGTGTGTGTGTGTGTGTGTGTGTGTGTGTGTGTGTGTGTGTGTGTGTATAGCTCCAAGTGGAAAGAATAGCAAGCAGAAGAATGTTGATTCATCTGAATTGGAGTTTTCAGTTTTGAAGAAGGTTTGGAGAACTGCAGAGAGACTCTGCAGCTGAACACAAGGTTCACACTTGGTGTTGGGTTTGCCACAAGAGAAAAACAAACTAGACCGAAGTGAACGAACATTTTTAGTGTAAACTATGTGTCTGTTTGATGTTGCACAGTCAATTAAGTCACCACCGGTGTTCTGCTGTTTCAGCTGTCTCTTCACAGTAGAGCAGAACAACTTAGCCTTAGTGCTGCTCCCTCTCAGTGAGTGTTTTGATCAAAGTTTAAACTGCTGCATACATTAAAATGATGCTAAGCTGTTATTTTCATTAACAACCATTTTCTCATATATTTCAGTGCAACGATAAATTATCATATTCAAATGATAGATTGAACATTCAAAGAGCTCCATACAAACTGCTTTCCGATTCATTTACAGTTATATCACTTTTAGGTTTATTTTTCTTTTACCTTTGATGTGTTTTTGCATAGCCTACAAAAAACACAAGGACTTAGTGGAGCTCAGACTTAGTACCTTTATTGTTATTGTTGTTCTTTTTGTTTTTTAAAATGACATGTATCATTAATGTAGCAACAAATCAATTCTTATTAAATTAAATGAACTCTATAGTTTGCCCAAGAATTTAATTACCGTGTACTTTTTTAGCAGCTTGATTAAAAATATCAGTAATTAACATGTTTAATGATTTACACTGCATATTTATTTTTGCACTCAACCCTTTCCTATCAATTTCAGTATTTGAATTTAACTAATACAATTCAAATGCATTGTACTTAATTCAGCAGCAAAACCATATATGCACAAATTTAATCTGTGTCATCTGCTGTATCTACTACAAGACTCAGTTTGATCTTTGGGGCTTTCCATCCTGAAACATATTATAAGACATATTAGAAAGTCTCTTCCCATGTTCCAGCTGTTTCAGTTTTTTAATGCTTCCTCCAAATGTGGTCTAAACTACATGATGCATATTACTGACTGAACCAATATTGACATAGATATTCGGCATGTTGGCCATTGTCTAACTACATTCTTAGATTCCTTTACTTTGGCGACTAACTTTCTTCTTGAAATAGAAACACTTTTTTACAGCCCCCCCCCCCCCCCCCCCCCTTTTTTTATTTGTTTATTTATTTTTTACACACAACGCTACTCAGAACATGTGGTCATGGTTTATTTTTCATGCAATATATTTGATGGAAACTGCTCAGGGAGGGGGCTGTGGTAGACAAAAATTTGCGGAATTAAATGTTTTTTTAATTAACATGAAAAGCAGTCATTCTGTTATATTTTTACATTGAATACTGATGGTGCTCTTTTGGACGTTAATGTTTGAAATATAAGTTACATGACCAACTGGGATAGATAACTGATACATTGTAACTATTCAGTGGACTTACAATACTTAAAATATCTATGTAACTGAATTGCTAGGCCAAAAGAACATAAATAATGACCCTAAAAAAATCTTATACAATCACTAGTCAACAATTTTTTGTATGATAATTTTTCTTTATTATGTACAAATTTAAAAATCAGAGAAAGGAAGACTTAATTTGAAACATTAGCCCTACATTAGAAATCGTAGCAGGATTGTTTTTCTACATCACACAGTTCAGAAGAAAACTGCACCCAGTTTTAGAGTCCATCTTACAAGGCCAGATCAAAACGTGGAATGGGATGATGTGACATGAAGAAACATCACTTTCTCCAGTACACAATTTCAGAACATTATGATATGTAGATATGTTAGTTTTATCATTCAGCCAAATGTTGGCCTTTGGATGTCGCCACAATCAGATTTATTCAAATTTTTAACAATGTAGCGCACCAGTAGAGAAAAGGTTTATATCTGTTCAACCGTTGCAACTTCTACTCACAGTACTTTCAATATCCTATTCTGAAAGAAAATATTACTTGGGGGGGCTTTTTTTAAATTTTTTTTTAGTGTTTATTGAAATAGTACAATGAAGAGATGTCACGCAAGCCAAGAGAGAGAGAGAGCTGGGAATATACATAGTAAAAGGCTTCAGGGAGGATTCAAACTCAGGCTCTGCAATAGCCTTAGGGTATATGCTTTACCTGGTCAATGCGGGAAGCGATAACAGCAGCTCACTTGTGGGATGTATGTCTATATGTGTATATGTAACTTTACCTTTAAGCATTATTAGGTTTCCTACTACTTTGAAGGACAATTTCAAGGTCAGATATAATAAAAGAATTAATATTTGACAATTGCATTTCGCACTTGATAAAGTTCCAGGTCATTTGAGCATAATTTTATCAAAACTGGACGAAAAGTTTAATAATAATAATAATCATCTGAAAAGGAGCACATATCCCCATTTGGGCCATGTTTGCCAAAATTTAAGGGTCGAAATGTATTTCAGTCATTTCAAGTTGCAATTAATCAAATATAATTACCAAAACTTACCAAATATATCACGATAACTGAATACAACCAACAATTTTAAGCATCATTTTCACCTTTAGTCACCCAAAAGTTGTAAAGTTTTACAACATTTAAATAATAATTCAAGGTAATGACATCAGTCAACATAAACATGCCAATGAAATAAATGTTGATTACCAAACAGCTTTCTCTTGACATATAAAGACCTACAGCCTTTTAATAAAAATATTAGTTTATGTATAAATTGGTAGTCATGAAAGCACTTCCTGTGCAGTGTAATAGAGCGTTTTCTCTGTTTTTTCCTGTTAAAGAGATTCTGGCTGGACTAATGAGCCTCCTTAACAACAGAACCAAAACAACCCTTAACTATTTAATGTGCTTCCATAATAACTATGATATATTAAAAATAACCTGTAATTCTAATGAGGTCTGTAAACTAATTATGCAAATAATATTGCAGTTATGTAATAATAAACCCGTCCTCAAAAAATAAATGGGCACAGCTCATGTTACTTCTACATCTGGAGAGAGTTTCAATTTAAAGATCGCTCATGATTGGTGGAAAATACCCACCCCTCCCCCAGTTGTAGTTGTGACTGCTGTGTAAATATGCTTTGTGAATGTACAATTTTAATTATGATCAGAACTATGTGTAATTTTGGGAATACCTTTGGGCATTTCCTCCCCTTTTTTTCTGCAGTTGATCCAAACAACCTATATTGGTTTGGTTCATCACTAGAGATCTGATTATGGTTGCTTCATATATGATAATATTTCACCTTTCTTCATTATGCACAAACTTAAAAATAAAAAAAGTTCTATATAGAGAAGACTTAATATGAGTTTGACTGAAGTTAAAAGCCTGAGTTATAAGTTTGTAAAATAAGGACCCAGGTCTTAACTAAATAAAATAAATGAGTGTCAGTGAAAGTGAAAGTGTACAGTCCTCCAAAGCTATGTGACTTAATCACAAAATAAAATACAAGTCTAGAGTTTTTGGTGTCTCTTCCTCTGAGCCGGTGCGGTGGGTGTTTCTATCCAACTGAGAGAACAAGTGGGAAATACCACATGAGGATGAACAGACGGTTACTGTCACACACTCCAGTGCCGTCCTGAAAGGTGCGCTGTCAAGCTTCTCCAAGAATCTATTGATGAAGGCCAACTGCCTGTCTAAAAAAACCCTGCAAGAGGAAACTACCTTATTATCATGCAAGTGTGACTGACTGGCTCATTGTGATTGCTGACATGTTAGCTTGCATAAATGGTGTATATATCCCAGGCAGCATAACCTTAATCAGTGGATTTAATCAGGCATACCTATGTCTCAACAACAGACATATCTCAGTGTAAATAACTGCATGAGACCACACTAGATCACTGGAAAGAATACTACTGGGTACAGTTTCAATGCCAAAATACATCATATTTACTCTATTTCTCCCCTCAGGAGGTTGTGGTGTATTTTATGCTGCTTCTTAGCTTTTGGGTATTTTAGCTTAACAAGTTTAAGCAGATGGCAACTTGCAGATAGGGATTAGTGTGATTTTTTTAGTCTTAACAGCCTACTGTGGATTGCATTCACAACAACAACTAGTCTCACGTCTGTGTTTTGACCTGATATACATGAGGCACTTTGTTAGTTACACCATGCTAGCACCATATCGATCCCCTTTAGCCAAAAAACTGTTTTAATTCTTTGTGACATACAGTTACCAAGGTGTTGGAAATGTTACTCAGACACTTTGGTCCATATTTTCATGATGACATTACACAGTTACTGCAAATTTGTTGGCTGCACATCCATGATGTGAATCTTGAGTTCCACCATTTCCCAAAGCTGCTCTATTGGACTGAGATCTGGTGACTGTGGAGGCCGTGTGAATACATTCACTGCCATGTTTATGAAACTAGTTTGATTTGAACTTTGTTGGAAGGCATGTTTTCCTGCGGAGCAGCCATCAGAAGATGGGAGCACTGTTGTCATAAAATGGTTGTTATTGGTCATCAACAATGCTACTGCTAAAGTATCCTCCACACCATAATACCATCCCCACAATGGAGAATCCATACTTTAATGTTGTTTATCTCAACTTCGTGCTTTTGACTTGATTTTTTTCTGGCTCTTGGTTTAAATTTAAGCAGGTTGTCTTTAACATGCCTAAATGCAATGAATTGCTACCGTGTGATTAGCTGATTTGATATGTGCACTATCGAGCAGACAAAGAGGTGTACCTAATAAAAAAAGCTGGTAAATTAAATTAATGATGGTTAGCACTGTTGCCTCACAGCAAGAAGCTCCTGAGTTCTATTCCACCATCAGGCCAGGGTTTTTCTGTGTGGAGTTTGCATGTTTTCCCCGTGTTTGCATAGGTTCTCTCTGGGTTCTCCGGCTTTCTCCCACAATCCAAAGACATGCTGTCAATGGGGTTAGGTTAATTGGAAACACTAAATTACCCATATGTGGGAATAAATGCGAGTGCGAATGGTTGTCTCTGTCTATGTTAGCCCTGTGACAGACTGGCGACCTCTCCAGGGTGTACCCTGCCTCTCGCCCTAAGACAGCTGGGATAAGACAGCTTATCCTGAAAAGGATAAGCGGATTGATGGATGGATGTTTTTATATATAGCACCAAATAATAATAAATTACAAATAATAACTTACATCTCAAGGTTAACAAAATATTACTGAGTAACATGATCTGGGAACATGCTACATGCAGAACACTGTATACTTGGTGTGTATGCAGGATAATACATATGATTTATATCATTACAGAAAGGACTAATAGCTCTGTTTAGGATTTTGTGAGCTGGAATGAGAGACCTGGGAGACAAAATGGTACTTTAATTTGGCTTGGAGTTAGTGTAGTAGGTTCCAATTACATACACGGGGATGCCATTGTTTGGAAAGCCTCCAGGCAAACAGTGGTGCTTGAGGGAGGAGGCGGTCACATTGAAGCCCATGGGTATTCACTAATCACCACTGTGTCTCATAGGGGATTCCTGGAAAATGACAAGTTTTTACTGCCTTGCTGCCATGGCACTGTAATACTGTGTGGGAAAATAATTGCCATGAGTTTATGGTATGACTACGACACAGTCGTTTTCTGCAGGCTTGTGTTCAACAAGGATGCCACGCTGAGTTGTCAGTCAAAGATTATCATCTAGCCCTGGTGAACTCAGCAGCACCAGCAATCAGCTCCAGGAGGAAATTAATGTATTATCTGGGTTACATGGGTATCATAAGTCCCAGCAAAATCTTCCCCCAATAACTTGACAGAATGGCTCAAGTGGAGAAAACAGAAAAATCCCACTGATAAAACTCATATCTGTCTGCCATTGTTGCTGTTGTTATCTGCACTATTGTTGAATCGATTTGTGGCACTGGCTGCTGGTGATGTGGATCTCTGACACAATAAGCAGTCTGAGATAGAGAAACACTGAATTGTTGCTGTTTCCACAGCCAGTCTCCACCGCTGAGCTGAATCAGACTATCAGACAGATAGCTGATCTGCACTTAATGGCTCCACTTAAACTACAAACAGAATATACAAGTCAAAAAGTAGAATAGCTTAAAAATATATAAACAAATGAATAAATACTTAATGCAGGACTTATAAGTAAATTAATTAATTTCTACACTTTATTATACAATTTACAGCAAAAACAATGACTCTGCACTCTTCATTATTATTTTGGAACCCATATTTTTGTAATTAAGAATTGATAAAACATCTATGTGTAATGCAAGACAGGTTAAAAAGTACAATTAAAGTAATAGGTATATTTAATAAATTTAAACAAATATGACTGTATGTTTAAAAAATCTTGTTCAACTTTGTAGTGTTGGGAGCACATCAGTGTACGGCTCAAGCCTTTTTCTGAAATTCCAGCAAATAATCACTTGGTTTGTCTGACATACAAAATACAGTGGAGGCACTGTCATGGTGAGGGTCTGCAGTGTCGCTAGTGGTGTTGGGGATCTTGTCAAAATTGATGGACATGAACACAGCAAAGTACCATCAGATTTTGATCCATCATGCAATGTGTCTTTGTGGTAGCATCTTCATTTTCAGCATGAAAATGATCCCAAACACTCTGCCAATGAATTCAATTCAATTCAATTTTATTTATACAGCGCCAAATCACAACAACAGT
>NW_005187413.1:3494593-3502808 GCF_000239375.1 Pundamilia nyererei | reverse complement strand
ATATGTATGTATATGTATGTATATGTATATGTATGTATATGTATATATATGTATATATATATATATATGAGAGGATGTGATGAGACTGTTTTGATAGCATTTTCATTTCTTTGCTTTCCTCAGGTGGCTAACCTCCTGCGACTGTTCCAGATCCCTCAGATCAGCTATGCCTCTACTAGTGCAAAGCTCAGTGATAAAACCCGCTATGACTACTTCGCTCGCACCGTGCCCCCTGACTTCTACCAAGCTAAAGCAATGGCTGAGATTCTGCGTTACTTTAACTGGACATACGTGTCAACAGTAGCATCAGAGGGTGACTATGGTGAAACAGGCATTGACGCCTTCCAGCAGGAGGCCCGCTCTCGCCAAATCTGCATTGCCACTTCAGCCAAAGTGAGTCGTTCCATGAACCGCCAGGGCTATGAGAATGTGATCCGCTCCTTGCAACAAAAGTCTAACGCAAAGGTTGTCATCCTGTTCACGCGCAGTGAGGACGCTCGCGAGCTCCTTGTGGCTGCTGCCAGAATGAATGTCACTTTCACTTGGGTGGCCAGTGATGGGTGGGGAGCACAGGAGGGTTTGGTGAGGGGCAGCGAGACTGCAGCAGATGGAGCTTTCACCATTGAACTAGCCTCCTATCCTGTCAGAGAGTTTGAAGACTACTTTACCAAACTGAACCCATCGACCAATATGAGGAACCCGTGGTTCAGGGAGTTCTGGGAGCACCGGTTTGACTGCAACCTACAGGAGCCTGGCTGTGCTGACTACAGCTTACGAGATGGAACTTTCGAACAGGAATCCAAAATCATGTTTGTGGTGAACGCAGTCTATGCGATGGCCTATGCCCTGCACAACATGAGGCAAGCAGTGTGCTCCAACACATCTAAGGTCTGCGATGCTATGAAACCAGGTAATGGCAAAAGGTTCTACAAGGAGTTCATCTTGAAGACCAAATTTGAAGGTATGCACAACATAAGTAAACAACAAACATGAAAAAAAAAAGAATTTAACATGTTTTTTAAATGGTTGGAAGTGGTAATATTTCACCATGGATACAAAGCAAATAAGGGTTGCAAAGAGCCATGACACAGGATTAAGCAAACAACTTCTGCTGAGCAGAGAAAGGCTTTGTAATTATTCAATTAGCAAAAAATAATCCATGAATTGGCACTGAAGAAACAGCGGGCAGGGAACATACTTTTCTTAAAATAGTACTGACAGGACGAATGAATGAACAAATTCAGAGAACAGCTGTGGCTCAGGAGGTTGAATAGGTGTTGAATAGGTGCATTAATCCTAAGGTCAGTGGTTTGGATCCTTGGATCCTCTAATTTGCTGTCAAAGTGCCATTGCCCTCCTGAACTAACACTAATAACATATGCGTGAAACTGTATTATGTTAAAAATGTGATTTGTAGTATAAAGGGCTTAGAGGGGTTGATAGGAAAAGCTGTATGTAACGCAGTGCATTTATATTTCCTGTTACATGAAATAGCAGGAAAAAAAGTATTTTAATTTAAATTATACAAAAACATAACACTGTTCTTCAGTCCATGAATTGAACTTTGGCTCTCTTTTTCTTTTTTTGCCTTTTGTGTTATTCTTATATTATTATTATTATTATTATTATTGTTGTTGTTGTTGTTGTTGTTGTTGTTGTCATTATTATTATTATATTCCTGGCTTTGAATTTTTAAATCCTTTATATTTCCTTTAAGTCTTCATTGCTGTATTTTATGCTTCCCACCAGCACCATTCAAACCTGCAGACACAGAGAACATGGTGCGCTTTGATTCAGTTGGTGATGGCATAAGCCGCTACAACATCTTTCATTACCACAAAGACGAGGGGAAGTTCGTCTACAAGAAAGTTGGTTACTGGGACCAGAACCTGACCTTGAATACCACCATGGTGCACTGGCGTGGTGATGTGCCACCAACCTCCCAATGTAGTGACCCTTGCAGGAAGAATGAAGTGAAGAGCATGCAGCCTGGTGATGTGTGCTGCTGGATCTGTATTCCCTGTCAGTCCTACCAGTACCTGCAGGATGAGTTCACCTGTGCTGACTGTAGTTTCGGTCAGTGGCCTCTGGCTAACTTGACTGGCTGCTATGATCTGCCTGAAGAATACATCCGGTGGGAGGATGCCTGGGCTATTGGGCCTGTTACCATTTCTTGCCTTGGCATACTGTGTACCCTGTCAGTAGTAGGCGTATTCTTCAAGCACAATGAAACACCGGTGGTTAAAGCAAGTGGACGTGAGCTCTCCTACATCCTGTTGTTGGGAGTGCTGATGTGCTACAGCATGACCTTTATCTACATCACCAAGCCTTCCACAGCTGTTTGCACCCTACGCCGTCTAGGCCTGGGGACCTCCTTCGCAGTATGTTACTCAGCTCTCCTAACCAAGACGAACCGCATCGCTCGCATCTTCAGTGGGGTAAAGGATGGAGCGCAGCGGCCACGTTTCATCAGCCCGGCCTCCCAGGTAGCAATCTGTGGTGCTCTTATCTCCTGCCAGCTTCTAGTGGCTGTTATCTGGCTGCTTGTGGAGGTGCCAGGGGTTCGAAAGGAGGTGAGCCCAGAGAGGAGAAACATTGTTACGCTCAAGTGCAACAGTAGGGACACCAGCATGCTCATCTCTCTCACCTACAATTGCATTCTCATCATCCTCTGCACCGTCTACGCTTTCAAGACAAGAAAGTGTCCCGAAAACTTCAACGAGGCCAAGTTCATTGGGTTTACCATGTACACCACCTGCATCATCTGGCTCGCCTTTCAGCCTATCTTCTACGTCACAGCCAGTGACTACAGGGTAACTATCCAGAATTTTTTTTTCCTGATAAATAGCAAATTGAGTATTTATAATTCATATTTCTATAAACCTCTAAAGCCAACTTATGTGGAGTAGTGCAAACAAAGTCTATAAATGACTGTCCCCTGTGTTTTTAGCATCCCTGAAGAAGGTGTCACTTTCACATTCCATTTGATCACCTTCACCTAGACTCATGAAAGCTTTCTTTTCATGTGAGTTGAAGGATCTTTCAAGAAAACAACAAAGACTGGAGACAGATCAGGTCTGAATATACCCATAGAAATAGTTAAAGACAGTCAGATTGATTCATTAAACCGTGGCATTACTAAATGCTCTTTGACCCATTTTTTCAGCTAAGAGATGGATTCTAGAGATTTACAATAGGTTTTGTTTTTAAAAACCTAGGCTAAATCCCAGTGGGAACCCATACAGGGAAAACAATAAGCAACATTATGGTCTATATTAATAATCATTTTGAGTGGCCTACTGTTGCCCATTTTGTGGCACTACCTCCCTAATAGGAAATTTGACAAATCTGCTACAGAGTTGTCGCATAGGGATAATGTTTTTGCAGCATTTAGCCTTTAAAAAAATCACTACAGGCTAAATTTAGTCTGTAGTGCATCAAACTACACTGAATAAACATGCTGAATATGCATTGTGACTTTAGCCATATAGCATATTAGTCTTATTAATATCTGCATATATAAATGCATTTATTTATTTGTGCAATGTGACATAGGATAAATAAGACAAAACTTTAAGCATAAAACTGACAGACCATGTAAGTTATGAGTGCTGATGCCTTAGGCAGTCCCAAGGCTACTGTCACAGCATTTTGGTCGAAGTGTGCAACAAGGCCTTTGTTGTGCAAACAGATAGGGGGGAGGTCTAGGGTCACAGAGGGTTTGTATCATGAGAAACCTCTGGCTTTTCATGACTGTTGTAAGCAGCCTTTTGGGTGCTCAACCCATGAACCAAAAGCCAACTTTCCTGATCCTTAGTGGCCCCTAAGAGACCAGATACATTTTGTAGGAAATAAGGCTTCATACTAAAATTGCAACCGAGAGATTAACTGAAGGAATGAGGGGTTTCACACTGCACTGGAGATCTTGATGATTTGGTTCTGTGTGACAACAATAACAATGGCTGTGGGTTCAGCTGCCACATTTCAAATTAGAGTTGGATAACACGGTAATATCGTAATGAGGGTAGCCTAGTGAATCATGATGAGCCCAAGGTTTTACTGTTATGTAGACACATTTTCTTTCATGTTCAAAACCTTTACTTTTTTTCCGTCTCCTTTCTACAGTATAGTTTCTGTAGTATGAACTTTACTCACTGGGTAATAAAACAGTGAGTAAACAACCTATAAAGGCTAAATTAAAGTACATTAAATTGTGCTTCATAAAAGGGAAGGAAATTTAAGAAAGAGTAATAAGCTAAAACGACATTAAATGCAAATGTCTAACAATGAAATACATCATACAAATACAGCTCATGTTGTGCTGTTGCAAACACTGGTGGTTTCTAATTACTTGTGTAATCTGTTTAAAGGGAATAGCTGCTAGAAAGTTATCTTTATGGCTGAAAAAGATTAGGAGCTGCAGAGAGAAGGCAAAGTTATGTTACCAGGAGTCCTGGTGGTGCTTTTCACTACTTATTTTTGAAGTTGAAATGCATGATGACTTCTCATATTTCTGCAGTGCTGTTATTGTGCAGTATGTTTGGGAGAGATTTCACTTCATGCTGTGGTTCTGCAAATAGAAGTTCCTGGACTGCAGGGGTAACCAGTGGGGTGGGAAGAGACGGAGCTCAGGAAGATGACCCCAGCAGTCAGCTCACATTAGCAGCTGAAATATGACTAACAAGGCTCCGACTTTCCAGGACGGCCAGCTGTGCTTATCTCTCTTTCGACTTCTTGCCCTCATGTTCATGCGCATACAAATGGACAATTAGAATTGCTAACAAACGCAGCTGAAAACCACACACTGTTCAAAATGTAAAATATGGCTAATAATGTGAGAATAATAACTATAAGAAACCTGAAAGGGACAAATTTGATTTGTTTTTCATTTTGATTCCATCCAGGTAACGTTTTCTTTTGCTTTCTGTTTCTTGAACAAAAAGTTGATTATCAGTTGTTAATCTTCTGTTAAACATCTAATTTATTATATCACTATTTATTAGTAAAGCTTATATCCATGTATAAGTGAATATTTGTTACAGGGTTGTGTTTGGTTTTTGATTGACTTTTAGAAAAGACGTTAATGTAAAGATTGATTAATGGATGTTTGAAAGGAACCACACATTAAGGTTAAGGTTTGTAAATAACCAGAACAGGGAATAAATGAAAATATGAGTGATTTGATCAAAGGCTGTGTGAGAGAGAAGAACTGGGACCAGGTGGCCTTTGAATGAACTTCATTAGTCTTTTTGAAGACCAAATGAAAAAACAAAAAACAAAGAGCAGACTGATGTAGCCATCATTACACACATGCTCTCTTTCATCCCAGGTACAGACCACCACCATGTGCATCTCCGTCAGTCTGAGTGGCTCCGTGGTTCTCGGGTGCCTCTTCGCCCCAAAGGTCCACATCATCCTTTTTCAGCCCCAGAAAAATGTGGCCACACTAAGAGTCACAACCAACCGCTTCAGTACCACAGTTTCTACATCTGCCTCTGCCCCCAGCTCCAGCTTCTCAAAAGGTACTAATGCAGAGTATACAGAATATGGTTCTTTACTTGTAAAAGAAACTATTAACACAACATAAAGACAAAGGACTACCAGATGGTCTTTAGCTCAACATGCTAACATACACACTTTATATGGTAAATATGAATATACAGCCAGGAGATTTAACACAACTTATCAGCTAACATGGCTTTCTCCAATATTAAACAATCAGTCTACGTAAAACTTGGAGATTATTTAATTTGTAGACGAGCACAAATGGGCTGCAAGCTGAAAAACCTGTTGTTTCAGGATTTGCCCATTATTTTAATTGGCCTTTTTATTTTTAATTTTATTTATTTATGATATTTTTTGCATATTTGTCACACTTCACAGGAAATAAAAAGCCCAGTCAAACCAACTTGGCCCTGTGTGAAAGAGTACTGCTTTATCGCATTGTTCTTGCTGTTCTTACAAAATGTAATCAAATGGAAAAGTCTCTCTTTTTTATACTTGTTTTATCAGTTTTAATCTTTTAACTTTATGCATCAAGTAAAAATTAAATTATATGCAACATTCTCTGACTTGAAGAAATTAGTTTAACATTTAAACCTATTTTCTGCACATTCCAGCACATAAAATAAAATATTTTTTGTGTTTACACTCAGTCTTTCAAATAGTTACAAGTAACGCGTTACTATACACGTTACAAGTAACGTGTTACTGCCTAATCTCTGGCTGCCAGGGGTGCCAACACCAGTTATTAGGTTTAGGGAGCAATTACTTTTTCACAGCACTGTAAATGAAATATACAGTACTGTTTAAATTTGTGAGGTGCTGGCAGGCAAATAAGAATATGCCTGTCTGTGTTCTTTCTAAGCTGAGGTACCCTTTTCCATACGGATAGGGCATCTTACATAATTAAAAAATTAAGTAGGTATTACAAAAAAGTAAGTAATTAAAATGTATAAGAATCACAAAAGTGCTTCACAATAAAATCAGAAATAAAACTGGGTAACAGTTGACAGTTTCACTGTGAAACTCAGATCAAAATGACAGCATTGCAGTAAAACACTGAAATATCATTTATTTAATTTTTTTTAAAAATGTATTATTCTTATTTAGTGGAACATGGGTAAGAGTGAAGAAATTTCTATATAATACTGAAAGGTTTTTCCTGCTTGTTTCTGTAGTTTTGCAGCATAGCTCTGCAATTAATAACCATGCCATTATGTTTTTCTTTTCATTTTGGGTAAGAGAAAGTCTTATCTGAAACCAATTAATAAACTGACTATGTTCACAGACAAAAAACACATTAAATATATATGAGATGTTTACATGGTTCTATAGTGAGCGTGCCATTTACTCTTTTATAGCTGGGAGACCTCACACTGCTTTTAGTCCAAAAGAAAAGCTGCGCATTAAAAGGCTTCTGACACTTTATGCTTTATCTCGTCTCTTAGACTAAAGTGATTTCTGTTGTCAGAAAAAAAAAATGATGTAAGAAATAAAAAGTATTTAATTGCTGTAATTAAAAGTAGGAATTCAACAATGTAAGGATACTGTCTCGAAAATAGCACTGTAAGCTGTGATGGATTTCTGGTTGCAGTATTTCACATTGTTCAATTATAGCTAGTGATGAAGCAACTGGACAGAAACTGTATTGTTTTGTAACATTTTATGTGCAAGTCTGTATAATCGTGATCAGCCAAATAAACTTCACAATAAAAGTCATGCACAAAAAGGATACCTCAAAATTGTACTTAAAGACAGGGTGCCTAATGTATTTGGACCACTTGCTCCTCGCAGCTTTTATCTCTGGTTTGCAGGAAACTCTAACATCACTGCTTTTATTCCCTCAGGATCAGCCTCCAACTATGTGCCAGCAGTTTGCAACGGGCGAGAAGTGGTGGACTCCACAACATCCTCTTTGTGAAAAACATTCCTCTCTAAGCAGAAGCAACCATCCTGTCATCAATCATCCTTCCATCCAACAGAGCTGTGTATGACAAAGCCCCCATGGCATCTAACATGTTGCAGAGAGATAACTAGACTGACAGTGGCAATGGTAACTCTAACTGTGAAAGCGTAACGATGTTCTTACAGTGAGCAGTATGTATCAACTGTAAAGCCTTTTTTTTTTGTATAGATTTAATATGCTGTGATCTCCTTGGTTTACAGATAGATGTGATTAAATGCACCGTGCCTTGTCCTAAAGAGTCTTGTTGTCAAATGGGTGGTTGTGAAGCAATAGTGTTATACAAAAACAAAAGGCTGTTCTTATTGTGTTCTTACAGTGCTGTGAATATATCCAGATGTTTAGACATTGACAAAAAAATGCTTTGAGATAAAGTTAGCCCTTCTGTTAAGCAAAATGTGTGACTAACTATAGTGAATGTGATGAAAACTAGGCAACTAGACAACGTAAAGGACGTGTGTTAATGTAGACTGGTATAGCAGTGCGTGCTTATTTGTAATTTATGTAAATAAAATGTTCTTTTTTAATATTAAAAGATCAAATTCTACTTTGTTTGGGTTCCCACTTTCAGTCAAATTCAGAGGAGCTATGCTCAAGAATCGCAATTGAGATCTGGATGCATGATTAGCCGATTTCTGCCATCCATCCATCCATCCATCTTCATCCGCTTTGTCCGGGGCCGGGTCGCGGGGGCAGCAGCCTAAGCAAAGAGGCCCAGACCTCCCTCTCCCCAGCCACCTCCTCCAGCTT
>NW_005187413.1:3480235-3493024 GCF_000239375.1 Pundamilia nyererei | reverse complement strand
GCCATTTCAGTAAATTTTCAGTTACCAAACTAGTGCAGGATAGCTGTTGTTTTAATAGTTGAGTACCTGCAATTGTACATGGGGGAAAAAAAAGTTCACACGAATCCTACATTTACACATTAAATGCGGACTGGCGTTTTAGATGTGAAACTGTACCCACTGTCTGCCTGCAGCATAAATAGAAGTGACTTTATTAAAAATTTAAATGTTATTGTCTGCATGTTTAACTGTGAAAGAAGATGATACTGTTTTCCCCCCCCTATATGGCATACAAAATTAAGAGTTGGATAATAAAACTATTCCTAATGAAAATGGCATCAACATGTCCACCTGGGTCTAAGTGGACACCTGAAGGATGACTGAAGATGGTGCAAATACCAATTCTTGGTAATTCTTGGTTATTATATAACAATAACTGTCACTGACATAATGTCACTAGTCAACAGCTTGCAGTCCCTGAGGCTGGTCTGACAAATCACTTGTATAATTACGATTTTGTGCACTTTCCCTCCTGTAAATACCAAGTAAATGTCAAGTAAAGTAAAAGTAGAAATAAGCTGTAAACCTTTTTTTTCCTTATTACTAAAAGATGCCAATATACTTTCAATTACATTTTTATGAGATTCAAATGATATGCTGGTCTGCTACCACCATATCTATGATTCACAACTTTTGATCTGACTCCTCCAATACCCTACACACAGAAGCAGTCATCACTTTTCCAGACACACTTACAGCCTAACTTTCATAGAACATCATGACACTTCAAAACTTTATGATCACAAAATAGAACCAGCAGTCTTTTTTCCTCTCCTACAATTCAGCCTCTTCACACTTTGTTTTTATGCAGGGATGCCTTACCAACAATGCTTTGACTTCTTCACTAAACCAAAAGCTGTTATTGTCTTTTAATAACAAGAGGAATCCACAGACAACAACTGTAGAAACAGATACTGTCTGGATTTTATTTTTTTAAAGTAAGTAAAGAAAAAAACCCAAAAAATCCTGAGATTTTATTTTTTATTTTTAGATCTTTAATTTACAAAAGGAAAAGCATTTAACAGTTTTCTATTCAGCGCTTTTAGTTTCCTCTGGATCAGAGGGTTTCCTTTTAAGAGGAATAACATAAATTCCATTCTTGGCTTCCTTTAGTCTCCACCATCGTCCCAATCTGTAAACAAAACAAAGATTTATTTACAAATCATTATTTTAACACTAACAGTTCACTGAAGATTAATGATCATGAAGCGCCTTGAGGCGACTTATGTTGTGATTTGGTGCTATATAAATAAAATTGAATTGAATATGGATTGTTAATTAAAAAACAAATAAGGAGGGATGGAGTAATAAAACACTGGAGAAATGGTTTAAATCTGATATCTGGTAACAGGTCATAAACATTTTGTATTAAACGATCACCACAGTGAGCTTGAGGCTTTCAGAAGAAAAATTGAGGATGGTTTGCCCACTCAATAGAAGACTGCAAAGAATTTCATCATCTATGGTACATTAAAAATCAGAGATCCGGAGAAATCTCTTTGCGCAAAGGTTGAAAACCAGTAATTAATGTCTGTGATCTGTGTGTCCTCAGGCAACACCGTGCTGGAAACAGACAATTCTGAAGTAGAAATCATTGCACAGGCTCAGGCACACTCCTGAAAACTGTCAGTTCATTAAAACTCTAGCATGCAAAGCAAAAACCTCGAGGGAATAAACAGTGATTGAGAAATGCAGAAGCTGTCTCTGAGCCCGAGCTCATCTAAGATGGATTCAGGTAAGGTTAGAAAAGAAAAAAAAAAGCACCTCTCCAATGCTCCAATAAAACTTTTTTGGAAAACACGGATATTGCACCTTCGGAAATAAAAAAGGGTGGGGGACCACCTGACGTGTTATCAGTACACAGTTTAAAAACACTGCTATAGAGCAGTATTAATGCACACAGTACGAGTAACCTGCACATCTTTGGAGGCACAATTAGTCTGACTGACATATCAGCTAGGCCATTTCCTGATCCCGAGGTTTTGGTATTTATAATGACTGATAAACATTTACAAAGTGAAGAAAAGACAAGATCCCTTCAGATAAGTCATAAGTTTTGATTGCAGATGAAGGCAATCTGTAACTTCCCTATAAGCAACAGCTGGCCCAGAGAGCAAACGAGTAATTGGTCAATACAGGTATTAGTCATAAAAATCCTATCTGTCGGACAAGGTTTTGGATTAATTAAACTGTACTGTAGAGAACAGTTCGCTCTGTGGTAGCTGGGATAATCCCCCCCCCGCAACCCTGAAATGGATAAGTGGAAGAGACGGTAAATGGTAAAATGGACTGATTCTTATATAGCACTCAAAGCACTCTATACAACATGCCACATTCACCCCATTCACACAAGCACCACCTTGTATGCGTCTAAGTGCTTAGTACCATTCACACACATTCATACACCAATGGATGAGTGAAGACTAGGGGCATCCAGGGATCGAACCACTGACCTTCTGATCAGTAGATGACCTGAGCTACAGCCGTGAGTGGGTGGATGGATTTACTATAGAGCAGCTCAGACCCTCCAGTACACAAGAAAGCATTTTGGATATCAAATTACAATAATCACTGTCGGTTCCCCTCAGCAATTTTCACAGTGGTCAAGTTTAACACTGTTTGTTTCATATGTCAATACAATCAAAATAAAGAAAGAAAAAAAAACAAAACAGTTCAGATTTACATGTCATTCTGTAAAATCTGTAACTATGATCGACACACCAAAACGAAATATCCGATCCACAAAAGTTGATTTTGTTCATCTGGACAGATTTTCAGTGGGAGAAATGCTTCGTCACTCATTCAAGTGACTTCTTCAGTCTCAGCTGACTGCAGGTTTCCCCAACATGAACAGAATCATCTTTTGTGGATTTACTGACCTGGATGATTGAGCATGCATCAAGACAAAATATCTGATCCACTTGCACATTTTATTTTACCTTGCATTCAGCTAAACTGATCGAAAATACTACATGACAAGTGTGACATTATCCAACATCATACTTCCTGGTTACCTTCAGTTAGTAACTGCATAACTATATGAATGAGGCCAAGTCAACCTAAAAATTCTAAAATGTTAAAGATGGATTAACACTGCCACCTAGTGGATGTTTTGTCCACTAAACATGAACTTGTGCTGACATTCATTAGTTTTCAGGAACTTTAGTTTCTATGGAAACATGAGTATAAATGTACCTGTGCTCCTGTCCAACTCCTGCAACCAAGAACTGACCAGAGCTTGAAAACTTCAAACTGTTGACGAAACCAGACTAGGCAGGAAAGGAAAGTAGAGAAAGAAAATAAGCATTTATGCAACTTATTATTATTTATTTATTTAAATGAGAGGAAAGGGTTAACTGCTTACCACTGGTACACTGAACAGAGGCTGAAGCCCACGATAATTCTGGCCACATTTCCACACATTAACCTCTGAGTTGTGGGAACCTGCAAGGAAGATCCGTTGTTATACAAAGCCAAATGACGACAGCTTACTTAAACACCAACCTAGGCTGATGTATTACTTTGATGTCCTTTTCATCAGGAATGAATTTATTACTTGCACTGAATACATCTGCATTCAAACAAATCACTCGTAAAACACTTTATTTACATTATCCTGCGAATAAAAACGGGTCCATGTGTTACTGAAAAGCACATGAAGAGGTTTCTCACAGCTATAGGCACCTGAGGCAATAGTATCAGAGTTCTGAAGTGCCGCCACTGAAGAGACCCAATGAGGCTGCTCAATCCCTGCATCACCATGGCAACCGTGGGCCCGTTTCACTGTGCTGAGAGGTTTCTTCTTGTTGACACTCCAAAGACACACAGAGCTGAGGTTGTCAGGAAATATGAATGAGTTAGTTCACACTATTACACACCGAATAAATAAAAATGGAGAGAAAGAAACTGAATCAACATAGCAGCAAATTATTACCCATCATCTGCTCCTGTTACCATGTGTTCCTCATTTATGAGTTGGATACAGTCAATTGAACCCCTTAATAAAAGACAACAAAATCAGAGTTGTCAGTCTCACTGTATGCTTAAAGAAAACTAGACTATAAATAAATATGCATTTATGAATGTGTACATCTATTAAAAAAATTTTAAAAAATCAAGCTGTGCTGTTAAATTTTCAGAATGAAAATTACTCCAATACATCTAATATCAAAAGATTTTATATAAATCAACCAACAGACATGTTTAATGGTAGAGGGACAATAAAAACCATGCAGCAGTCAAAAAGGTAGTAACAAACAATACTCTTAATTTGATTTCTTTCATATTTTTTCAAACTTTATATGAGAGTATAGTGCCAGCAGCAGAAGAGCAAGATCATCCATGAGAAATTGTGCTGATTTTTGGCCATTTTTGGTTGCTCCCTTATTTCCCTAGGGGTTGCCACAGCAGATGGGATCTGCGTGTATGATTTGGCACAGCCAGATACCTTCTGACACAACATTTATCCAAGCCTGCGACTGGCTCTCTGAGTAGCATGACTCTGGGTTTGTTTGCTCTCCGTCTTGAACTGAAGATCTTTTGCATGTAAGGTTAATGTGTTAACGACTACACCACCGAGCCACTTCTTTCTTCTAGTGGTTTAGCTGACATTTGCAGCGTCCAAAAATAATTTCCTAATGGTTTCTAATTTTAAGATTTATTAATTTATTTTTTCAGGCCAAAAAAGTAAAATGTGATTGGTTCACAAACAGTGCTTGTGAACAAATCTGCGTGTAAACCATGTGTATTAGCACAATATTTCCATATTACGTCTTGTTTTGGTCAATATTTACCCTATTCCAAAAGACCATAGGTCAAAAATGCTCAAATTTAGAATTAAATACAACACTATAAAATATTAAATTGCCTATAAAGAACAAAAATGAGAATGTGTAGACTTTAACATTTTTCATATATACTAGTTATCTTATTTTAACTATTTATTGCATATGCTGAAGAATATGGGGTTTTTTCAATATTTGCCATGAATTTCTCATCTGAAGCCAACAGATGAGGTGCGCCTTGCTATCCACTGTCTTCTCTTTCTTACGTTCTGCTTAGATTCCCCCCCCACACCAACTACAAAGTCAAGTTTTAACTTGAGCTAGTTTGTCTTTGGGGAAGCAATCTTCAGCATACTTGTCATTCCAGCCAAGCATCGCTTTTTCTGTTTAAAAATAAATAATAACAATTACCACTCCTGTGGAAACACTCTGGCTTCATTCTCAGGTTCTCTTATTTCAGATGGTAATTTTGCATATATTTTTAATGCAGACTATGAACATTTCTGTGCAATTATTAAATGCTTTTATATGAATCTTAGAAAACAAGCAAACAGACAAAGCACCTGAATTTGTGCACACTGGTGAGAACAAGCAATGCACAGAAGTCAAGAGACTCACTCATGGCCATGGAACACCAGCTGAGACTCTTCAGCTATCTTCCACACCCGTACAGTACCGTCCCGCCCTCCTGCAGTCACACAGCGCTCACGGCTCAGGCTGTCCAGTCCTGTGATCGAGTCCTGATGGCCAAAGCTACAGAAATTTACAGTCACAGTTAATTTCACACACTAGAGCCAAATGAATGTGAGAAATTATTTTCTGATTGGTCACTCACAGAGTTTCTACATATGCATTCTCATCCACATTCCACACTTTGATTGAGCGGTCATGAGAGGCGCTGTACAGATCATGAGTCCCCTTCCTGAATGAAAGGCCCTGTGAAGGAAAAAGAAGATTGTGTTATAAGAGAACTGCAGGTATCACCTACGCACAGCTGAGATGTTAAAATGTCAAAATTGTAGCCAACTAGTGAGGGGGGAAAAACAAAAAAAAAAACATCAAGAACATACCGACACAGCACCTTTGTGTCCTGTAAATTTATACAAATGTTTACACGATTCTGCCTCCCAAATCATGATCAGGTTGTTCATGTCTCCAGTGGCCTAGAAATATGTAAACAAAGACGTTATGGTCACACTTTTGTAAGAAAGGTAGAATAAGCTGGATTCCCAAAATTGGTAAAAGCAGGAATTGCTGAGGAAGAACTACTCACCAAGTACTTGCCATCCGATGATATGGCCATACACAAGATGTGGGCTGTATGTCCAACATGGCGATCCTCTGTACCCTTCCTTCCACCAGGTATTGTATGTATTTTTTTACCACTCTCAACATCCCCTAATAAGAACATTTCCAAACATATTATTATTAAAGTATTAGCCTTCACAACTGTGAAATAATTTGAATTTATTTTCACGACAGGAGTTTAAAAAAAATTGTAAGGATTAACTATACACTAACATTTAATGATGGAGCAGTCTTTGGCAGCAGAAAAGATGTACTTGTCATCTGGAGTGATGACCAGGCACGTAATTGGAAGTTTGTGTCCTCTGAACATCCTGATCTCTGAAGGATCTGGTGGTATGAGCTAAAAACAAGCAAACAAAAAAACACACAGAAATAAATAACATTAAACTTCTTATTAGACACACAGCGGGATTAAAAGGATGAAAATTCTGATAATTACATCTTTGGCGATGAGCCGCTGGAGCTTTCCTCTCTGTTCAAGCTGATGGGAGAAGGAAAAAATAAAATAAACTCACATCCACAGAAATATCAATATTATAAACACAAGTCCAGCAAATCAAGTACAGTAAATCCAAATAAAAAAAACAAAAAACCCCCAGTATCAATGAGATACTGTTTTTGATGTGAGCAAGTACAACCAAAATATTTCTTGCATCTGATCATAAGATGTAAAGCTGCAAATTATTAAAAATTACTGAACTGTAACCCAGAAGACCACATCAGCATTTTTACATCAGTCATTATTTAATTTAGAGAAAATTGTCTTATGAAACTGAAACTAAACTGTGGCCTAAGTACTAAACTTTGAAAAAATCATGGGAACAAAAAAAACTTTATTAAGATTTGATTTAGACATCTGAGTTGAATCTATGCCATAGGAATGTCATAACAGCAAACCCCTCTGAAACTCTGAAGTGTAGTCTACCTCTATGTTGATCAACCTGTTCAGTACTGTCAATTCACTCATCCAAGTGACTTCTGAAGAAGTCATGTCAGTCTTCAGAGACTGAAGAAGTCACTTTGATGAGAAGAAGTCACTTTGATGAGTGACAAAATGTTGCTCCCACTGAAAATACTACGTCCAGATGAACAGAATCAACTTTTTGGAATTGAGAGCATAATAATTATTGCCAAAATATAAGGACCCACAGATACCATCAAATGTCTGCCTCAAGTAAAAAAAACAAACTAAAACAAAAACAAAATACTGAGCGCATTTCTGCTACATATTCAGGAGGACTTGTGTTACTGCCCAGCATAGAGCGATCCATTCATACAAAGGAGCAAGGGCAAATCGACCAGAAGTGAAAACTCAATTAATGACAGGAGGAATGGCGTTCACAACAGCATGATCTAAGGAACATCTGGCCAACAGGCTCAACAGTTTGTAATGTTAGGTGTAGAGTTGGCAACAAGATATTTTCATTGTGAGGGGACAATCTGAGTAAATGTTAGTACACAGAGACATAGCTCAACACATGCAACTGGCAGTGTAATAACCAAGTCATGTAAGGTACCCTGGTACTACAGCTACCATTTAAACGGGCTCACATAGGAAATGTCTTACCACTTCTTCTTGAAGTCTTCCCGCAATTAGATCTGTCTCAAAGGAGGCTTCTTCTGCTTTATTTTCCTCTGAAGATAAGAAGAATTCATTTCATTCATTCTGGAATAATGAATTTTAATGTTGTGCCTGTGTAAATGACACAAGTTTACCTTCTTCCTTGAGCTGCTCCAGGTAAAGTTTAGCTAATCTCAGCTTCTTTTCCTGTGGAGTCTCCTCATACTCAATCTGCTCGGTGGACTGCCTTTTCTTTGGCGCTGTGGCACTGGAAAAATCAAATTATCACAAAGATCATTAAGACTCGTGCTTTTATTTAGAGGCCAAAGGCTTGTGATTATTGTTTAACCCCCACTGAAAACGCACCTCTCCGTCTCTGAGTCGCTGGAAATCTCTTCATTATATTTCGAGCTCGATTTCTTTGCTCGTAATTTGCCTTTTCCGGTAGGATCCACATCACCCTGCGAGGGGGAAAAAATACGATGTATCTACCACAAAATCGTAAATAAAAGCGTTATAACAACAGTGGAAACCAGTTAAGAAGCCACGAGTGAACCCTATGGTTTAGCTTACCCGCTAACAGTTCAATTCACCTACCTTTCGCTTCGTGCCCGCCGTATTTTTCCCCTTCTTGGCAAACTTGGGGTTTTCTTTTGTTTTTATAAAGAATGATGAAGACATGTCGAAACGCAACAAGCAGCGTTTCAAAACTGACAACAGTTATGCAGCGTTAACTCTTCAACTTTCTCAAGCCGCAAGTCAACATTGAACCCACATGGGTCGACTGCAACCAAACTAGGAAGCTGAGATGGGCCGCGAGCGCACACTGATTGGCTAATTGTCACGTTCACTCTAACATGTCCCACCCTTTATTAAAATTCTGGATTTTAATTGGCCCGTGTAGGAATTTCGATGAACAGGAAATTGTGCTGGGGCGAAATACTTCCCTCGGGGAATAAGTTTTCGCAGCTTTGTTCCGCACATAATTGTAAAAATATGCATTTGACAAGACGGTAATCCCATAAATGTGCGCGCCACACACAGTGGAAGGTAAACGTAAGATTAGTATTTCACACATATTTAATCGAAAATGTTATGCGCGGCGGTTAAAAAAAATCCCTAATTATATCAGGATCTATGTACTGTACTACTGCAGTAGTATTACTACTTCCTCTACTACGCAGTATTTCCATGTACTGCACTGCCTTTGTCTTCAGTGACTGTGTTTACAGTTTGTCGTTGAGCTCAACCTGAGGTGAGGTTCCTCTAAACTATCGCACAGTAAATATCACGTGTATTTGAACATGTTTTGAAATGCAGTTTGCATCACTCATTGGCTCCAGCAGCTGGAGGCTAGTAGTAGGTAGGAGGAGGGGGGATGAGACAGCGGGAGGGGGATGCAAGGTTGACTGCAAACCTTTTTTTTTTTGTCTCTCTGTTTTTGCATGGGGGAGTTTAAAACGAGCAGAGATCGTCGCTGAGTGAGTGAAAAAAAAGAAAAAAGTTTGGCTCCAACTTTGAGTTTGTCCTGTGCAGAAAAGCAGCAGCACTTGGTGTGTCAACGTGCTTTTTACTCTTCCCAGATTGTTCACCACCATGCCACCCAAGAGAGACGCAGGTGCGACTGCAGCACAGCCACCCATTAAGATGATAAAGATCGATAACGTTACAGATGCACAAGAGTTTGGCTGTCATTCAGGCGAGGATAAGTTTAGGCTCCATGAAGAGGCCAGCTACTCACCTTATCCCAACAATGACGTGAGAGTTCATTGTTTAATTATCAGAATAAGTAACTTGTGTATAACTTGGATTTTTTTTTTTATGTGTTCTTTTTCAACTCTTGTGGCAGCTTGACACTATTGAATTTGATGAAGACAATGTTGCAAGCCCGGGAATCAGAACAGACACCATCAGCCTTCTCATGAAAATAGAGCAGCTGCAGGCACAACTGAAATATGAACGCAGATGCAGAATTTTGGCTGAGAGAGAGCTGAGGGAACTCAAAGGTGGGTGGGAAAAATTAACTAATCAATCAATCAGTTAATTTATATCCTTTAAAAATACTGTCAGACCACATTAATATTTATTGTAGCACACACATTACTCTAACTAAACCTAACTGGTTTAGATGCTACAAGGACAAATCCGAATGAGTCATCCTGCATTTCTTTGTATTTTTCTTCCTGGGAGTTAGACCTTCTTGTAATTTTTTTTAAAAAGTGGAAGAGCAGGAAGCTCTTTCACCAAAGTTTTTCTTTGGTCACTGGTTGCTTTTTCACTCATTTTCAGTTGAGTTCTTATACTTGCCAATTCCAAGGAAATCCTTTGTCTTTGTTAATCCACTTAAGACTGACCCATGAATCATTCAAGCATAAAAAGGCACCCAAGTGAGGAGACGAATCAGTGTTTTGACTACACTTTCCAGACAACTTAGCAAAGAGTTCATTTTAAATTGTATCTTTGTTACTAGCAGCCTGTGGCGAAAAGCATGTAATTTGTTCCCATTTCTTTAGTTAAATGAACTGAATATGCCAAAGATAATTTATGTTGATAGGCATAAAATTGTATTTTTGTACCATCATGGTAATTCTCACAGAGCTATTAGCTTAAAAGTTGGTACATCTCAACATGGTGGGAAGTGTGTCCTTATAGAACTTGTGGAGAATTTGTTCTGGATAAGCAGAGGACAAAAGAAGTGTTAGAAAAATATCTACAGTATGTGAAAGTCATGTCCTTAATAATTAGGAAAAAAGCCAGAAAAGATCTGAGGAGATGCATCTGGCCTTTCAGTTGATCCATCTACTGTTCACTGAAGCCTCATCACAAACAGTCTCAGCTGGAGGGTGGCTGTCAAGAAGCCATGCGTAAGGAAGGAAATGGGTATGGCAAATTTGAATTTTTTTTTGAGTCAAACTTTTGTGAGCAGAAGAACAGCGAGGTACCATTTGGAAAATTTCTGATTGGCAACAGCTTCATTTTTTTATACTGACAATGATTCCAAACACACAGTCATGGATTGGCCTTGACAGAGCAAATATTACTGAAGCAGTGCGTGACAGAGAAAACAGAAAGAAACAAAAGGCAGCCAACATCCAAAGAAGAGCTTTGAGCTTCTTTCAAGAAGCCAGGAGAACTTTTCCTGAAGATTACTTAAATGAGAAGGAAGCTGTTTTTGCCTCATACACTGTATTTCTATGTGTGTTTGCACATTTCAATAATTCATTGCAGCTGTTTTCCATTTTTCTAGCAAAATATAAAGAAATGAAGGGTACCTCAAGCGTTTTTGCTCAAGTACTGTACAGCAATTAACTGCTGCTACACACAGTCAAGTGCACAGTAGTTCAAGTCAAATTGACTAACATGACAGTTTTCTAGAGTGGTACATTCATTTAGCAAACCCAATTGTTACATTTTTTTTAACTTAAAACATTAACTTTTTAAACATTTGTCTATGTTTAAATTGAGCTACTTTAACTGCAATTAGTGCAAAAATTTTATAATTCTTTTAAGGGAATTTCTTAACAACAATGACAAGAACAGGGCCTTATTAAAATTTAAATGTCAAATGTTGAGTATTCGTCTGTGTAACTGTCTAGTGCATTGATAACATGTGCGGAAGGAAAAATTGGATCCCGTCAGTCTTTTTAGTTTTCTGTCTGAGTTTATGCTGTAAACATAAAATGAAATAATTTATCTGATGAATATCTTCACCATGTGTCGGATTTACTTCAGTGGTTTGTAACGTTTTTCAGAGATGAACACTCTCATGATGCAGATGAGGCACACGGCACATGAACTGCGGGTCACCCTGGATCATGTTCTCCACGGAGGCGAAGGAGCAGTTGCGCCACAAAACTCTGATGAGACTATCTCTTTCCTGACTGAGCCTGAGGCAGAAATGAGAGCGCTTCATAATATACCAGAGGTCAACGCTCCTGTGTGCTGTAGACTTTGTACTTTCTTTGTATAACTGAGTTGGCAGATTGATCAGTTCATTAACATTTTGTTATCTTAGAAGAAGTTTTATGTCATTGGTGCTCATTTGAAATGTTCATTGTTTTTAAGCTCAGGCAGGCTAGCACTAATTTGTTATTTTATAAGTGGTTAATTTGGGATCAAACACCAATGAAATGTAATGTTTTTATAAAAGATATTTCTTTTTCTTTGTAGGATGACCACAATTTCATCTATCTCTCAGAGAATCTTCGAGTGCCAAAAAATCTTTATGAGCGCATTGCAGAAATTGCAGACTACAAGAAGTACACTTCAGCCCTGCTCATGATACTTTTTGACAGAGAAACGCTGGCCACCCACTCTCTGCAGGGCCGTAGGAATACCTTTACGGGAGAGGATTGCCACAAGCCACAGCTCCCACCTGAGATTTTGAAAAGTTTAATCGGTAAATCAAGGAACACTAAGGATGCCTTAGAAACATTAGCCTTCTTTGTAAATGCTGTATATGGTGATTGAAAAAAGTGTTGGCCCCCTTCCCGATTTCCTATTTTTTGTATGTTTGTCACACTTTAACGTTTCAGATCATCGAACAAATTTGAAAATCAGACAAACATAACACAATTGCACAATTAAACACAAAATGGAGTTTCTATATGAAGATTTTTATTATTAAGAGGAAAATAATACAAAACTACATGGCCCTGTATGAAAAAGTGATTGCCTCCTAAAACTACTAACTGGTTGGTGCCGCCCTTAGCAGCAACAGCTACAATCAAGCATTAACGATAACTGGCATGCCTTTTGAGCATGAACCACCTTTTTAAGGTCATGCCACAGCATCTCAATCGGATTTACGTCAGGACTTTGACTGGGTCTCTCCAAAGTCTTTATTTTGTTTTTCTTAAGCCATTCAGAGGTGGACCTGCTGGTGTATTTTGGATCATTGTGCTTGAATAGTGCTTCAGCTTGAGGTCAGAAACAGACCTTCTCCTTCAGGATTTTTTGTAGACAGCAGAATTCTATGGCGTTATTTTTGTGCCACTATTCTGAGCGCACATAAAAAGAGTTTGCAGGTGCAAGTGTTGTATTTTGAGGAGAAATTTATTTTGAGCGAAGAAAAGCTGAATTTGAGTGAACAAAATT
>NW_005187413.1:3469885-3479956 GCF_000239375.1 Pundamilia nyererei | reverse complement strand
GAGCAACACGTTGAGAGCGCGAGCAACACGTTGAGAGCGCGAGCAACACGTTGAGAGCGCGAGCAACACGTTGCGAGCAAGCGCAAATGCAAAAACTGAGCGAGGGGCTGCTATTGTGTGTTTGTGTGTGTGTGGATAATAGCAAACACTGAAATAATTTTTTTTTTGCACGCAGCAATGAGTTTTGTTCACTCAAATTTAGCTTTTCTTCGCTCAAAATAAATTTCTCCTCAAAATGCAACACTTGCACCTGCAAACTTTTTTTTACGTGCGCTCAAATTTTTTTTTCCCCGTGCGCTCAGAATAGTGGCACAAAAATAATGCCATAGAATTCATGGTTCCATTTATCACAGCAAGTCTTCCAGGTCCTAAAGCAGCAAAACAGCCCCAGACCATCACACTGCCACCACTATATTTTACTGCCAGTATGATCCTTTTCTGAAATGAAAGATGAGATGAAGATGCAATGGGACACATGCTTCTAAAAATGTCAGCATTTGTTCTTGTCAGTCCACAGAGTATTTCCCCCAAAGTCTTGAGGAACATAAAGATGTTTCCTGGCAAATATGAGCCGAGTCTTTGTGTTCTTTTTGGTCAGCAGTGGTTTTCTCCTTGAACTCTCCCATGGATGGCATTTTTGCCCAGTCTCTTTATTATTGTTGAATCATGAACTCTGACCTTAACTGAGACATGTGAAGCTTGTGGTTCCATAATGTTGTCCTGGATGAGTCATTGGTGTGCTCTTGGAGTAATCTTGGTAGGCCAGTCACTGCTGGGAAGCTTCACCACTTTTCCAAGTTTTTCCATTTGTGTGTAATGGCTCTCACTCTGGTTCACTGGAGTCCCAAAGCCTTAGAAATGTCTTTGTAACCCTTTCCAGACTGATGAATATCTCTGACTTTGTTTCTCAAGTGATTTCTTGATTCAACAGGTCTGCCAGTATTCAGGCCTGGGTGTCTGTAGTAAAACACTTTCCAAAACAATGATTAACAAAACAATAATCATAGTAAATTTGTGATTTAACAAGAGGGGGCATTACTTCTGAAACAGATCTGAAACATAGAGGTGTGACAAATATGCAAAACACTAGAAAATCAGGAAGAAGGCAAACACTTTTTCACACCACCGTACGTACTAATTTGATAACCAGAGGTTTCTGTTTCTTTCCTGCAGATCATGTGGCAGCCAAGTTCAGTGTTGACAGCAGCCAAATAAAAACCGCAATCCGCACAAAGTTGAACAATGAGGATAAATTATTGAAGAAGAGACTGGGGTTGGGTAAAACAGAAAACAGAGCTAATGCTGAGCAAAGCTTTTGCCAAGATGCCTCGCTTCTGCCCGACGACGGAGCAATGACAAGTGACTCTCAGTTATAGTCCTTCACCTCTGTCTTCATCCGTTGGTCACACGTATTTCATGTCTGATAGAAATAGGTCACAGATTGCCTTTTTTATCCACTATAGTTCATTCAGCATTAAAATCTAGTTCTTTATTTTTTAAGAATGATAAGTATTTATATTTTTACGTTGACAGCAGTTAATGTCTGTTAGATTGTTTTCACCTTGAGTGTCACATGGTGTCCACACCCAGACGTTCGATAGCGCTATACACTGCCACATATGTAATCATTAATACTGTAAACAAGTGTTCTTATTTAGGTTTTCTTACTGTATTTAAGAGAGTGGTTATAAGTTAATAACCTTTTAAGCTAGAATCAGTCAGTCAGCTGACCTTTACACGTGTGAGTAGGACAGGGATCTCACTTTTGCCCTGTTGTTCATTCCAACTTGTGCATTGCAGGTAATTTCAAGGTATACTGTATGTGATAACTGTTTCAAAATGTTTGTCATGTGTTTTCTGTGCTTCACTCTAACAAACAATAAAGTTTTGCAGCTGATATTTTTTCAGTTATTTGAATCTTTCTTCCATCAGCACAGTAACCTACAGTATTGTTTCCTCCTCAGCCAACAGATGTCAGTACTGACCCCTGTTTCCCCTGTTGTAGTATTGATCTACTCCGCTGAAAGGTGACTGTTACTTAAGTAAACAAAAAAAGAAAAGAAAGAAACTCGGTTAACTAAATTAAGGAAGTACTGTGTGTTAAATGGTAAATGAGTCATTACATTCAAGCAATACACCAGTGTCCTCGTTCTCTGGAGCTATGAAGAGAATAGAGGAGCAAGTGTAAGAACAAGAACAGTGTGTAACAGTCACAGCCACATACTGACTGACTGATGAACGACAGTGTGTGTGGGACATGGTTAATGTCAGTGGGAGGCGGTTTGATGCAGTCATCTTCGCTTGAAAGATGTGATTTGAACAACCAAAGGCTGGCTCCTCGCCCCCCCCCCTTCCCTCGGGCTAGCTGGGCTGCCTCAGTGGACTCACAGCACATCACCTCTCTCCGATACCCTCAGTCCTCCCAGGGGTCCTCTGTCAAGCCTCAAAAGCCTTTTTTTTCCTGTCGGAAATCAGCTGTTTTCATGATAAGTTGCAACACAGCAGGATAGTTCCCGGTGGACCATTATGCACCTGCAGCAACACCTGAGTACTGAATTTGATGCTTTTCAAAGTTTCTGAAATATCAGAGTGTTTTGGAAGATTTCTAGTTTACAAGAACTTTTTAAGGACCAATTTTCAAAATGAAAGTGCTTTGATGTAAGTATATAGCTATTTGATTATATAACACTTAACTATGATGTGAAAGAATATATATTATTCTATTTGTTTGGTTCATTGCTTAAAGTAAAATGCAAAGTAAAGTAAAGCATTTCACTTTCATATTTACTTATTTCATTGATTTATTTTGTTCTATCAGATCAAATGACTGAGACGTTTGTGTAACACTGCAGATTTCACTGACACTGCCTTAATGGTTTTTTTCTTAAAGTTGAGCAAGTTTAACACCAAGTTGAGCCATGCCAGAAATAAAAAAGTCTCTCAAATTATGTCATTCAGAAAAACTGGATAGATGATGCTAGTTAAGAATATAACTGTGCATCAATTCATAGGGTTCACTACACATTTAAAACCCACAAAGTCCAAGTACATTACAAGCTGATGAAATGTTGCCTTCTAGAGAATTTATTATAATGAATGAATGAATGAAATTATTAACCTAAACTTATGAACTTTCAGCATTTCAACATCCTGTAGCACATGGATGGAATTTTGCAGCTGCATGTTGAAGTGTCATTCATTTTGTATCAGAATGAGCTGAGTTAACAGTTATTGGAGACCTCATTTTTAAATCTAATTAAAATTGGTCAACACTTTCAGTTTCTTGCGTTAAGTTTGAACTCTTTAAAACCTATTTGTGCAATTCAAATTCAACAGAAAAGTCAGATAATGGAATAAATGCTCATCACTAACATTATGCAAGCTTAAATACATCAAAATGGTTCTTAAGACCTTTTTTGGCTTTTAAAAAGGATTTATTTGAAAAACCAAGAGGAGCGATAAAATCAGACAGAAGTATTAAACATAAATGTAAAATAACTACAAATGTTTTGGAGAATCAAATAAAGTGAAACTGAGCAGTGGCTAGAAAAGGTAAACCTGTTCAGAAGTCATTTGTGGACTGAAGAACATCACATGCTGGGCTGCAACTGGAACATGATGAGAACGAGGACAGCCTTACATAATGTGTATGAGAATGTACATGTACTAGTCCTTCCTGGGGATAAATCTCAGTGCAAACGTGGCATGCCAATAGCTGTCCACCATAGAAGATTACAGCGGCAGAGAGAATCAGTGGATAACCAGTGGATAGAGAGCACATGTATTTAGGACACAGCGTCCTCCACAGCCTGAAACCTGATTATGATTATCAGAACAAGATAGTTAGATACATTTATGGGGGAGGCACATGAAGGGCAGCACAGACGTGAAAGTAAATGTAAACGGATTAATGTTACATTTGTTACATTGTTTTATATACTATTTCTAGATTGCTCGGTGATTAGGGGTCAGGCGTGTTCTGGTTTAAGGTCTCCTCTTTGATGGTATGGTGAAGGGTGACACTGAACACATACTAATCAATGCAGGCAGTTCACTGCAGCTGGGCTAAAACAAGCACGCTCATTATCTTTCATTTCTAAAGGATGGGGATGGATGGAGGAGAAACACAGTGTCCTCCATGAATTATTCCCATTGATCATGTTTCTCCCTCACTATAGATACAAAATGGCATAAACAGCCTAACTAATAAGGTGAACGTCTGTGTGTTTTGATGAAGGTTGTAGTGAGTACTCCTGGATGTTTGTATTTATATATCACACTGCAGAGTATGTCAGATACAGTTAGTGTGATGAGTTATGATCAATTTGACAATAAATGTAATATTGTACGTTAAAAACTGTTGTATGTAATGCCTTCTGTGGCTCTGGATGTGCTTTTTTTAAATGGCTAATGCCATTGTTGTGATGTCATTAGGGTTATCTCAACTCATGCCTTGAGACTACATATGGCTTTAGGAATGCAGGTTTAAAGTTGGAAAGATGTTTAGAATTTATCATTCAGAAATGATCTAATAGGTATTAAATAACCCCCTTAACAGTGCTTTGTGTAACTTATAGCGTGTATTGTTAACATTCTTTGTCCTTACTGTAATCAATATAGCTACTTGTGAAAAGGCCCGTTCCTATCAAAGGACCTGCAAACAATTATCACCCAGCTGCAGGCTATCTGAGCTCTGGAGAGCATTTTAAAGATTTTCAGCCTAAAGCTGTTCTGTTTTAGTTTGCCCTCAACTACCATCGTCATTTTAAGCTAAAGCAGGTAACTGTTTGAGACAAATTACAAAGGGCTCAGTGCAGATAAAATGAGCAACTTCTGGGTGAATACAGACGAGGATTTAGCAAAACTTATTGGAAAGTAGCTCCAAATTTGCGAAATAATACGTAATGCTTTACTAGAAAGTGTTTCCATTGTGCAAAAGTAAAGCCATCTGATGCAAATGAAAAGATGCAAAATTTGCCATTGATATATTTATCCTTTTCTTCATTTTGTCTTTACAGAAGTGAGGTGTATTTCTTTTGATGTCTGAAGAACTTTTTAGCTTCGTCGCTTAACAATGGGAGCCACTGGAATACAGATCTTAACTCGTTCTTTATTATGAATCATGGAAGAGAACAGTTCATTTGTGACTGAGTACAATGAAAGCACTGCCGCTTGGCCAATAGAGCCTTCTGCACCCAGCAGACACTTAGGAAATGTTCCCAGCCCACAAACACGTCTCAAGGACCTCATGGGATTATTTTTCATGGTGACCCTAAATTTTCTTGCACTTCTGGCCAACACTGCTGTTCTTGTGGTTGTCATCAAAGCCCCTCATCTCAGGAAATTTGTATTTTTGTGCCATCTTTGTGCAGTGGACCTTCTGTGTGCCATCTTGATCATGCCACTCGGCATTGTGTCCAGCTCGGGGTACTTTGCTGGTGTGGTGTTCACTGTGCTGGAGTGCCAGATCTATGTCTTCCTCAATGTAATCCTCATAGCAGCCTCCATCTTCACCATCACAGCTATTAGCGTGGAGCGTTATTACTACATTGTTCACCCCATGCGATATGAGGTCAAGATGACGCTGAAGCTGACTGCAGCTGTGATGGTGATAGTGTGGGTCGCTTCTGCAGGGCTGGGATTGTCTACTGTGTTTGGATGGCCGTCTTATGGCAGCCTGACCTCCGTCAGTGCAGCACACTGCTCACTGTACTGGAGCAACAGTGACCACAGGCGTATTTTCTCTGTGCTCTTCAGTGTCACCTGTTTCTGTCTGCCAGCAGTTGTGATTTTTGCTGTCTACTGTAATATCTACAAAGTGGCCCGTGTGGCTGCCCGGCAACATGGACCTCTGCCCTCCTGGACAAACAGTCAACTGAAGCATCGCTCTGACTCAATAAACAGTCAGACTACCATCATTACAACTCGCAATGCCCCACGCAGGATTACCCGAGACCGGCCTTTCGGGGGTGGTAAGGCTGCTCTTACTCTGGTGGTCATTGTTGGGCAGTTTCTAATCTGCTGGCTGCCTTATTTTGCCTTCCACCTTCATTTGATACTTGATGCAACACCCCAGATCCCCGACGACCTGGAGGAAACTGTCACCTGGCTGGCATATTCGTCATTTGCTATTAACCCTTTTTTCTATGGGCTTCTAAATCGGCAGATTAGGGAAGAGCTTTGTAAACTAAGGCGCTGCTACTCGACTCGGCCAATGGAATTGCCAGCGTCCAGCCAGGAGGGCTCGGGTCATGAGAACTTCTTGCAGTTTCTCAACAGGACCAGCTGCAGTTTAGAGACACGTCCAAGCTTTGCTACTCCCAGTTCTGGAGGCACTCTGGATTGTACTGGGCAGACTGGTTTCAGGATACCAGGACAGATTCCAGAGGAGTTCAGTTAGATTATGCTCTACTGTACCTCAGTGTTGTGCCACAAATAATTGAAAGTTTGGGGGATTAAGTTATTTAAAGATCATATGCAATATGACAAGCAAATTTTTGCACACAGTAATAACAAGTGAGAGACAGCATACAGAAAAAAACAACTGTTTTCGTCTTTGAATTGTTTCTATAAAGATTCAAAGAAGTACTAAATGGACTTTTAAAAAAAGCATTGTTACTGTGGAAAAACAAGCCTTAACGAGTCTTTAAAGATCACTTTAATTTTATTAGCTAGCCTAAAGTAAAGTTACTCTTTATCTACAATCAATAGTTCTGTTTTATGAAAATGAATCAACACAAGTAATTATTACACAATCAAATGTTGTCCTATTGTATTTATATTCCAGGAATTTATGTAAATGTTATTTATTATGCACAAACAGGAGGAAATATTTGTTTTGTTCAAGGATATTTTATTTCTTATCAATTTAAATGTGAAAATAAATTTCTGGCATTTTAATAATGTTGATAAACAATGTTTGTACATTAGAAATAAGTATGAGATTTATATAAAACCTTTTTTTTAGCATGTTGGTCTAAAATCGGATCTACTTTATTCTCTGGTGAAAGATGTTCGGGATTATATACAGTTATGTAAACTGCATGTCTTCATTTCTTCTTCATGTTTTGTATTCTGTTAACATTAACTAATATACCACATAGTTAATTAATCTCACAGAAACAGCCTCTAAGAGTGCACTGGGGCTGCTAGGCTGTTGTGACCATGATTCAACAGCCAACCCAAGTCCTTCAGGCATATTGTTAAGGTTTGCTTGAGTTTACTTTCTGTAAGAGATAACTAATACGTGCCTAAAGACACTCATTTGCCCAATTTATGTTCGACAGTTTGTCTCAGGACAGACATTGTGGGTTTGAATTTATGGTTTCTGACCTCCGTGCCCTCCCTGTGCCCACTTATGAAAGCACTGTAAGTAAAATTGAGCCCAGTTAAAACATCATTATATAAGCAGAAAATGCCATTTCATAATAGATGAAGTGGTTGTCTCTAATACCACTTAATATGAGTACATGAGCAGATTAACAGCAAAGAATTTGTATGTTTCTGTATTTACTTACAATCAGCTTGGCAATTGACTTCTGGTGTATGAAGTTATTCTTATTAAACTTTGATGTTTATTTATTTAGATAAGTCATTAGAGACAGTTTAATGTTTCTGATGATTTGTCTGTTGTGAATATTTTGAGGCTATGCACAGCTTTCCCACAGAGATTAGACTTTTGGGATAACATCAGGCAGACATGCTTATGTGGACAAATGAAAAGATAAACCAGTAAGCCAATAAATTAAATACATGGTGATTTGCAGAGATCTTAAAGAGAGAAATAACAATTGGAAGAGTGACAACTGCATACTGAAGGGCAGCAGAACAGATAACTCCTCAACACACACAATACACAAAATGTAATAAGACACATGCACACACACACATGCACGCATACACACAGTAACTGAAATCCAGTTTATAGACATCTAGATATGTTAAAAGTGAGATAACGCTGCCTTTTTATGGTGTCTGGCTGTAAACACGTTCAAGTAAGTGCTGCGGAGTGTTAGTCTCTGATAACATTGGTGTTGTTTTCACCATGTGTGTGTTTGTGTATGTGTGTACATGTTTAGACATCTTTGTGAGGACAGAAAATTGGCATGCTACCATACTTGCGGGGACCAACAGTCACTTATGGGAACAAAATGCCCATCCCCACAAGTTTGAAGGCATTTTTGAGGCTCAAATGTGGTTTTAGTTACAATTAGGTTATGGTTACGTTTAGGTTAAGGATCAGGGCTAGGCAATTGTTTTTGAAGGTTAGAGTTAGGGTAGGCAGCTAGGGAAAGTATTTTCTCAATTAGATGTGCTCACTAACATATGTGTGCGTGTGTATAATTAACAAAATGCAATGACTTTCAAAACATTTAGATCCCTACATTTATCGGAAAATACAGTATAAAGATAAAAAGACAAGAGGCAAAGCTGGACGTGGCAGAGTTGCTAAGATGAGTATATCTGAGAGACACCTCAGCTCGAGTCTTTTGGGGACAAAGAGACAAGGGTGAAATGGTTTGGACATGCGCAGAAGAGGGACAGTGAATATACTGCACAAGGGCTGTTAACTATGGAGGTGTCAGACAAGAAGAAAAGAAGAAGACCACAGAGGAGTTTTACGGGTGCAGTGGAGGAGGGCATGCAGATTGTTGCCCTGACAGAAAACTATGCCAAGAACAGGGTGAGATAGAAGCAGATGATCCAATTTGGTGACCCATGATGTGAGCAACTTAAAGAAGAACGTGAAGAAGCAAAGAGATAAGTGATGATAAAATGCTGCTGATTGATGAAAGAAAAATAAAATACATTTTGAACTTGATACCAGAAACACATTTAAGAATGAAAAAGAGCTTAACAATGCTTAAGAATCTATTAAAGAGTGTGTGGGATAAATAGTTCAATGTGAAATTGCAAAGGATTTGAGGATTTATAGTTCATCTCATCATTAAAGGATTTACAGAATCCAGAGAAATGAATACACACAGGACAAGCTAGATAACCAATATTGAATGTTTGTGACCTTTGGCCCTTATGTCACACTTCATAAAATCATATGATGAGACACGTCTGGTCTCAGGAACCGTTGGTAATAAAGGTGGTTCAGGTGAGCTTTCATTGAAAGTCCACAAAGGAAAGAGACGACTGGACAAAGAGGACCAAAGGACTATTGGATCTTAAAAAGCTCCCTTATCCATCAGGGGTTACCACAGCAGATCCACATGTTTGATTTGGAATTAGATTTTAGTTTCTTGGGTTGTTTTTTTTAAAATGATGTCCCTCCTGCCACAGCCCAACTTTGTGTACTCTCTCAGAATTAAACAGGCTTCAATTGTTAGGAGAATGTGCAAACCACGACAGTGTTTGTGTGCTACAAAGTAACACATCACTTTGTATTAGATATAATAATGTTTTAAGTAATAATTTGTAATGTGTTAAGACAAGTAACACATTACAAATTATCACATTACTTTGTAGCGCATCAGCTCATCACATTACATTTTTCACTAACACATTACAGTAATGCATTACTGTAATCAATTCAGTAATTACATTACATTTGAAATAAAATTACTTGCATTGGTACCACTTTACAATAAGGCTCCCCTTATAGATGCTAATAAATAGTTTATAGCTATATTATTAATTAATCTGTAAATGCTTTATAAACCATTATTAATGGTTTATTATGCATTAGTTAAGGGTGAGAAAGAGGAAAAAAACTGACCGGTTTCTTGCTAAATAGTGAGCCAAATGTGTTCACCTATATATTTCATCTAGAGTTGCTATATTAAACATTTCAGACTAAGTTACTATCCTGTAAGCACAATCAGCATTTGTAAACATATTTTTTATCATATAAAATTGTACTTCAAAAATGCATTATAAATATCCACAACTATCAATCGGAGCTTTGTTGTAAAGTGTAAAGCATAAAACCATTTATTAATGAATAATAAATATTTATAAATACCAGATGGGAGCCTTATTGTAAAGTGTAAAGCATAAAACCATTTATTAATGAATAATAAATATTTATAAATGCCAAATGGGAGCCTTATTGTAAAGTGT
>NW_005187413.1:3446330-3469586 GCF_000239375.1 Pundamilia nyererei | reverse complement strand
AAAACATGTCAACATTTATTAAGGACTAATAAACATTTATAAATGCCAAATGGGAGCCTTATTGTAAAGTGTAAAGCATAACACCATTTATTAATCACTAATAAACATTTATAATTGCCAAAAGTGAGTCTTAAATGTATAATCTCACCATTTATAACACTTAGACCTAAATTACAATCAGTGCTTGAAATAACATTTAACTACTGTCAAAAATGGCAATGTATTGTAAGAGTAACACATGTAACATTAAATGTGTTTTTTAAAACACCAAACAGTCCCCCACTCCAAAAAAAGTTCATGCCAGACTGGTTCAAACTGGAAGTATTTTTTGTATGTCCTTAAATAAGCGTCCCAGTGGTCCATCAGGGTGTCGCGAACCAAGCCAAGATGACCACTCAAGACCCATCAGGTGTTCCTCCAGCAACTTCTCAGTGCGATTTCCTCTTAGTCTACGGACATGTCCTTTGATGGTCATCCAAGCCTTTTCGATATGCTGGTTAATGGTTTATATAATGGTTTATAAAGCATTTACAGATTAATTAATAATATAGCTATTAACTATTTATTAGCATCTATAAGGGTAGCCTTATTGTAAAGTGGTACCCTTGCATTACAAAGTTGTCTGGCTGGCAGTTATCTGCATGCTGGGTAAATACAGTTCCACCCAGCATGGATTCCTGCACTTGCACTATGCAGGAGGAGGAAAATCACAGCGTGACACTGTATTAAATAACATTTAATATGTAATACATTACTGTACTGAATAGTAAGTATGCTGAAAAGACTTAAAATTCTTCCCTTTCTATACCCAGTGCTGTTTGTTTGCTGGAAGGCCTGCTTTGGTGTTTCACAAAAGGATGAATGATGCTCTGACATAATAATGGGAGAATCACTTCAGAAGAATCAAAGGGAGAAGGTTTGATTGATGGTGCTGTCAGATGGTGCAAAACAAATTATTTTGCCAGAACTTCCTCTTATACAGTAACAGCATTTTCCTAGAGTTTCCTCAGAAGTGCATACAAACTAACACAACAGGTATTTAACCTTGTTTGCAGTGCTCACAGAGCATAACCTCCTGCCCAGTTTATTCACACTCGATAGAATAATTACTGTCCAAAAGCAGAAAAGAATGTAAAACAAACAAAGCTATTGATAAACTTGATTGACTTATAGAAAGCCACATTAAACACTCAATAAATTGTTTGTTTTTTTAAATTTAAAAATATATATAATTTAAAAAGAAAAAAAAGTAAATGGATTCAAAATTCAGATTATTCTGACATTTAAAATGACAATTTCTTTCCTTCATTTCATTTCCATTTCTGCTCTGCATTTCCTTTTTGAACTGGCTTTAATGAGTCATTTCACTTTCTGCTGTTACGCTCTCCATTTAGCCTCTCAAACCAAAGGAACACAGATTAGCTGTGTGATAGGATGTAAGGAGTTCTGCAAATTGGCTGCAAATTGACACATCTGGTCAAATTATGCAAAATAAAATAATTCACTCAGATAATCCTGCTTAGAGAGCAGCAGCAAGAGCAACAGTGCTTCACTGACATGAAGTCCTCTTGGCATAATGTAGATGGTTAGCAACCAGCTGTTTTTCATGGAACTAGTTCTGTCGAATCTACTATATTTGAACCAGTGTTGCCAAATGCTTTATTTTTATATATATTTTTTATATTTTAAGCTTAGGTTCCAGCCCCCCTGGGACCCCAAACTGAATAAACAGAAAAGAACTGACTGGATGGATATTTTAAGCTTTTCTGTTATATAGTCATGCCAAGTGTTGGGGATGCCGGTGCTTCGTATCAGAGCTGCTTTGCTGACCTGCAGATGTTCATACATGATACTGTGGGAATCATGACATAACGGTCAGTCTGACCTATTGTGCTGAAAACAGCTGGACCGGCAGGTGCTGAGGAGAAACACTGTCTGACATCTCTTGTGCCCCACATAAAATGCTACTGCTGGCAGAAAAGGATCTGAGCTTCAGCTGGCGTTAAAATATTAGATTATTTAAAGCAAACATAGTATTTCTCCACTCAGTGACATGAATTTCTTTATTGTGTGTCTGTGATTTGCACAGTTTTTCCTCTATTTTAGTCTATAAGGGAAAATGTGATAATGCAGCATTCTTCCACATAATATTTGTTTTTACAAGTCTTGGACACAACATGCATGATCACATTTGATTTAAGTTGTGACAAAATAGTACTGTCTGTTTTTGTTTATCCTACTATTCTGAAGTAGGTGGACATCAGTTAAAAAGAGGATTTCACGTAATTCCACGCGGCAGCTGGGATTTAGCAAAATTTGACTCAGAATGTAATGACAGTTGCCTGGCTGTGTGAGTATGTTCCTGGGTCACTCTCGACCAAATCTGATCAAACCACGTCTACACAGCCCTCATTTGAAAGGTTTACTAAACAGGAAACAGGAAGCTAAAAAATCAACACCATCAGAGATGAGGTGATGGTTCACGTGGTCCTCTGCAGTGAAGTCTTCATGAAATCTGCGCCTGACTATGGGGGCTGGGCCCTCTGACGCTTCGCTTCATTTAGAAGAATGAATAAAAGAAAGTCCAAAAGAGCATTTGATTTGCTGCTCTGTATCAGAGCTGTGACTGCCATTATGCCCCACTATGGAAGAATGAACTCATAAATGGAGGCTAGTGTGCTGCTCTACGTGTGTTGCAAAGCAATATTATCGTCCTTGAACCCTTAAAACCTCATAATAATAAAATCTGAAAATAACCTTTTCACCTAAAATTTTCTTTCTCTATTTTTAGCTTTAAATTTACCTGTTTGAAAATGCCTAAACTGTGACACCATTTCTTTACAGTGTTTTGTACTCCATGCAATTTATATAAAAAGAAAGTAAGTAGTGTAATTTGTTATATAAAAAGTATAAATCATGTTCCAACTATTACATACAAGTTTATTAAAAAATATGTTTCAGTAAACATGACAAAGACAGTACTGCTCCCAATTATTTGTTTATTAGCTGAAGCTTATCTTATCTTGCAAGCCCTCAGAATTGTAGCCTTGGGGTAAGAATAGCATTATTCAGTGAGCTGGGATATTCGTGTTTCTTCTCCCCTCTCTCCCTATCTGGCTGCTTCACACATGCACTCACCGTCTGCTGACCTCACCTGTGAAGCCGGAAACAAACAAACCCCATCTGGTGAAGTGTGCAGTCCATTAGCATACCATTGTCTCCTGCACCAACACAGGAAATTCACTGCCATCCATACACTGTGTTCTCTCTCTATCTCCATCCAGCAGGCAGAAATTATCATTACCATGGAGACCGTAGAGTGCTCATCACAGAGTAGAGCACTTATCCCCAACTCTGAACAAATGTACAGTTTGTTACATACTCGACAGCAGGTTGTTACGTAGCGCCATGTTCATTCAGTCTTTCAGATCAGGCTTGGCTTTTTCCCCCATTTTATTTGTTTCTTTAAACAGTTTTTCAGGATTGAAAAGAGCAAAACTTTTTAATGCATTACTCTTAATATTGATCAAGATATGATTACTCAATTTTTATGTGCTTTTTTTTCCTTTTTTTTTGGACATAAAGGTAAAGGGTGATAAAAGTTACAAAAGCCATCATCCATTTACAGCCATTAGAAACAATCTACCATTTCATACTGCAAAAGTTTAATTCATTCAACCACATATTTACATTTAGAATATTGTGCAACCGCTTGGTCAGAACACCATCTACAACCGTCAAGCCACTTATATACAATTGTCTAATTAAACTTTGGATAGGAAGTCAGAAAGACCACTGCTATGTTCTTAAGAAATTAAATATGTTAAGTTTTGGTACTTATATTTAATTTGCTCATCTTAAACTCATTTAGTTTTGAGCCAGGGAACCCATGGAGTGTCTGGTTGGAACTGTGGGCTGCCATTATGTAAATCCTGATGTATGCACTGTGATAGCCCCTGTTAGAGTTAATGAATGCAACTGGAAGCTCCTGGCCCATCTCTAAAAGCTGGCTGCCTCAGTTTTTGCTCTCTCTCCATCCACCCAGCACCATGCTATTTGCCTTGCTGATATAAGCTTTTTTTATTTTAGGTTCTACATTGTACAACATCATACACCAATATTTACTGTATAGATTTTGTTTCTTAGTATCTCTTGTGTATGTGTTGCTTAGTTTTGTGTATCTTATATGGTCTGATTGGATGAGTATTTGACCTACTGATAGCAGTGAACCACGATGTAAATATTACTTGTACAGAACTGGATAGCATTTCAGTGTTTAGATTAGGAACAGGCAAAGATAAGTAGTTAATTTCCATAAAAGGCCAGATAGGGGCAGTGTTGTCTCGTAGTTAAAGGCTTTTTAGATGCAGAAGTAATGGAGCCTATGAATAACATTTTAGAATCAGCATGACAGGAATTCCAGTATCACTGCATATGTTCGGTTGAAATCCTTTTTAGTTCTGCATCTCTGCCTTGTTGTATTACAAACAACTAAAGTAAAAGATGAAGGAAATCATTTAGTTTCAGTCTATGATACTGTAAGGTCATTGCAATGCACGGATTCCTGAATTTTTTTTTTTTTATTGTTTACAGTTGCCAGTTAAATAAAGCTGAATTGACCTTTATACTTTAGTGTCTGTCTGTCTGTCCCACTTGTGCGTATCAGTGTATACAGAGCTATCTCTGTTCATGCCCATAGTATTTATATCCTCCTCCCATATCTTCCCACAGCAGAGGAAAATGATCTTCACTTGAAAGACCATCTGCAAATACCACCCAGGGCACTGTAACGTTCCCAATATAACCTCCCGGCACAGCCGGCTGGGCTGTTCCAGTCAATGGCCTCACACAGTCTGGAGTGTTACTAATGTAACAGTTTCCCACTCTGTTTTTCTTTGGTTGTGCTTTTTTTTTGCATTTAATTAACACCATGATGAAAGGGGACGATTCAGAGGAAGTGGATATAGATTTGGGGGACTCCAGTGACCCTGAAGACTTTGAAAATGGGGAGCAACGTGAGACACTGTGGAAGGCCTCTCCTGCTATGGAAGAGGAGGAAAACATTCACACGTCTACACTAGTGGAAATCAGTGATACCAAGCCGCTGATTAATGCAAGAGACCCCCGAGGTATCAATGACTGCCTTAAGGTATTGCATTCTTTCTGCAGTGGCTCTATTAAACTTTATCTGTACATTTGTCATGCTGCACATTAGCTGAAAAAAACAGAAAGCACTTAAATATTGACACAGGGGACCAAAGAGCTGCTTTACTGATTGCACCGCTCTCTAGTGGACATCATTTATCTGCAAAAATTGAATCAAGACCCCAAAGAACACTAGCTATTGGTTTACCTCGGTAGCACTAGCATCAGTCTCTCTTTGTTTCTTTAGGTGACGTTTGAGGATGTTATAGCTGAGCCGGTATCAGTGCGGAGCGGTGACAGAGTGTGGATCTGGAGCCATGCCCTGTTCGAGGTGTCTAGGATTTGGATTTACCGGATAGTCACAGTATTTTTAGCCATTCCTGTGTCAATAATCTCTGGACTCCTGTTCGCCATCCTCAGCTGTCTTCATATCTGGTAGGTTTAGATTCGGACCTCTAGGTTAGTAATTAAGATTTTTGTTTTCAATTAAAGTAATGTACAGGTGACCTTTTGTGACCGCTTATTGAGCCTGCAGACACAACAGTGAAAGAATGCATTACTATACATGTTAATCTTTCCCCAGTACACATCATACTGTGGTATAGCAGCAGGAACTAGACAAATTTTTCTTCAGCTTGATTTTTTTTCCCCAACCATCATAAAAGACTAAGCCTTCCTAAGACTGACACATACAGCTGCGGTCAGAGAATATAACATCCTCCTCCATAATGGTTGTTATAATTATAAACTGACACAGAAATGAACCATGCCAACATAAGTGCATTTTGCCTCTGTTGGGTGGCTCCCTAAATTGGCATCAAAACATATCCGAACCTCCGGCCTCGAGGCTAAAGAGCCACCTGACCCCTCTGGAGATGAGACAAGAATCTGAGAAATATTGATGGGGAAAAATTTTCTATAATGCTATTAAAGTGTCACTCCATGGGCGATAGCTTCCGTGGCCTGGAGGGAGCTTTCAAATCGCTCAAAGAAATGACCTCGATGATGTCAATTAAAACCTTGTGGTTATGTGAAGTCTGAAAGACATGACTGCTGAAAGGTGGGATGGGTCTGATTCAAGCCCCCCTCCAATTTTGTTTTGGGAAGCCAGGTGTTTTCCGAGCTTTTCTGCATTAGGATAACTTTAAGATGCCATATACCGTAAGTACTAATCTCTTCACTTCATTGTTGAGAAACAAACTGTTATAGCAGAGTGTTATATATTAATTCAACATGAGAAATTAGAAATAGGAAATTATTACTGTTACATATTAAAACAAACATTTTTGTGTTCTCTTCTATGACAGGTTGGTTAGTCCCTGTATCCAGTGTCTCCTTATTGGCACTCGCTGGCTGCAGAGCCTATGGAGCATTGTCCTTGGTGTCATTGTACAGCCTTTTCTCACAAGTGCTGGAAAATGTTGTGGTGGCTTCAGCATTCACCTGGCCAAAGAATGAGACTCACATGTGAGAAGCACTTCAAGACTGCAAATGCTCATTGACATGGACAAGTGCACTTACTGTTGTGTGGTCACGTGGACCCAAACCAAGCAGCATTTAAAAAAAATACTTTATCCAAAATGTAACACCCATTATTTATAGCTATTATTAAAGTTCGATAGTATCTGCTGAGACTTGAAGTAAAAAATCAATGGTGACGCAATTCTTCGTTTCACATTCGGGATGTGAAACCATTTTAGTGACTCTTTTTGCTCAGCATGTAGTTCTTTTTTCACTCTGAGGGATTATAGTTTAAGAAATGCATGCAGAAATCATTTTTTGCAATTTGAATATTACATAATATGTAATAGAGTTTGGGCTTTTCAAGATCTAGGTTTGAGGATGTATGAAAAGGGGCTTTAACAATACTTTGTCTAGTCAGAAAAAAAGAGTTCAGTTACCTTGTACCAAGTGTTGAAATGAGTTCTACTTTGTCAATGAAAAAATATTTGAATGTGTGAATCTTTCATTTCACAATTTTAATCACTGGACATGAGCTTCTCCTCTATCACGGCTCAGTTGTGGTCATAGAGAAAGAAACTTTATAATTGTTAAAGGTTTAGCATTGAACAGAATATCAAGAATATATTTCTGAATAATAATAATTAATATTTGATGTATTGTCCTGGAAGGAAATGAAAGTAAAAGACATGGTTTAATATGGTTTTTAAACTAATACACTTTTAGACTTATTATTGATATTAAAAAGACATTATTAAAGCATTTTTCAAATACAACGATGATATGCTCTTTTGTTGCAACATCCCTAATATAAGGTTAAGTTTTCCTGTGTCATCTCTTTATCTTCTTGCTTGAAGACAAATGACCATGCAGGGAGATACTGTACATCCAGTTAGTTATTGTGATGTGTCAAGATTGCCTACAGTACATTTAGCAATTTGAGGCCGCAAACACTTGATTGAAATAGGTGTTTCTGATGTCACTCTTCCACTCCCACAGCTGTCAGTAACAACAGGCAGGAACAGATGTGCAGTGGCATCCACATTCACACGACAGAGATCGACTTCACTGGCACACTTTATTGTTGCAGAAATCCATGCACATCAGAATTTACTGTAGCATATGCTATGTCTAAGAGAAATCTCTGTTAGATATAATATCTATAGACAGACAGGATGGCAGAAAGTGGACAGATAACTATCATTCATGACTTATGAAATTTACTGTGTGATGGTATTGGACCAATTACGTATTTGCAGATTTATTTCCACACTGATTTGAGCTTTTGAGGAAAAAAAAAGTCTTTGTTTCTTATAAGTGTGAATTATGAAACTTTGGTTGGTTTGGAGGGTTCAATCTTCAGGTCAAATTAGTATAACTTCACCCAAATCACAAATCAGAGCACTTTCCCTCTCACAGACAGACTGTTTTTTATTTGACAGCTCTACTGCTGACACTAATGCCCCAACCCTTTTATATAATCCCCTTCTCCACCTTAAAGCTTCTCCCTGTGGAGGCTATACACTACAATGTTTTCTTTGACAATTCACAACAAACATATATGAATAAACGTAGCTGACCTTTCACATCACACATTACATATTACCTTACCTTTACACATATTTTTTGTTGCAAAGAAAGATGAAAATGATAACAAATTCTTTTTAAATTTTACATCACATTTTGTTCAAATTCTATACACGATATATATAAAACACCATTTGTACTGTTTTCTGTCACCAGTGGGTGCAGGGTGTCATCTGGACAGGAAGTTTACATTGTCAGTTTAGCTCGATTCAAAATGTTACAGAAAAAATGTGCAGCAATAGCCAGCACACTGCCTCTGTTGTCAGTTAAATGGGTGAAATGGGTAGCTGCATGATTGCTAGATTACTTGATTGCACGAAGCTTGCATGCCTTTTAGCTGGCTTTTCAGTGTACCGTACTGGATGTGCGTGAGAGGCTCCTCTGACTGTTGGTGTTCTTGTTAACGTAAGTGGAGGAGCCCCTTTTGTGTCTGCACTGTTGATCACAGCTGCACGAGCACTCTGTCAGGTACCGTCGACAGCAGCAGAAGAAACACTGCATCAGGTCATGGAATAGGTGACCCGCGAAGAACATGTAAATCCACGGGTTACAGCAGCTATTGAGACTGGCTAGCAACATTGCAATGATGAAAGCCATGTCTAGGAAGACGGAGAGAAAGAAGAACATGTAAGAGGTTATTTTGAAAGACTTTTTTTCCCCTCTTCATACATTCTTCTTTTAGTCTGTTATTTCCCAGAAAAGCCACAACCAACATTGAACTGACTCTACTAACAAATATCAGCTGTGTAGCTCGACTGATCTTATCCAGATGATATTAAAAACATATGAGTGACACGCAGCGTTAAACTGGATAACATGTTTTGTCATAAACATGACCATTGGCACAATAATTTATAACCACATTGGCGTTCAGTCCTACAGATATATTTACCAAATAATTTGAAACAAATACATACCCAACAAATACACTGTCTTCCTGTTTTAAATTGTGTATTTTTGAAACTTTCTTTTAATACTTTAGTAGCAAACTACTTTTTTTTTAAAGATTTTGATCATCTGTAGAAACCACCAGATGTGAGAATTATAGCTACAAACAGTTCGGAGAAGCGTTAAGAGACAAACTAACACGTATCTAGTTGTCAGCTTTTCACTGCATTTGCTGACAGTGATGAAAATAAAGATGGGAAAAATACCAGACCTTGCCACCATGAATAAAATGAACAGTTTAGAAAGAAGAAGTGGGTTGATCTTTAAAAAGACTCTAAATTAGCAAGTCTTTCCCCATCACAGTAAGATGCAATCACTCGATGCTTAGGTTTGAAAGTTTGTTTATTCATAAGTTGTTCAAGCTTCACGAGGCTCTAGAAAGGGTAATGGCAATTTATTACTTGAGCCAACACTTTTAGTTTGTATTTAAATATCTGAACAACTACTTTATAGTCTAACAACTTAAACACCCTGCTTTTTCATCAAGCCCCACCATCTGATGTAATATTTTAGGATAGCATATCTAATAGTGTGGTTGATAATCTTTAAGGTCACTAAAAGTACTGGGTTGGGGTCATAAAACCCAGTAAAACCACTGGGGCCCTTTTTAATGCTTAATTTTATGTATGTATTGTAAATCTGTCAATCTGATGTACTTATTGTATACCCATATTATTCATACAGAATTATATTAGCTGACAAGCTAATGCAATTCAGACTTCCTCCTCCAAAAAACATTTTGGATCATAAAAATGAAACATGGTAGCTGCTGGATGCCTCACAGATAGAACTTTAGGTTGCTTGAAAACAAATATGACGAACAGCTTCGATTAAAAGAACCTGTCCTTGGTGGAAAAAATACAGCTTTTTTTTTCATTCACTCAATTGATTACATTCCAATTATTAGAGCCCTGGAGTACACTGAATAAGCACATAATCTGAAAAGTGGAAAGTGGACAACTTCCAAGTCCCCCCTCTTTATCCTAAATAGGGTGAGAGAGATTTAGAGCTTGCTGGCGTCGGTCCTCAAGCACTGACCCATTCTCTTCCCTGTGCTCTGACTCCCCACAGTACTTTGCTTTATTGTGAGAGGTGTGCCAACCAAATGGCCCATCAAAATTCTGAAAAGTGTTTAACAGCCTGCCCCGAGTTGTAAAATCATTTGGTGCAAGAAATCCTAGCCACTGGAAACAGAGAGGGAAAAAAAACTGAAAATGACAGCATTCAACTTTTCCTTTTTATACTGGTACAATGCATTCATCACTTTCTGAAATGAAAGAAAAACATTTATCTTAACTCCTTTTCAGCATTGTGATTTACTGCTCTTTTCAGGAGAAATATAAAGGATGAGATGTCAACTTCAAAAACAGAGCTGCTGTCACTTTGTGGAAGAACAGGCTCTATATCAAAGATAAGTTTGAGGATAAAAAGTTAAGAAAACATTGCAGGAGTGCAAGAAGCCACATTCTCCTCCATTATCAGTGAATCCTTTGGAAGTTTTACAGTGTGATGTTATGACTGAAATGCAGGCCCTGGAAAAAAGTTCACAGGTTTCATGCTGGATCAAATGCCCTGATAAACACGACCTTCATGGAGTCTTAACCCATGTGGCATTACTTCAAAGAGACTGCAATGAGTCAGAAAATATAGAGAATCTAAATTATCTTTACTTTTGCATATAGATTTGCACAGAGACTTTCCTTGGAAAAGTATTTTTTGAAATCTAAAAGAATTTGATGTGCACTGAAACCACAAAGCCTGATTTAAATTCAATCTGTTGTCTGCCTCTCATAAAACTGCTCCAGTTCCACAAATTATACTGATGTATTAAGCCCCACTGTATTTTTGTTATGCCCTGTAAATAGTACCAGAGGCAGACCAGTCACTCACTCTTATGATTTACTTATGCAAGCATGACTATATGTCAAAGGAATTTTTTGTAACCCTCTACTGATTTATAAAATTTTTGAGCTCCTTAAGCAATGCTTTCTTACTTGCTTCAAGTTAAAAAGTATAATTACAATTAAAAAGGCTTTTTAAAATTTACCAGAGTGGGAACAGTAGAGAAATGATTCTACAATAACAGTCTGCTGATAAGATAATAATATGTGCAACACCGAAAGAGGCTTCCCCGCTGCTTGCATGACAGACAGAGACGTGGCAAAGATTAAGTCAGTGGTAGGTTTGGAAACCCTTCTCCAGTCCTTGGCTTGGCTTTGTTCGTAATAAAAAAGACTGATCAGTTTAAAGTGATTGCACTGTTCGTTCCCCTATTCTTCATTATTATTTGGATTTACAAATATTAAATATATGCTTAATATTAGAGTGTTAAATCCGGTAACATTGCTATCCCACTGAGTTATAAAGAAGGAAACAAGTTTTTATTGTGGCTGCTTAATGGCAAAATATATGTGTAACTTTTTTTCAATTATTGTTCAGGTGTATTTATTGAGAAACAGATGATACTGCTTGACCTGAGTAAACCAAGAAGATGAAGACAGAAAATTTTTTTGAAAGTTGATATAATATATGAATGTGAGACCAACATAAATTTTCTTTATTTCTAAAGTTTTATTCTTTATTTCTAAGCCACTAAACGTACTTTTTGTGTCCACAGATAATACTTATATTGCTAAATGCACTCTGACAAAAAATACTTCAATACTTCAAGCAATCTGGAGTCCCTAAAATAACACAGCCTTCTGGGATTTTTTTTCTTTTTAGATATATTTTAAATGTAATTTGTGCTTGTTTGACACATTTTTGGCCTTGGTATTTATTTATTTTTTTAATGAGAGCAACAGGAAAATGATTATTCTGGGGGAAAGTCTGGCCACCAAAACATTGATTGGAATCTCTGAAAGCTCTGAATGCACATTTGTGGATGTTTTTAAGATAATGCAGCTTGAATGTCTACTTTAATGGCAAACTGACAAGATCTGAGGAGTATATCTGAACAAACAGTTCAATTAAATGGATATTAGACAAAATAGCACTGGGAATTGAGACAGAAACGCTTTGATGTTCTGGTACATTTACTCCCCTAGAGGCTCTGAGGTCTTTCTTCAAACTGATAACCACTGTGAATGTTACTCCCATCCATTTCTGTTTACTCTGGGGAAGTCTGATTTTAAACACCATTGTGTTGCCTTGAAAGAACGGCGGATTGCTTGTGCATTCCTAAAGATATGTTGTGAGGTGGAAGAATGGTTTTTGTTTGCGTGGGACACTTGTGGAACAGAATTTTTTTCCCTATTAAGTGCTTTTGGCAAGAAAAAAAATCAACACCATTAATCTTGGACAAAGACGACGCATTAGTCATTGTGTCACTAAGCACTTTGCCCACAATAGAAGGAAGAAAACGGCGTCATAAACCAATAAATATTGCCATTAATCAAAATGTGTAAACGCTTTAAAAAGAAAAACTGTTATGGTAAAACGAAGGCCGTTGGGTGTGCTTTTACCTTCTCTTGGTGCAGCAGGATCCCATGCCGACCACATCTGGACAAAGAAAAAAGGAGTCCAGCACACAATATAAGCAAGTACCACTACAAATGTCATTTTTACTGTGCGGATCTTAGCCTTCGAAATGAGTCTCACGCTGCTCACACGAGAAAAGGGTTGGGCGCCTTTGGAGGGCCTTGGAGTGAGAGCCAGAAAGTGCTCCCTTCTGGTTTTTAGATTGAAATTCTCCCATATTTTAAAACATATCAAACCATAGCAGATGCTTAAAATGGCCACTGGGAAAATGTAAATGCTCAAACTCATCCAAGTGATGTATGCTTTGGCACCCCAAGGCTGCACGAAGTCCCCCCAGCAGTCATACACACCATTACCGACCTCCCTAAGAGAAAATATGTAAGCTTGAGGACTGCTGAATATCAGGCTGAGCATCCAAGAGGCGATCACACAGAAGCGGTCTTTTTTCTTGTGCACGGAGCGAAGTGGCTGGCAGACTGCCAAGCACCTGTCTATCGACATTAGAACCAGCATGTACGTAGACGCAAACATACCCACGACCTGGAGGTATTTCACCAACCTGCACAGCAAATCGGGTCCATAGAAGCGAAAAGTGATATCCCAGATGAGCTGAGGTAAAACCTGAAAGATTGCAACTACAAGGTCTGCGATGCTCAGGTGCTTCATGAAGTAATACATCCGAGACTGACTGTGCTTGGTGGTGTGAATAGCCCACAGAACGCACATATTGCCTGTCAGCGCGAGAAGCAGCACAAGGACCAGAACGGTAACTTCCACTTTAGCCACTTCTTCATTTCGTTTCAGAGGGTTCACCGTGGTGTTTCCTACGTAGCTTTCATTTTCACGACTTGAGCTGCTCCATGTGAGATTGTGAGACCAACTGTACTGCTCGCGTAAAAGGTCTTCCATCGTGCGTAAAAGCGCCACTTAGGCGCAGCCAGCAGTCACATCACAAACCCAGGTTCGGGACCTCTATCAGCTGTGTTAGCTTAGTTTCCCTACGTAATTTTCTGCCAGCACACCCCGTTATTATTATTATTATTATTATTTTCCCTTTCTGTTTAATAATCCGAACTCAGGACTGCAGTCTGCAGAGAGAAGGGAAAAAAATTATTATTGAAAACTCTTGGTCATTGCACTTTAATCTTTAAACTAATAAACAGTAAATTAACGAAATAACAGTATTTAAGTGATTATGTTCAAAAGGCGCTCACCCACTAAATCATCCTATCTTCTCTTAGGGACTTTGGAGCACCACTGTCCTCATCACTCGCTGCCTCCAGTTTGATGTCTGATCTACCGAAGCTCTGCTTGCTACCAGTGTCAGTAACCCCCTCCCCTCGTTTCATTTTCCTTCGAAGGAAACTGCTTACTTGGGTATGGACCGTATAGTTCTTTCTGTCTCGCTCTTCCTCCCCCATACGTTCACTTAGTGTAAGCTTTGACAATGTGAAATACTTTGAGCCAAATCATCCCAATAGCCTAAAAGCAGTGTCATTTTTGTTTCACAGTTTCACAGTTAGTGCTTTCAGCATCTACATTATTTAAAGCGAGCTGTTGTTGGAGTCCAAAAATTCCAGTCTGGACTATAAAGGTCAATATTTTCTCAAAGATACTGTATATGGAAAAGGATGTTATCTGGATGAATGCCATTATATATGGGATTGTGATGTGGTGCTGTAATTTGGCACTTTATGCTAAGGGTCTGTCAGGTAATAGCAAAAAGCATAATAACTGTGCAAGGGAAGTGACTCACTGAATCCAGTTGCACATAAAGAATGTGGGTTGATGTCATTAATACCATCAAAAGTGCCCTTCACTCTCATGCAACAGTCAAAATGAATGTAGTCATTTTGTTTAAATGTCAGATATCCTACTTTTGATTCAGACTCCATGAAATCACTCTCATCCATTTTAAAGCAGTAATTTAATGTTTTATCATTTCTTTATAGAACAACCTTATAGCAATTCAATTCTGAAAAAAATCATTATATATTTCTGACATATTTTAGTTACTTAAAAACAATAACCGTGATTTCAGTGTATGAAGGTAATCTTATTTCATTAAAATCTTTACTTTCTTTATTAAATCCAGTGTTTCTTATTTGCGTCACTGCAAACGGGTCTCTTTTATTTTGACTCGATAAGAAATATTTATTGTTCTTAATGAACATGAACATGGGAACATCAGATGTACAGTATGAAAGACATTTGTTCCTTTCAGTTTATCTTAGAATAGGTGCAGATGAACACTTGCAGGTGTTCTATTGTCTGTTATCACTCAGCTGAACTGGCCTGTCTGAATTGCCTTGTCTGTTAAATTTAATCTAACCAGACATGTTGGCAGATTTCTCTGTCTCGCTCTTTTTTTTCCCATTTAAGTATCAGTACATGTAACCTACATGTTTTTGCTTTTGGCTCAACTAGTTGACCTAAGGCAATGATGCATAGCAACGAGAATGAGCTATAACATCCTCTATTTTCACTGCCAGTAAATTGATAACTTGGCATAAAGCATGGAGCGCTCACACAGAGTACATGAAACATAGAAAAGAACATAAATAACTATTTCAAAATATGTAAGAAATTTACATTGCTCATTATATTAAGTACATGTACTTAATATAAGAGGCACTTAGTTCATTTATGTCTCAGGACACCTCTGAATGTATTGACCAAACTACTGTCCATGTTTAATTATTTATCCAAATAAATCTCAAGACATCTTTATGACTAACTGCTTAATATGCAATGCAGTACAGCTTTGAGTCATTGTAAGTAATGCACTGTACTACAAAGTACTGTTCTTAACCTCTTTTTGTTGAATAAAAGTCACTCATTGCACCAGACATTAGCATTTGGGCACATCCCCAAGCATTGGCACTCTACACTGTGGCGTGTCAGTGCTGCCCATAAAGCCATCATAAAAACCGCAATACAAGCACCTACCAACATGTTGCCTTGAAAATATAAAAATATCTTATTTAGAAGTAAGAACTCAGTAATGCTTGGAAAATCTCTCAATAATAATAATACTAATGATGATGTCTCTGTTTTGGCTCCTGGCTCCTCTTTGCATAATAGGCAAAATTTAATTAGTGAGAAGGAAGCTGTAGATTAGAGGTCAAATAAGTTTTCATAATACTTGAAATGGTTTCAAATAGCAAACTCCCAGCAGTGTATGAAGTCTAATCCATTTCTTGAAGCAATAGCTTCAAGAAATAAATCCTGGCAGATTTAACCGCTAAAAAACTTTCCACCTCTTTCAGTAATTTTTAAATATTTATGTGGGGACATAAAAACGACATTAACCAGGTTCTGTCATCTCTGAACTAGTGGCCTCTACTGGTTTGGTGAGATATCTGTTAAATGGTTCTCAGGGACTTTTAGATTTTAATGTCTTGTTGTCAGATAAAAAAAAAAAAAGCATCTGTGACATTAGAGCAAACAAATGGTTGATTACACTGACCTTAGGTCAACAACAGGGACTAAGATATAAGCAGTTAATAAGAGAACACAGAACAGATCAAAGTTTCCATTGGGGTATAAACTTAAACCCCAGACCAAACCATACTTACGTCAGACCCAAGAGGCTCGCTTATTGTGACAGAAAGCTATAATTTACTTACAAGAAAATATGCCAGACCGACTCACAGAAGTAACTGTGTGCTCTTAGAGCAAAGGACTTTATCAGAAAAATAGTCTGCCAGTCAGTACTGAGTCAGCTTTTGCTTTTTTCCCCCCAAAAATATGGCCAAGAGATTAATGCTAATAAAGTCAGCTTTGAACACAAGTTTAAATGATTTTGAACAGAACAGATCTATGACCCCACATCAGATAAGGTTATACCGTTCCCACGATGAGGACATCTGGACCCTAATCATTTGAGATTCTGAGGATATTTTCCTGAGCAAATGTACACTTTATTTCATTAATTACAGTCTGACAGGAAAATTCTAACACTCTCTTCCTTTCCAGTTTGTAGAAAATAGTGACACATGCCAGCTGATAAAACCTGAACACACCAAACCCAGCTCTTTGTCTCAACCTGGATATGTAACATAAGTGTATTTATTAACAGCTTTTACACAAAAAGAAAAAACTAAATAAGAACATTAAATGCCGCAATAGCCATAAAAAAAAACAACAACAAAAAAAGCCAACCAAATATTCCACAGTCACAAAAAAATAAACGGGTAGTTTCATAAACAATAATTCAATAAAATTTCTCAACAGAAAGCTTGTTTAAATAAAAACGTTTTTAACTGCTTAACTTCTCAGTGTCACAGACCGAAAGGCTTTGAGACACATCGGACCAGGCAACCTTTTTCCCATCTTCTGCTGTCCAATTTTGGTGAGCCTGAATAAACTGTGACCTCAGTTTCTTGTCCTTTGCTGATATGAATGGCACCTGGTGCTTATGCTGTAGGCCATCTGCATCAAGCTTCAATGTGTTCTGCATTCAGAAATGCTCTTCTGCATACCTTAGGTTGCAGCAAGTGGTTACTTTTAGTTGGATTCTTATCACGTTCATGCAGTCTGGCTATTCTCCACTGGTCTCTGAAATTAATTAGGCGAAGAGAACTGCTGCTGACTGAATATTTTCTCTTTTTCAGCCCCCAACCACAACATATTTAAAGTCACTTAAATCACTTTTCTTTTTCATTTTGATCCTTGATTTGAACTCTGGCCTGTCATCTTGACTATGTCTACATGCCTTAATGCATTGAGTTGTGCCATGTTAATCACTTATTAGATATTTACACTCACAAGCAGTTGAACAGGTGTACCCAATGAAGTGGCAGGGGGATCTATATTTTTTAAATAAAAAGCTTATGGGTTAAAAAGTAACTGGACAGAAACATAAAGTCAAATATAATCGACACACCCACAGACACAAGCCTACGCTCTGTATATTCCCTGCTAATGGTCTCTGAGGCTTTCATTGCAGCCACCTTTGGCTCATTTTTATTTGGCAGTTTCCTTGCCATTAGTCTGATTCTCTTCAAATAAAATGCAGCTCACTTGAATTGGGACCATGAGAGTCACTTAACTAACCAAGAGTATACATAATGGTAAATGGCCTGTATTTGTATAGCGCTTTTACATACCTATTCTTCCCTGGTTGCTTTGGTTGTGTATTAAGGATTGTTGACTTGTTGATGCTTTTGACCTAATGGAGCAAAATGCTGCTATTTCATTCAATCACTTCATTCAGCAATGAAATACTTAAAAACTGCCAGTGTGCCATAATGAAACTATGCCCACTGTAGATGACGCATGTTGGCTTATGAGTGGGGAATTTTTACTCCACCCACTCGTCTCCATCTTTTCCTTTCTTTTGTGAGTGTTTGTCAACGATAGCCTTGCCTTTCACTGCAGGTCATGAAGTCTCCTTTTGATTGTTGTAATTTTTCCCATGTTTTTACAATCATCATCATTCTTTTTTTCTTTCATTATCCATTTTTCTAATATTGACAAGCCATTTGACCTCAATCCAAAAGACAACCCTTAAAACTCAATCAAGTGTCACTGTATTAATTTAGATACTACTGTTGGTGCACTTCCCTCTCGCTGTTTACAATATGCACACTATGTACCTAGGTAGTGTATAAATATCAACTGGGTAATCTTGTTTCATGGAAAGTTGTGCACTTGTTCAAGTTGTGCAAGTGGGGCTTGTTGGAACTTAGGTGGTAAAAGAGGTCTTATATCAATCTGAAGATTGGGAAATTGATTCCCAATGCCTCCATTCTGTATGTCAAAACATCCTTGGGCAATATTCTGAACTCAGAGTTTTCTCTGATGTGTCCATCATCAAAGATAAGGTCTTGAATAATCAGGCTACATCTTCTAAGACAGCCTCTCTAGTTTTAAGATAAACTTAAACCTTTTCTTTTTGATAAAGCATAGATTTGGGCTGGATCAGGTAACCCTGAACCCTAGCGTAGTTACATTGCCATTTTAAACTTGAATTTTTGACCATTAGGGATATAGGTACTTGTACCTTGCACTTATGGAAACAAAATACTTAGTAGTAGTACATTATTTGGGACACTGCATATGTTTTAAGTGCTTCATATCCCACTCTGGTCATTCTGACAGTACTGTGCAAAAGTCTTGAATCACTCCTCTTTCTTAATATTTTGCTTTCAGTGAGCCACATTTTCTTGTACTATTTAAAGTGGTTCTTTAAACAGTAATTGTTCTCTGGGTGAAGATCTCTCAAAGTGGTTTTTTGAAGATTGACTGCTTTTTTACTCATTTTCTGTCTAGTCATTGTACCTGGCCATTTTTTGTTTTGTTTAACTCAAATAACATTATGTTATGAATCATTCAAGCACAAAAAGGCACCAAACTCAAAGGATGAGCCAGTGTTGTGTCTGCACATAGCAGATCACTTACAGAAAAGGGGTTACTAACAGGCTGTTGCTAGCAGTGTGCCACTGTCAAGGTTTGGCAGTGTGGCAGCCAGGATTTGGACCCAAATGCTGGAATCAGAAGACAAGATATGAACTCAAAAGGCAGCTTTAATGCTTAACTCAAAAATACACAAAACTACAGACTGTAGCTGACAAAGTGTAGCTGGCAAACAATCCAAAAACTAGGAATTTCCGGAAAATATGGAAGAAGGAAACACACTACCAAGAGAGAGGACATAACAAAGGACAGAGGGGAAACTCAGAAAATAAATACTTACAAAATGATGAGGGGGGAGGAAACAGGTGGGAACATTAGCTGTCTGAAACTAACATGATGGCTCAAAAGGAGGTCAAACTGAACACAAAGCAAAGTACAAGACACAAAATATTGCCAAAATAACATGGAATTAGCCTAACACAGAGACAGATGGTGCACTCCAATAGTCCATTTTGCTTAGGATGTTCCTAATTTAGAGAGGTGACCTTAAAGTATCTGCGTGATGGTCATAATAAGAGCTGTGTCAGTTCTCCAAATACTGAGCAAAGGAGCTTCAATACTTCCTCTATTGCTTCCTTTAATATCTGGGTAAACTGGACCGGATAAAAGGGGAGGAGAAAATGCCATCCCATAATTCATAGCAACAGAACATCTGACCATCATTGAAAACAATCGACGTAATAAACAAAGCGGTGCAAATGTTAGTAAATCAGGCCCTAAATATTCCCTTTTCTTTAACATTTCAGCCTGTGTAATGATGGATATTTACACAGGCTGCCCTGTGTAAAAGCACATTTTGCAGATTGTCTTCAGCACAATGTGGTTTCAACATAAAACAAATGACCCAAACATTAATCATGAACTAGAAGAGGACTAGATGTGAAATGAATGACCCAGAATCTAAACAGAAAGAACCCAACCAGAAAATGCTGATATAACAAAAATGCAAAACAACACAGAATGATACTCAAAACCTAAAGGAGTCGTGAAACCACAAAAGTCAAGACCCGGAATTGTTGAATCTATTGAACAATTCAAACCATAACAAAGTCAGAAAGGCATATAGTACACAGTGTGTTTTAAAAAAAACATTGGAGCACAAAGGATGACGTGACAGGCCTAGAAAAATATCTACAATAGATTAACGATATGTGAAAGTCATCTCGGCATAAAATCATTATCTGTCGTGGACTGGCCTCTGTAGAGCCCAGACCTCAATACTCCTGAAGACACCTCACAGAAGTTACCCAAAAGTTTGCCTGATAGCATTCAAGCTATGTTGAAGAATAAGGTTGCCACACCAGATATTGACTTTCAAGCTTGCTAGAATTGCACAAACTGTTTTTTCATTGCATCCTTTATTGTATTTCCATGTGCGTGCACCAGTTTCAATAAATAACTTCATTTTCCATTTTCCTAGCAAATAATATTTAAATAAATAAGTGTGACTCCAGACTTGTGCACAGTACTGTATAAAAAGAGAGAAAAAAATCCAGTGCACTCTTGATTACACAAACATTGATCTGACATCTTTATGCATCATTAGTCATCAGTATACGTTACTGAGAGTTGGTTGAGCTAATGTAAATACTGAGACATCTTGCTGTGGTGGTGTCTGAGCACATGAGGGTCACTGCAGCAAAGGATAATAAACCAGTGTGCTGGTACAGCTGTCCTGTGGTTTCCGTGCACTCGAGCAGGCATAAACCAGCAGTCACTCTCTTGCTCCTAACCTGAAGCATGTGCGGGGTGGTGGAAGGGTCAGAAATCTCATGCAGAACTTAATGTGACTAACACAAGGTTTGTGTGAACACTGCCAACCAAAACAAACACTGTCTGATGTGTTTTTCACTTAAATGCCTGGAATGTGTGCATTGGGGGGGTATTTTTTCACTGCTGTAAGATTTTTTTTTTAATTTACAAAAAATACAATATGCAGATCGATCTTGTCAAAAAGTGAGTAATTTTAAAGTGACACAGAAAGATCAGTTGCTGTGGATTGTGAAATATGCATACATGACTGAATGGATAGTTTATTAAACGACTTAATAATTCCTTTGAAGTTTTCTATATGAAAAAGCAGGTCTACACAGACAGGCAAAACTGTTTTTGTGTTTTGTGTTTTTCTGAACGTGAGCAAAAGCTGAGCACTAACACATATATGACATCACTGTTTAACAATGCAAAACTGCCTGATACACAGGCCAGCACTGATAAAAGAAAATAGTAAACTTGGAGGCACATGATTCCATTAGATTAGACAATTTGGAACAGTTCTCAACATCCCTATACACATATATGGTAACACGAATAGCCCACTGATTACAGATACTTGACACATATTTGCTTTTTTGTTTTGTTATTTAGAAATGAGTAATTCTATTAACTAATCCATAATCACAAAGTACAGAGAGAGCATGTACAGTAAGTAGCAAACAACCAATAGAATTTATTAGTCGATTAATCAATTTTCTTCAGATGCAAAAATCCCTTTGCTTATTGAATTGTGTTGTTCAAGGCAGGAGATGTTAGTGTGGAGCACTGTAACAGTGATGTGTGCTGTCGCTCTGTTAGCTCTATGTGCAAACTGAAGTGGGTCAAACTTGGGTGGGAAGCAGAATACAATGTTGCATATAACCAAAACATTCCAAAGCATTCATTATAATAGGGGTCAGAGCAAAGGGTCAGTAGATGTTGAGGCTCTCGGTTGTTGGTCTTTGTGGGTAGAGGGACGATTGTGGCCGGCTTCAGCCATATTGGCATGAATGCCTGAGACGGTGATGATGGTGATGAAGATCTTAGTGAAGACCAAGGGCAACTGGTCGGCACGCTCTCTGAGGACCCTCCCTGTCACGCCATTTGATTGAGTTGCTTTCCTGGGGTTCACTGTTTTGAGTGTACAACTCACCTAGTGCTTCCGCCCCATGACACTTGAGCTGCAGCTTCCTTGGGTCTTTCCAACTCAGTGCCTCAAATATCTTTGGATTGTGGGAAGCCAGAGCCCCCAGACAAAACCCATGCAGGCCGAGGGAGGTCAGACTCCACACTGACAGGACCCAGCTGGTTGGTGGTTTTGAACTGCTGTGAAGCAAAAGTGCTAACCATCACACCACATTGCACTGGAATTTAGCCACAAGTAATCACATTAATTGCAGTTGTGCTTTGCCTGCTACGATCTGTTAAAACATGTATCAAATGTATTTTTTTCTCAGTATGGTTACAAAATCCTTGTTATTGATTTATCATTGTGGATTCACTTCACCAAATGACTATTCCTTGTTTAATTCTGACCCTAATGAAAAGTGCTGCGGTTATCTGCTACTGTAATTGTTTCCAAGGAATCTGTCTGACTGTGCAAGGTAAAGGAAGGACATGAACATTCACAGTATGACTTCAATAATTAAACTGATATAATTGTTGTTCTCTAGCAGAGCTAGCAACAGAGTTTAACAAAAGGTAGCTGTGTGAAGGAAAATAATAATCACTTTGTTTTAGAGCCAACTGTTTCGAAAACTACTCCAGCATGTGGACACAATTTAGAGCAGCAGGGATAAAAGCCAACAGCCCAGAGAATCCATATAATAAGAGTAGACTGAATACAGCCCCTGGCATTATTCTTTGAGGATCGCGCAGAACTCGCAGCTTGTGCAGCTGAGCTCAATCAATGGAAAGTCAGTGACATGCATTCAAGTGGAGGGTTTGCATGCAAGCTGCAACCTTTTGATGCTGTTCCTTTTGATTAAGTGTACCTTTTCTACAAGCTCTTACTTCTTTGATATAATTTATAAGTACAATGATTTCTTAAACAGGTAAAGGAAGGGGGGATTTCAAATGTCTGGATGGTTTACAGAATATTGTAATTAACAGTTTCCTGTGCTGGCTTGCTTTAGTGGAGGATGCAGCCCAGATCACGTCTGTTTGTTTATTCCAACACAGTTGGATATTGTGCCCACCCCGAGTAAATTCCTTTTAAGTTTGCACCTAGTCAACACAGAGTTCGAGGGAGACTGACAGGAAAACCGCTTTATGTGACAGGGTCATGTTTACTTCAGTATTTACTTCAAAGCCTTAACTGAAACAACAATTTGAAGAAACTGTTGTTATACATACAGGAAGTGCAATTATGAGGCAAATGAGTATTTTGTCCACATCATCCTCTTCATGCATGTTGTCTTACTCCAAGCTGTATAGGCTCGAAAGCCTACTACCAATTAA
>NW_005187413.1:3441328-3445055 GCF_000239375.1 Pundamilia nyererei | reverse complement strand
TTTTGGGTTCATTGAGAACATGGTTGTTGTTCAATAATAAAATTATTCCTCAAAAATACAACTTGCCTAATAATTCTGCACTCCCTGTATGATGGCAAAAGCTATTCACAGATATTTGCCACTGATCTTTAGCTATCTTCTTCTTGACTTGTTTTATTGTGTACTGAATTCATACTTTGCTTTTCTTGCTACAGTATTAGATAAGATCAAATCACAAGACTACTCTTTCAGTCCTGTTTCACTCTTTTTGTGTGTGTGTGTGTGTTATAGTTGCTTTTGGCTATAGATTCAGGCACCACAAGTCCTTGGTTATGTTCAGGAAAAATTCTTGGTTTGATTACAGCTTTTCTCATTCAGTTTGGTGCAGTTCTCACAGCAGAAAAAGTCATTCTCAGCCTTCTCAATGTAGTTCTCAAAACAGTTAATTGGCAATAAAGTATCTGAATTTTTGTGCCCCAGCCTCCTTCCCCTTTTAAAATCTTTCACTTCTTTCACTTTTTCACTTCCATATAGTACATGGGGATCTGCCAGGCCCTGGAGATGCCACCAGTCCCCTTGGAGGCTTTCCCCAAACTGCAGCTCAATTTATGTTTAAGCCATTCATCTACTAAACTGCTGTCAAACCTAAAATGAGGATGTGGGCCCAGAGTAATTTTCTTTCCAGAAACCAACAAGGAATGAGAAGGATTTTATTGAAATGGTATGGTGCTGAAATGCAGAAAAGCAAAACAATACTTATTAAACTATATGGATCAGAAAAGAAAGAAAATATATACAATATGAGAACACCAGCTACTGTATAGTCCATGCTACATACATTCAGCAAACATTTTATTAGGTATGCCTGTTCCACTGGTCATTGACGTAATCCCAATATCTAATCAGCCTTTCACATCACCAGGAACTCAAAGCATTTCTGCATGTAAACATGGTCAAGACAGCCTGCTGAAGTTAAAACTGAGCATCAGAATAAGGAAAAAATGGTTGTTGGTGTCGGAGGGCTGGTGTGAGTATTTGATATACTGGGATTTTCCCGCAAAACCATTTAAAGCTTTACAGGGAAAGTTTTTAAATAAGAAAATATGCAGTAAGCAGCAATTCTCTGGATGAAAATGCCTTGTTGATATCACAGGGGAAGGGCCAGATTTCTTCAAGCTGATAGGAAGGCAACAATAACTCAAAAAAACACTTGTTACAAAAAAGCTGTGTAGAAGAGCATCTCTGAAAACACAATACATCTGACCTTTAAGCAGATGGGCTACAGCAACAGAAGAGACTCACCAAAATTAGACAACAGAAGATTGAGAAACACTGTATGGCAATGGCGACCATAGTCACTTAATCTCAGTGCAGTGGAGCACCTTGGGATGTTCTTGAAAGGGAAATTTGGATGAGCAGCTGTGACACAAGACTGAAATTATGTATCTCTTTTTTTAAAATAGAAAAAGAAAACCTCTAACAGTGTGTTACTGTATTTACTGTTTCACTCTTTCAAAAGTAATTAGATTACCATGCATATCAGGACTGATGCCAAAGGAAACCTACATATCTCAGAGGCTTTGAGTAAATGGCAGTATTTGACAACTTGTGGAAATAGTTTGGGCTCCATTAATTCAATATTTATTACAAAGTATCTCTTTGTAAATATAATATAGTATTATAAATGAACAGTGCCATTTATATATACTGTAATTTTTAAAACAATTATTTTTCACTACACAAATTAATAACATGAATACAAGTCATCACATCACTTGTGATGTTTTATTTTATTGTATTTTACTACCAATGTTTTTTATTAACAGTAAAACAGTTCAGTTTATACTGTATTATTGACAGTGTTTACCAAATTGTTTGCTTAGTGCATGAGAAGGGTGAGTCTGCAGACATTCAGAATACATGACACAGTTTAGTGCACCCGAACTTAACCTTACATCAAATTATTCCCAACAATTATGCTGCATTTACTGATTAAAACATGTATGAACTTTAAATTATTTACATAAAGCACGTGTGTCATGTAGTAGCAGTGTTGTGTTGTGTAATAGCCAGCTTTCTCACAGAGAAAATAAAACAAATTTTACCACAGACTACAAACATCAGATTTTGTTCCCATTGGGTTTTTTTCCAGTCAGCAAATGTATTATTTTGGTGTACTGGAAAAAGTGGTAGAAATGATGACTGGCGATGTTTTTAATAACTACCATCTACTGAGGGAAAACTCTGATTGGTGTACTTCACTCAACTATGTTCATCAGATTTTTGCTTATTGTAGGTTTTAGTTTTGAGTAGATGGTAAACATGGGGTTTTAAACAACAATGCAAGAAAACTTTAACAAACAACTGGATTTCTTCAAGCAAAAGTGTACATTTTCCCATTGAGCCCACACATATTATAACCACTCCAGATTGCAGTTCAGAGACAGTAATGGCACTTACTAGCAGCAACAGTAAATTTACCAAGCTACATTTTTTTAACCTTGAAAAGGAAGGAAGGGATATGTTGAATGGAAGAAATCAAGGAAAGATTTCTACCTGTTATAAGCAAGGACAAGGAATTCATTGTGAGGAAAGAAAGGCAAGCACACATCACAAAAGGAGACCAGTTCATCATTCTACTCATATTCAATATGCTGTTGTTTTCTAGGGCATAATACAGTGTTACTGTATCACCAGATAAATTTATCATTGCCAGGCAAAAAAATAAGAATAAATGAAATAAATCACATTTTTTGGGGGTATAAAGGATTTGTCAACATGTCTTTATTTCCTGTACAGCGAGTGTACTGGTGTTCCTCAGAGTGCTTGTCTTCCTATAAGACCAAGAAAAAATAGCAGAGGTCAGGCATAAAAGCATGAAGAGAAGCACAAAGGACCCATCAATGGTCTGACTCATAACACAAATACGTCCTATCTGGTGAACTAACGGGGCTGGTTTAAATTTTTCTTCTCATTTTCAGCATGATCAAAGTTTTTCTGTGAGTTTTGATTGTTTTCTCAAATAGTTTCAATACCTGATAAAACATTGCTCCAATGGTGGTATTTACTGGTAATTTGCAGTTTTAAAAACACAAGAAGTTACACTAGATTTAATTTTGCTAAACAATATTTTAACACAGAACATGTTTTGGCTGTTTTGTTATACATCCTTCCAGCTTCTGGAGGTATAGAAAAACTGAAGGAACCTCAGGCTGGAGCTGGCAGATATTTCAAAGCAGCAACTTTAGAGTGTTCACCAGCTGTGAACTCATAATGAGCAAGCTTTCTTCCCTCCAGATTCTTATTTTGTCATTACGAGGTGAAAATTGGGAAAAAATGTGAGATACAGCCTCAAAAGCCCTCATTTTCCTACACTCTCATTAGTGAGTATGGATGTCATTATGATCAGAGAAATAAAAAAACAATACAGGAACGGTGGAAAACACAAAATATGTATATTGTCAACTGTGCTGTGGTGTAACACCATTGTATAGATGCACATATGGACATCCGCAAAACCTTCAGTTAGTTTGATGAAAGCGATTTATAAACTGAGCAACTTGTGAACTCAAAAAGAGACAGTGCTGCACATGTGCACCCTACGAAACACCTATTCTGGAAACGGGAGAAGCTGCCAACAACTGAAGAAGAACTAATATACTTTACTTTTCATGTATCTGCCCACACCAGAGCGGCCAAAGGTTCGCCATCGAGCCCCACCCTCAACAGAGCAATCGAAGTCACATTG
>NW_005187413.1:3423486-3435225 GCF_000239375.1 Pundamilia nyererei | reverse complement strand
CTTGCCTTGCCTTGCCTATCTTTGTAAGTAAATCCACCTGAGAATTAGCTGATAAAACCAGCTGTACCGACAACAGAACCTCTATTCTTTTTCTTTCAGTGCTTCCCAGTGCTGAACCTCTGTCTATTTTTGCCTTGCAATAGGATATTATGAGAGGGTTTACTCCGAATAACACCATAACTGAAATGGAAACAGTGAGGCAACACACTGTAAAATTAATCACCGCGATCTGTCACATAATGTGATGACAGCACATGTAGCATAGCAGAGGAAAAGTGCCTATTGTTAGAACATGTTTTCAAGATCTTAAGAACTGATTTCCCCCTAAAAATTTCTCTCTCTCATATTCAGCACTTAAACATTTCCCATGTATGACAAAATGACATGATATGTGTGTGCTTTGCTCTAAAAGCATGCAGTTTATTTGTTTATTTATTGCTGATCCATCACTTTAAACAGATTTTTTGCATGTATATACAGTATGTAAAATTATTATAAAACTCTCAATATGTAGTTATAAAGCAGTTGACTTAGCACCAGTAGACCAGTAAGAATGTATATGACATGAAGCACTATTTAACATGCGAAAACCTAGCAATGACTAGTCATTATAGTTATTTTTTATTTGTTGTTTTTTTTAAACTGCCCCATCATTTTTTTTCTGTTAGAGGTAGAAATAAAATTTGCCCAAGAAACCGTCAAGATATGTGAATGTACATGATTTTTTTTTTAATCACATATTTAACCATCATTAATGGTAAACTTGGTTTTGATAGAAAAGCAGGAATTCATTAATTAGAAAGTCTTTACAATGTGCAGAAATGCTGTATTCAAATGATTATTCTAATGATCTTTGTTGCTCTGTGGTCTGATGTACTTGTTAGTGATTTTCTGCTCTCAAATCTCATTAAACAAAATCCAATAGGAAAGTTTTGATTTAGTCAGAGAACTTTATTGATGCTCCTACAGTAGCAACAATCTTTTCTTGTTTATTTGAGAAATATTCAAAAACAAAGTAAAAAAAAACAACTTAATGAGTTTTACCTGCACATTTGGCTTTACATTGCTTAGGTTTTCTAGTGATTGCAGGTAAATTAGATTTGTTTCTCAACTAGATCTTTTAAATAGACTACCCACTGGTTTTTGCTTGTGATCAGGTTCAATTTGTATCTTCAGACATCACAAGTCTATTTACCATCTACAGAGGTTGAGCTCCTTTCCAAAGGAGTTTGCCTTCCATTCCTTGTTGTGCTGAATCGTCCACCTAGCAGTGGTATCAGATAATTTATTACAGTTTCTGCTGTTGCCCTCCACATTACCCTCTACAGTGTTCTTCGTGTTCATCGCTTCGTCATCATTATGTGCTTTGTTGCTAGTAAAACAAATAATTGAGGCTGGGCATGCATTAGTTACTTTGTTGCATGCATAAGTATGATACTTGTTCATTCATGTAAAACTATGTTACAACTTTGACTTTATTGTTCTCTGTCAAATATTACTGTTTATTTAAATTAATTCCTTTTGTCTTTTTCTAAAAAAGCCTGACAGTGGGCCCTGCGACAGCTTGGCAACCTGTCCAGGGTGGACCATGCCTCTCGTCCTGTGGCAACTGGGGTGAGCTCCATCCCCCCTGTGACTCTGAATTTAGAAAATTGATGGATGGATTATCTCACAGTGGCCGAGTGCAACAAACCAGATATGTGAATAAAAATAAACCTATGTGTGTATTTTAAAAGATAAAAATATTCATGAACAACCATCTGTTTCCTCCTCTGTTCTTGTCTGTGCTTGTTTGCTTTCACGTATGTGAAAACTCAATTAACAGTTCCTATTTTGAGATTAATTGGTCGAGCTTATTACATTTGCTGCACACTATGCTCCTCATTAAAGGCCTTCATCATATCATTCTTATCTGTTTCAGGGAACACTAGTCAATAATTTTGTTTCACCACTGCTTGATTACATTTTTTTTGTCTGTGCCCAAATACACTTGAGTGTAATTGTCATATTCTGAATTGAGTTGAATTTATTGTCTCATGTTGGCTATTGAAAAAAGGGAGACAGAGAACAGACATAATATTGCCAGGTGGATGAACAGTTCACTTCAGTTTATATCACTCACAATGGACATGCTGTTCTATCGCTGTCTGCTGGCTTAAAGTATGAATCATGGTTTCCATCTTGTTAGCTTGGCTAGTATGAGCAATGCTAACACTATTCTGACTGAAAATCATCATAATTTAATTTCAAGTTATTCTCATCGAATCTTGCTTTAATTTTATGCCTGTAATTTATCATTGCATCACACAAGACTGCAAGGAAATGAGAGTTAGTCACAGACTGTGGTTTTGTTTGAATAAATAAACAAGACAGCAACAAAATCAACCACCACAGAGGAAATTACAATTTGTGTTTTCACTGGGACAGGCTGATTTATCAAACTCTTGTGTTTTCTCACTTGTCTGGGTTCATTTTAATCCAGAGTCCCACAATCATGCTGTGTTCAGTAATTTAACATTTGCAAAACATATAGATGCAATTTTTGACACAAACCGTTTAATCACAGTTCTTATTAAGGTGAATCCATTTGCATGAAACTGAAGGTAAAAGTTTAGTTGGCTAATATATTATATTGCATTTATTATATGAAGCTTGGTTCTTGCACATACATGTCAACGTACAGAATAAATTAAGATGAACAACACACCCGCTTATCAGCTCTGTTTTTGATGAAATGCTGTTGACAGTTGATCTTTATTTGTGTTTTTCTTTTTAGCTGCATTATGTCAAAGTCAGATATGATTTGATGCAGGAGATAATCAAGGCCACTGAGACATTCCCACCAAGGCAACTCAGACAGTTAACTCCAAAACTATTTGCTAAAGTAATGAAAGTCTCGTGTGTTATTTGTTCATGCCTGTCAAACCTCTGAGAACCACATAACAATCACCATGTCTCAAGAGATTTTATCAGTAATATCTGCTTGGCATTAGGATACAGGCTGTTTTTCTCTTGTTATTCAGTCACGACTCTTAGTTTGACATCGTAGTAGTGTCTAAATGAAGAAACACTTAATGATAGAATTGACCTTTTAAAGTCTGAACCATGAAATAATTGCCAAATCTGACAAATTTATATAAAAAATACTTTTTTTTAAAACAAATATTAAATAAATATTACATTAAAAAAGAATAAATTTGTATATATGGGATATGGAATTTGATACATGTAATAGTCTTGGTGTTGGTGGTATTCATGGATGGATCAATATTTATAATGAACTTGTAGCATTCTCTTAGGCACACTTTGGTAGTACCAGGTTATGTTTTAGTTTTTGGTTTCCTCGTGGCATTGATGCAATAAGGTGCTGCAAATCTTCCTTCCAAATTTTAGAGATTTTGCTCCCTACTGACATGATAGCATCACACAGCTGCTGCAGATTTGTCTGCTGCACCTACGTGACTCAGTGTCTGTGAAGGTTCTCAGTACACCATGTCATTGTAGTCTAAGGAGCTTGGAAAGAAAAGCGTCTAGACTTTGTTAAGTTTCCTTGAAGATGTTTCACCTCTCATCCGAGAAGCTTCTTGACTTGTAAGAGCAATTGGTGGAGAGTCCCAGATTTGAAGCCCCATGGGAGTGTCCCCAAGAGGGTCATGGACCCCATATTGATCCTCTACCTAATCACACGAGCCAAGGTGTGAAAATGGGTGTGGGTCACATTCAGCCAAGATTTCAGGTGAGCTCATCACCCTATCATGTGATTTACTGAGGTCAGATGGCCCAGGGTGTGAGTGGGCATTAAGGCGTCTGAGAATGGATCTCAAAACTGGATTATAGATGGCAGACAGTTGGTGTCGTAAGCCACCCCCTCTGTTCAAAGATGGTCGTTCACAGTGGACATAGATGGCTTCTTTCACTCCTCTTTCGAACCATCTGTCTTCTTTGTCCAAAATGTTAACATTGGTGTCCTCAAAAGAGTGGCCCTTGTCCTTTAGATGCAGATGGACAGCCAAGTTTTGTCCCGTCGACTCTTTAGACTACATCATTCAGTCCCACCACACCGCAGAGCTTCTCTCTTTCACTGAGATCTGGTAACGGTGGAGACCATTTGAGTGCAATAAACTCATTGTCATGTTCAAGAAACCATTTTAAGATGGCTGGAGCTTTGTGACATGGTATGTTATCCTGAATGTAAACATTCATGTTTCATGCAAATTCTGACCCTACCATCCAAATCTTAGATATTAGATTGAAAAATGGGTGAGATGTGAGATGGAGCTGCTGGTAGGCAGGGTATGTAAATCATGCCATGTCAGTCTGAATATGTGTACGAATCCTCATATTCACTCACCAACTGCTTTGTTGAGACTACACAATGACATTAATAAATACACGTGTAAAAAGTGTCATTATGAATTATGAAATATCATAAGAATAATACATGTTTTTTCTCAAGTCATCTTGTGTTTTTCTAATGCATTTTTTGGTGTTTTGATGTTTTTACAGTATATATTTGTGACTGTCACAAATGCATGCACATGAATGTGGCATGTCAAATTAGTTAAATTGCACACATTTGTAAAAAGTAGTTTAAACAGTTTTCATCATGCCTTTGCAATATGTTAGACATTTAACTGAACTTTTGGCCAGTTGTTTACACTACATCATTCGTGTACACAGAACATGCAAATAGAAATGATTCTTCAACATTTTCATATAGTGTTTTGATCAGACACCTTGCCTGAACTTTGTGAATTAGATCAAAGCAAAAACCTTCTTTGATTTATGTAACTTCCCTCAGTTAATATGCAACCTTTCACCAAAAAGCAACTTGCAAGATATTTTTAGTGCTGATATGATGTATTTCACTGAGACTCTCCCCTTGTTCTAAGCACACACATATGGATACTAAACAGCTCTCCAAAGCCCTTTAGCTAATCACTGCCACACTGCAAGGAAACATCTAAATATGGCAAGTCTTATCTCAATACATATTTCCTTTTTTTTTTTCATCCGAAATAAGAGAACATTTCATTTTTAAGCTTATTAATTAATAATTCTCTTCTGCAGCATTTGGCTCAGCATCAAGCGGTTCATTTTTAAAAGTTAAACAATGCTATATATATTCTACACAAACCTTTAACTATAATGTTTTAAAATTGCTCTTACAGATCAGCACTGAACAACATAAATGGAACTTTAGTTGGGTTTATTCAAATTACATCATCCTGTATTCTGCTGAAGCCACTGTTTACATAATTGGATGTGTTTGGAGAAACAGAAAAATATAGAAAATTCTGTAACATTTATGCATTTACAGATTTTAAATATTTACAAATTGATTACGGGCAAATGATTTACAAGGATTACCATTGTAAGTTATTCAGCTTTGATGCATCAGATCTCATTATTCCTGTGAAATGCATGGGTATCCTCTTGAACCACATTTCCATTTGACCAGCTTAACAGAGTTCAACGTATTCAGTATTTCTCACCATGATCACAGAAGCTTGAAAAAAATGTAAATGGTTTTTTACTCCTCTGAAGACATTACTTTATGCTCATTTTTAAAAAGCTATATAAGAGCAAAAGGCTCTCATCTGCTACACTTGATTTAATGCAGCAGACAAAAAAGAATTTGGATCAGCATTACAGCAAATTCTTTTCTTTTCAGAAGCTTGGCTACTGTTCTTTATCCAAACTTACATAAGGACTGTAAATTTTTTGAATAATTATTGCTTAACATGTCAGTTTATTCTTAAAGAAATAATGTTAAGATTCTTGGAGTGTATATTCTAAAACTGTGGTACTTAGTAGATATGTTGTTAATGAAAACAAGTTTAGTTAGCATAATTTTATTAGATTATTTATATTATATTAAGTCCTGCTGAGGCTCATGAAAATGCTATTGCGTGTGCAGATACTTAGTCATAGATGACAAATTTAATTGTTTTCTTCATGGTGGTACAATTTGCAGTTCAAAGTATCACAACTCCATAAGGTTTACCCTAATATAACAGCCATTTAAAGATGAGGATTCATCCCTTGAGGATGTTGTTGACCCCAACATAACATTGTCAACCAATAAAAAAGAAGGCAAGAAAAAAATGGGTGGTTTTCCTGTGACTGAATTGAGGTTTTTGTTGGTTTTGTTTTTGCTGGTTTGCTTTTTTGCATTCAGCCAGTGATTACAGGTAGTTTTGGCAACCATCTGGTTGCCCAAATGTTCATCGTGCAATACCCTTAACCTCCAGGTAACCTATTATACTCACAAGGTGATCAAAAGTGGTTGATTGTTTGGAGATCCCACTGTATCCAGGAACCTGTTTCCATACAGACTTTCTGGCTAGGACTGACTACAAAAACTGTCAGACAGATTGGCGAAGGTTTGAAACTAATTGCAATCTAATTTGTCAATTCAGACAGATTGTCAATCCTTTGCAATTAAATTGCAGTGAGTGCAAGTAATCTGCCATGTGTCTCTTTGCAATGTGGGACTCAATACAACTAGTTGACAATTGGATGTCTTCTAGTTATATTCCTATATTACAGCAAGGTTGCTGAATGCCTGAGTGCCTTTGCAGTTACATTTACAGAAACTATGTCATTGTTTTGCCAACTCGACACCATTCAGTTTTAAACTAATGGCAGACTGACTCGTATTATTTTTAATATTATAATCTTATTGCCATTTTATCACAAAAGCCAACAAAGACAGAAGCTGACTGTGAGTGGTTGCAGACCTGGTCCCTATCTTCAAAGCGACCCTTTCAAAGGCAGCAAAATTGTAAGTACATTAAACATGGTCGCAGCAATGTTGTTCATGCTGTTGTTTATTGTTTTCCCTCGTGTGAATGTACTTGTTAGAACTGTAAATTTCAATTTCCCACATTATACATTATTTTGTAAAATAAGATTAATTTAAAGAAAAAAACAACTGGCTGTGACTCCGAGAAGTTCAATGTCACAAACACTTATTTTATTATATTATGCTCTTTCAATACCCTTAGGCGAGGTCAGGAATCCAGAGCACACTGGGGTGCATGCGGATGTCTAAACACTGAGTATTTCATCCCTATGCACTTCTTTACCCATGAGACTCTTGCAGTCTGATGCCCCGGTCCACTGTGGCTGCTACTTGTTTTCCACAGGAAACAAACAATGTCCTGCAACTTTTTTCACATGTAACACATTGCACTTCAAATATGGGAAAGATATTCTACATCTGCATCTCATAGTAAACAGAGACAGATGATATCCATGAAATGGACACTGGGGAGGCTCTCATCAGTGTATGTAGTAACAAGGCTTCAAGCTACTCGTGAGAATTGGAGAACTATCCATATCAAATCGCAGACTGCTACTTCTGGTCATTGACATTTTAAACTCACTAGACTGTATACTTGAAGGACAGGAATTCAAGTTAAATGTTCAACAGATGGAGGTAAGTGAGTTCCCAAACTGTGAGGTAATCATAGTTTGAAACTATTTCAAAACATGCTAACAGTGAAACTATTTGCATGCATGTTTAACTGAAGACTGACTTCTATTCTTGGCTACAATAGTTCAGGAAGGAAGTAACACCTTAAAAGACACTTGGCTTCAAAGGAAGTAAAAATGAATGGGGAATGTAACTGTTTTGCAATAACAATGAGTGTTAAATGTCTTATCTTACTCCTGAAAGAAAATCAAAAAACTGCTATTAACATTTTCAGTTGCGTTCAAAAGTTTACATACACACATCATAGGCATGAGTGTCATGGTAATTTGGGGCTTTTTTAAAATTACTTTTCCATCCATCCATCCATGTAGTTTCTTCCACTTGTCTGGGCCACAGCTCAGTACCTCTTTCAGCTCATCTGGGACAACAATAGGGTGTTCCCAAGTCGGCCAAGAGATGTAATTTTTCCAGCATTTTTTGGGTCTTATCCCGTGACCTCTTCCTGGTAGGATATACCTGGTAGCATCAGATGTCCAAACCACCTCATCTAGCTCCTTTTAATCTGGAGGAGTAGTGTCTGTATGCTGAAACCCCTCTCACTTGACTGAACTCCTCAATCTCGAAGTCAAAAGTCAGCCATAACTAACTTCCAGTGTTTGCATCCACAATCTCATTCTTTCCTTTACTACCCGTAGTTCGAGACCATTGGTGAGCGTAGAGACCTAAAGCAACAGCAAATCAATAGCTTTGCTTTAACACTCAGCTTTCTCTTCACCACAATGTCTGGTGTCATCCGTGACATCCGTGTCACTGCAGATGCAGCCCCAATCCATCTGTCAAGCTGCCCTTTTCCTCTCCCCTCTCCAGCACTCTCAAGCACACCACCTACAGACTCCAAGAAGGCTAGGTACTCTGAACTGGCGTTTGGTGCATAAATGCAAATGAGAATCAGGACCCATTCTCTGACCCAAAGGCCTAGGGAAGCACTCGTTTGTCCACTGGTAAAAAAAACAACAACAACACAACCCTGTGCTGTGGTATCCCACGAATACGCACCCCTTCCTGCTGCCTCCAGTCAACTCCAGACTAGAACAGAGTCCAGCCTCTCTCTACAACACTGGTTCCAGAGTCTAAGTTCTGTGTTGAGGTGAACCTAACTATATCTAGCTTGTATTTCTCAACCACATACAAAGCTCAGGCATCCTCCTTCCATCAGAGAGCCACCTCCTCTGGCTGCCTCCAGGGTGGGGCTGATCATTTTTTCTCTTTTTCATAGGAGTTGTCTGATTCAGTCTTCATCAGGGTCCTCACCCAGGAACAACTTGCCTTGGGAGTTCCTGCCAACAACAGAGGCCCTGGGATAAGCACCAGAGAAAGTCCTTAATTAAAATTGGTAAAAAATTAAAAATCCTCTGACAGACCCATAAATACTACTTAAAGTTTAAAGAAACAACAGAGGTGATCCTCATCCCTAGGTTTGTCACGGAGAGTGATTTGTGCAGATTTAAAAATTAAGAACTAGTAAATGTTTGGACTCATGGAAAATATGAACTTTTGGCCAGAATAACCTGCTGTGTCCTCTACATCATGAAATCATCATTTCTTAAGCCCAAGGCATGTTAAGCTGGAAAAAAAGATTGAAAAAAAGGTTTAATTTGAGATTGAGAGGAGAATTTTCTCTTTATATCCAGGTCCATTCCTCCCAGCTCAGGAAACAGAAAACCTGCATTTTTCCGTAAGCATATTAGTTCCAGTGATAGATCTTGATTCTCACTGAATGAGAAATTAATCGCTGTGACCTGGCACAAGTGTTTTGGCACATTGACGTCTGCCTCCAGTCAGCAGGTATTATCTGAGTGTTTCTTCATCTTCCTCATGGGCCAGAGTTCCCATTGGATTTTTTTTTTATCAGGCTCATATATATCTCCAGACAGTTACCTCAGCATCTTTAACTTATTGAAGTAAAATATAGCAGCGCCAGGGAGCAGATGCCAGAGGGTTACTCACTCCACCATGTCCCACTGATTGAAAACAGATCTCTCACACCAGAGGGGGAAGAGGAGACAAAGGCAGTGTAGTAAGACTCATGCTGTTCACATTTGATTTCCAGTTGTATTGGCACAGTTTTACCTGGCTAGTCAGCAGTCACAGATTGTTGCATTCCTGTGCTCTGTAGATATTGTAGATATTTATCAATGGTTTAGTAACAGTGTTAAAGAATGGGCATGCACACATATATAAACCCATCTTACTTTCTTGATTTCTTCCCGTTAAATTAAAATGAACATAATTCGAGAGCCATGACATCCTGTTAGCCCTTTTCTATTCACAGTGAAGTGCTTTTCGCCCATAGCTGTGTACACAAGACTTAATGCTCAATGCTCAAAAGACAGTTCTTCTCCAATTAGTCTGAACAGTGGATTTTGCTTTCACAAAATGTTCTATGTTGCGCTAGCTAATTTGAAGTCAAAGCACCGCTTACGCACACATCTAACCTCAAAAAGCTTTACCTTTTCTAGTAATCCCAAAGATCTATACCTATTCCCTACTTCTACAGTCAATTATAGCATTAGGGAATAACTTGTGAAGCAGATAAACGAACTGGAACGCTGAGGTAGTAGCTTCTGGTCTGCTGCTTTATCCCCATATCCCTCTGGAAAATGTATATGCTGAAAATTATGGCTAATTTATAAATGCAAATGTCTTTAAAAGTGAGAGAAAATACTGGTACCTATAAAATTAAACGGGCAGTGCATAAAATGTCGATTCCTTCATTTTTTCTGTCAGTAATGAAAGTATTATATTGGCGTGCAACAACAGTGCAATACTACTGCATTTTGTAACGCTTGTGCTGACCTTTAAAAAACTTGAATTGTGGTGATACTCTGCCGTAACCTCACTCTAATAATTGTCTTAACAAAACATAACTGAAGCCATAATTAAAGATGCAAAGCTTCTAATTCTAAAGTCCTCTACTGAAGACTCTGACTATAGCCCAGCATGTAATGTAGGTTAAGGCTTCAATGCACTAATTAAAAGATTACGTACATCTTATAATATATCTTTTATTCATATACAATTATTGTACATACTTGGACATTTTTTTTGTTTTAACTATATAACAATGATCTCATCACAATGAGGTTTCTAGGCAACCCGCACTATAGAGACATACTGCACAACAAAGTCTAGTATATAACTCTGTAAAACATGAAAATGTCATTTCCTTAACAGTATAATTATTGAGCTTTAGAAGGTTGTTTTTTCTTTATAGTATTGCCTTTGTGCCAAACGTTATTCTACTCAGGGTAACAACATCAACAATATGATGACTTACTCTGAAAAAAAAATCTGCGTATAAAGTTATTTTGTTTTTGTTTTTTTTTTGTTTTATCTAAGTTTAAGTTCAGAATTTAAAAAAAAATCACCCAAAGAACATGGAAAAAATCTGTTAGGGACCTGTGTGTCATTGTAATTAACTGTCTTCTCACTGCTATAACAGCTTTAGATCACTTCCCACTCTCCAGTCTTCTTGACTAATTCCAATCCATAAAAACAAAAGTGGATGGCATATAAAGGGTTTTAGTTGTTTGAAAAGATCAAAAATCAAAGAGGAAATTCAGTATACATCCATATACTGCAGAAAGTGGACACGCAGAGTACAAAGATACAGAAATATATGTAAATATAGTGGGCATCCAGCATTTATCAACTCGCCCTCCAAGTTGGAAAATGCTGTCGTGCACAGGGGTCTCAAGAGGAAAAAGTATTTGCATCGCTGTACTTTTTTCTGTATTCGTTTTACTGTATTTCATGCCTCCCATTAAAATTACACACAATAACACAAACATTTTTGCCACTTTGTATGAAGAAAAATGTTTTTTATTCTTTCAATGAATGTTGATAATTCCACAACCCTTCAGATGCATCATCCTCAAATTATACTAGTTTCCTCATTACTATTATAGGAGCATTATTAGCACTTTAGTCTCTGACCGTAGTGCAGCTTCTGTTAGTAAAGTTTATTTTGAATACAAGACATTCCTTTGCAAGCATTTCTACTTTTATTGCTAATTTTAAGGTAGATGAAACAGAGTGAATACAGCAGCTGACTGATGATTGGTTAAATTATGAGGTGAATTATATGGTTGCCTGGTTTGTCTGTAGTCAGCCATTAATTTAATTTAGTTTAAACTATAGACTAAGGAACTTTTATTGGTGTGGAAGTTGGAAAGTGTGGACCTGTCATGAGAGACTGGTACAGTTAATGTAACAATTCATGCAATTAAAAGAAAAAA
>NW_005187413.1:3407529-3423316 GCF_000239375.1 Pundamilia nyererei | reverse complement strand
ATTTAGAGGTGCGTAGAGAAGAATAAAGCTTTACTGTGCCCCAGGGGAAGTTTACTTTGCAGAGAGTGGTCCAACAAAATATATATATTATACAATGTGATGTACAAAAGCAAATGTGCTACACTATCACCATGAACCATGAGGGAAAGGATTCAAAACATGTTTAAAGAAAGGAACTGGAACTTAATATGTAAAGGATGCTGAAGGTCCAAAATGATTTGAGTCCTTTAAAGGACCATCACGTCATATAGATGCTAAAGCTGATAAAGTGTGGCCCAAGACATCTTAAAGCATACCTTTACAGTTTTATCCAGTGTGTTCCAGTTTTTTAAGGTTAAGAAAGCCATAGAAGATGAAAGCACTGACTCAATAAGGGAAAGATAAAAGATTTTCTTTAGTGTCCTGATACATTAATAACTTTGCAACATTTACTTCCTTTCTGCACAGAAAAGAATCTTTTACTTTTATCTCAGATGTTTCCAGGGATGGAAAGTGTAGGAAATATTTAACTAGGTTACAATCTGCTTCATGCTGAAGCACCTTTCAGTTAAAGTTTGCTATATGCATTCGATTGTAAATTTAATATAGCTGTTTTCAGTGTTGTTACCTTGGCATACTCACTGAATAAGAAAATACCTCCACATTGTAAAGTTTTTATTAATTTTATTTTATTACCAATAAAAAGGGATTCATGATGAAATTAAGATTTGCACAATATGATCAGCAAACACTTTATTTTCACTATTTATGTCATATTTAACCAATTACTTACACACAGTCCATATTTTTCTCTTGGTAGCCCACACAACTTCTACCGTAGGAACTACTATAAAAACAATTGACTTCTAACACTCTTGCTTTATATAGTCAATCAGTTATTGTTTTATTTCTTGAAAACAAAGACTTTAAGCAAGATATGTGCACCTTACAAGTCTGGTGCCTTACAGCTGCTTATTGACTATGGATAGAAATATGTTTTAACTCCAAGTTGGATCGCCATAATGAATGAAGTGTCAGATTAACTTAAGTAAACAGCAACTGAGATTCCTTCTGGGGTCAAAGAAACATTACCTCACGAAAATGGAAGGAAATAATTCTCACTTATCAAAAACTACTCAAAATACCAGTGTTCACAAGTTACATGGATAAATATTTCCAGAAATCATGCTTGTTTTGCACAAAAGACTTATTTTATCCCATTAAGGACAGCAGAGGTGTCATGCAAGGGGTCTCAAGACAGCTTTAAGTGGCTGTGAGGTAATTAGTGGTGTAGTAAGCTGAAAATCTGCTACAGATGACTCCTTATTTTTTACTTTTGCTTCCAATTGTTCATTATTAAACTCCTGCATAGTTTTAATTGACCATACTTGAAAATCTTAGAAGAATTGAGCAGTCTAATGAAGTGAAATCAAATTTTAAAATAAATCACTTACCTCAGAAATGCACTGTGTAACATTATGCTTCCTTTCCTTGTAAGTGCAAGGAATGAAAGGCTGAGCATCTTTTAGAGAATAATCTTATGCAGGCAGAATATACCTATACAAAACATTACTTAACTGTCATGATTAGGCTGTGTGCAGGCAGGATGAGGACGCAAACGCAAACTCACGGAGGCAGGAATGAACTCAAAACACAGTTTTATTGCTGACGGAAGTTAAGGCGATACAAAATAATATGAAACTAAACTGGGAAGTCATAAAGGAACTGGCTCACGTGGAAACACACAGAGGGGCACACAGTCATGAGGGAGAACGCTAGGGGTGGGGGGAAAAATCGATACTGTGTAGTATCATGATATTTTGTTTGCTAATAATGTATCGATACAGGGACAGCAGAAATCGATATTTTGTTACAAAAAAAAGTTTTTGTGCTCTGACTTCAGAGCATGTTGATCCTAGCAAGAATCCTGACATTCCTTCACTGTCCAAATGTGTTTAACTTTTTTTTGGCAGCAATAAACATGACAGTTTACTTATTTTAATTTAAGACATGTTTTATTTTAATTAAGTTTAAAACTTTTTTATTTAATGTAAAATTATATTTTGTTTTAATTTACTTTCAAATTCTTCAGTTGCTGAATGGGCTGCATAGTTTTCACAAATTGCATAGTTCAGAATAGCTATAATTGTACCAGATGGTTGCATTCAGTTAAGTTGGACTAGACTGTAATACAAACCGTTCAGTTTGTCAACAATAAAACTGACTGAAATGAGAGAAAAACTGAGTGCGAGACTTTGATATTAGATAAAATGAATATTGATAAAGTTTACCTTTATGTACAGAATATGAATATCGCAAAATATTTTTAAAAATTGCAATAATATCGTATCGTGCGTTAAGTATTGTGATAATATCGTATCGTGGGATGTATGGTGATTCCCACCTCTAGAGAACGCGACACTGAACTGAGGGAGGCGCGGCCATAAATACACAGAGGGTTAACGAGGGAAGTGGGACACACGGGGAACACAGCTGACACAGATAATCGTAATGAGACAGGGCAGGATCGAACACAACATGACACATACTGACGAGAGACTGTCAAAGTAAAACAGGAAGTACACAGAGGTTCAGACAGGAGGAGAGAGAGCACGGGGAGAGCACAGACATAACGGGCTGGGGAAAACATGGAATAAAACACAAGGAGGGGAAACGAGGGCTCACAGATACACAGAGGGGCACACAGGGGGTAATCAAATAAGGAACATCTTAACAGAACAACCTAGGAACCAAGGCATAAATAAAGAACAAAATACAAAACACACGAAAACTAAGAATACTGGGCCAACATGGCAACAAAGGGTTACTGTAACTGAGAGCAAAAACAGAAACGTTTATTTAATATTGAAAATTAAAAACACCTTCGAACTAAAAATGTGTTCTAACATTGGAAATTAAATTTTCATGTTTTAGGCAGAGTATCATCAAGTCTAAATGATCAAAATATGGACTGTAAAATAGCACGTGATGCTCCAATAAACGTACGTCTCCCTTCTTCACTCAAGTTTCATACGTACTGTTGCACTGGTAAGTGGGGGACCTGAATACTGTATTGCCAGGAAATACTTTACTTTGTGCTTGGTTCGACTCTGGTGGCCTTGCTAATCATATAACAACATCAATGAAAAGGCCTTTTGAAATAAGAACCCATAGCCGGAAAGCTGGGTGTTAGTCTACAGGTTGTTCATTCGCTCTTGGCAGGCATTCAGGCCTCAGTTAAGGCCACAATCTGATTATATTCCCACTTTTAATCTCAATAAACACACCTAAGTGAATTAAACTTGACACTGAGTGCTGGTTATGGAAGAAGCAAAACAGATTCATCTTGATCAGGATATGGGGGAAAAAGAGAGTTTTTGCTTTTGAAAAGGTGGAAAGCTAGTATGCTTACTTCTTTTTTGTTTTTTCACTTTTTTTTATGGTTTTCATCCCTTTGCATTATTTACAAATTTGTCTCGCAACTCTTTGGATGAAAATAAGTTGTGTGTTTCCCGCAGTGAAGATGACTTCCATGTACTGGGCTGGCCTCCGAGTACACGTGCATATCAATAAAAGGAGACTCTTTGAACCTTTTCAATTCGGCAGAGCATTTCAGTCTCCTTTCAAGGACCCAAGAAGCACAATGTCTCCATCCACAGGACAAATGTGGTCATTGAATGGCTTCTTAAACATTAACCGTGAACCATTAGTAATATGTTATAGTTATGAGACATTAATCCAGTGAGAAGATTGTCGCTAGTGCAAAAAGGAACATTCATTATAAAAAATTTAAAAAGAAAACATACTGAGATATCATTGCAGGGATCTGACCCTGTGGATCTGACCATCAAATGACTAAAGATAAAATAAAAAGAAAGAAAATACATTTGACACTAATTGACTGTCAGCGCATGTTACATTATATCTTTCATGTATGTTTGCAGTTTCAAATGTTTTCTTTCAGTGATTATTTAGCCTTTCAGGATGGCACTATAATCCATGCCAACCAGTAGATGGCCCTGCAACACAACTATAGTTACAGCATTTCCACTGTACATGCATTTAAGTCAAAGTGATTATACATTATGTTGATTTTCATTTCTTACAAAGAAGTAAAGTCACTGCATTACTTACATTTTGTGAGGTGCATTTGCAACACAGCTACTGTTCAATATCGATCATCTACATTGTTTTGTTTTTAACTCAAAATCACCACAGAGACATTGAAGACATTTCTGGGAGGTTTCATTGATTTATTGTTTTACCAATTTCTGTGCAAGGGTAAGAATTACAAAAATCTACACACTAGAGATGATAATATATCCTGTTTCTATCATACAATGTTACTTTTACAAGCGTCCTTTAACAATATGTATATATTCATTCCGATGTACCTATTACACATTAAAGATATACTGATCATCCTCATAAGACGGACCACAAATATCACCAACAGTAAACAAGTTTGGCTAAACGTACGCACAGCCTGCAGTGACCATGTGTACTCTAGACGAGGCTTGACAAGCTTCAATGATGATGTGCTATATCATGTTTCTAGTACAAGTTCATCAAAATGAAAACACAAAACTTACAAATGCAGCACAGTTCCCTGTAGTGTTTTTTGTATAAGTGCATTAGTCATTTGAAGTGTACGAGAGTCTGTTGAGGTAACACAGCTAATCCTTTAATATAGAGAGTTGACAATAATATAAGCTCTTTTTTTTATGTTTGTCTTTATTTCATTGTTTTAATTATAGGCACAGCATATCTATAATGGTCACAACAACTTTCGGTATTATTTGTATTACTGTACTTCAGGTTATTTTGCTACTCTCTGGCCCATTCTGACATTAACAGATGAAGAAAAAAGAGAAAGTAGTTTTGGCTAAGGAAATCACTTACTTTTCTTTTGATATATAAGAATTAAGAAGTAACTTTAGAAACAGATTCCCAGTCCTGACACGGAGTGGACACTATCAAATATTAGAATCACAGTGGGTATATAACAGTCCTGGTCCACTGCTGAGGAAATGTAACAAATGGAGGGAGAAGAGGAGCTGCACTGCTGCCGCCTGACACAACTTTGCCTGACACAGGCTATTGGACAATGAGACTACCATCGCAGTGGCCGTAAACTTGCCAGACTGAAGCAGCAGCACAAGCTGGCAAACTGGTGCCAATTAGGCCCATTTGTGCTTAATTGCCAATCAGTCTGCTGCCAGGAGTTTCACCAACACTTTTTTCTTAGCTTTACCCAGCTCCTTACATTTCAAGGTAACATTTGGAGGATTTCATTTAAAGCCACCGTGCATAGAGGTTTTGTATAGAATCTTTTAACGGCTTGGGGCCGAAGCCCATGATAACATTACACAGCTGCAATTTCCTTGGAGCCAGCATCTAGTGGTCATTAGAAAAACTGCAGTTTGAGACAGGTCCACTGTGTTTTCCCCATCCAGCCATGTTGTCTGTCTGTCTGCTTATGCTGTGACGCTGTGGGACAGGCTTGCTGAGACAACTTCTTTCAATATAAATGGTATATAAAAGGAATATTATGAACCACCACCACAGACTAGATGTCTACATGATTAGTGGTGAAATATTCCCTTAAGTATTCCCTTTATAATGGAGCAGGAAACCACTCACAAAGAACACGCTCATGGCATCTTTGTAACCTAATAACATTTCATTGAGATACTTCTCTGTTGTGTTTCAGTAAACAGAAGCATTTTCCAGTGCATCCCTTTACCCAGCATGGCTATTCAGCATGACAGCATTACTATAAAATAATTCTCATAGATTTAAATCCTATTTTTGCGTAACATATCACTGCAGTACAGTACATTGACTTGTTCCCAACACACGTGGAAACAGAGTGGATGTTGTGGGCAGAAACAAGCACCTATCCTACACTACACAAGATTAGTGGTAAATATTCATCGAGTGTCAATGTTTGTTTTGCCGTCCAAAAAAAGGGGAAGGGACATGATGATAATCTGAATCACTCTGTATCCACAGCATTCTTCAACCACTTGTCTGACTGGAGCTACATGTTACCTTGTTTGTCCGAGGAAGAAGAGGAGGTGGATGGTGATGGAGACGGTGCTTTGGGGAAGACCCTGTCAGTGGGAGTAATGCTCGGGCTGCCCAAACCAGACGAACTGGAGCTGCTGGAGCGGTGAGGTCCTTGGCCCTGTCCAATCACAGGAGCCGGTCGAACAGGTCTGACAGGCGGGGGCCTTAAAGGAGCACTTGGTCTACGGACTGACAGAGCGGGCTTAAAAGTGGTCATAGTCTCAGATGAGGAGCTACTACTGCTGCGTCGCTGGGCTGCATCTGGATCCCTGATCACCATGGTATGGAGAGGGCTGGCAGACACCTCCTGCACTCCAACAGGGTGCTTAAGCGGCTCCAATGTGTCGAGCACAACGTCAGGCGCGTGCTTGGCTACATTCTGCCTCTCCAACTCACGCAACTCATGCAGGGCTGTATTCATTGTTTTCTCTATATCCTGAGAAGCATAAGTAGAGGAAAAAACAAAAGACACTGATGTCAAGCAACCAAGCAGAGAGTAGCTAAATCTATTTTAAGTTTTATTCCTCAGAGCTCGAGCCTTTTTATGTGATGGTGGAAAAACTAAACCCAAAATTTTATTTGCCAACTGTGTAATGTTTTGGTACCCATCAAAGAGCTAATGATGCACATAATATTTAGGAATGGTAGCGAGAATTGAGATTTTTTTCCTCCTTAATTTTGCCTCGATACAGTTATGATTTTTCAGATGAAGCTATAAAAGGAAGCTCCCTTTTTAGAGAAGCCATACATATAGGATAGTTGTATACGTACATGTTTGTTATACAATAAAATAAGAAAAGTCTATATTAATAAAAACTGCATGTGCTTTTAAGGATTTTAATCACCTCAGCGAGTGCCTCGGTCTCAAGAGCCTTGTGGTCTCCTAAACTTGCATGCCGGGTGGTGCTTGGTGATGATCTTTGAGAGTGGCTGTCGACAAACGCCTTTCTATCAGGGTGGCTGATGCAGCCAGCGCTGCCAAATGTGGTGAGACGGCGTTTCTCGGGACTGTCAGTTAGACCCCTGCTGACAGCTATTTTGTGTGGACTCTGGGGGCGAGGCATAACCCTGGGGGGTAGATCAGCAGCTCTGGTGGGGCTCAGGCTGTCGGCGCCGTTCCTATGGCGTGGAGCTGCAGCGCCATCTGATCGCACTCGCACCCTAAAAAGAGGTGATGAAATTGATATTTAATTCGTGAATAGTTTCAGTTTCTTTGCTCTGGATAAATATTCAATGTCCTTCCTCTCTCAAGTCCATCCCAAATATCTAACTGTTACTACCTTCCTAATGCTGGTCCAAAGCGGTTCTCAGGTGTGTGTTCACAAGGAGACTGACGCTCATTCCTTGATGAGGTTCTGTCATCGTGGTGCGGCCCACTGCTGGTCTCACTCTCAGTCCGATGAATGCTCTCTGAGAACGCGTCGTCCCTGATACAGATGCATATCGATGACGCTTTTTTATTCATGTTTAACATAGAAAATAATTAACAGTAGTCTGCTAGATAAACTAAATAAGGAGTTCTGCAGTGTTTGAACTGTTAATTCATTTCTGTGTTCAATTTTTTTAAAGATTTTTTTCTTGATGAATGAATCATTGATAACTACATTCCCATTTCATTTAAAGCAACTGTTCATTGAGTTTTTGTACAAAGTATACAATCTGTTAAAGCCAGAACTGTAAGTGCTTGATTCTGAAGCCAAAGCCGACTTAACAGAGTTGTAATTTCCTTGGAGTCAGTGTCTAGAAGTCAATAGGGAACTGCAGTTTCAGGCAGTTTCACTGTCTTCAACTTCTTTCATTATAGTTGTTGAAAATCAAATGAGAATCCTTAATAATCACATCCCTGCACAAAAACACCACAGCATTGTACCTACCAAGCCCATTCTTTTAAAGGGAAACATTAACCACTAATTACTCTGTCCTTTTGGTCCTTTTCTGCATAAATCACTACTCTTCCTAATTTAGCTTTAATTTTGTTACCTGCCTACTATTTATCAGAAAAGAAGCTATTAAGAAATTAAAGGCCTCCATTCAATACGTGACCTGAGTGAATGTCCATTCGAAGAAAATCTCTTTTTAGCAAATTGTGGATCAGAGGGTAATTGCTTCGACCACAAAGGTTATGTTTTTGTTACCCTTTGTCTGTTAGCAGAATTATAGAATAGCTACCACTTGAATCTGAATCATGAAAAGATGGATTGCAGCCAAATAAAGATCTCAACACATTTTGGAATAAATAAGAGTGATTAATGTGCTTAGTTGAGGTCTGCCCTCTTTGAGTATCTGTTGCTCCAATAAGAATGCAATAAAATGAAAGTGTAGCATTTTATTCATAATGATCCTTTCATTAGGAAGATTTCATTAAGGCCAAGCTTTCTGAAAATGGAACACAACTGACAAGCATTTTTTTTTTTTACTTTTTATGGGCTTCACAGCCTAAATAAATCTAACTTACATGTCTTGTACCACAATGTATTGATGTGGGATCAGCCCATCCACACCATTATGTCGCCCTTCCCACCAGTCCTGAGAAGCTCGCAGGTAGAGCAGCAGAGAGGCTCCCTTCTTAAAGGACAGCTCTCTTGGACTTCGGCCCACGTAGTCAAATTTGGCTATGGCTTCGATTTGCTCCAATTCTGCCATATGAAAAAAGATCAGAGGAAATCTCATTATTTTCTCTGTCAGCTTCTCAACATCCAGCTGCTGTCTTCACAATGGATTGATGTGTTTGCTGACTCACCATCATCACTTGTGTTAGGCCCGGTACCATTGTCAATCTCATCCAGAGCTCCTGGTTCACTGTGGGGGCTTTCACTGGAGAGAGGAGATGCAGAAAAGGAAATGAAAAAAATAAGAGCCATTTACGCACTCTTATTCTTCAATCATTACCTTTTATAACAAAGGAATCCTTAATTACCAGACCAATATTATATTTATCATGTGGCAGCAACCTCAATAGACCGAGGCATGCAGACAGTCAAGACAACCTACTGACATTCAAACCAACCATCGGAACATGAAAGAAAGATGATTTACGTGATTTATCAGCTGGTCTTATCATTTCGGAAACTGCTGATCTACTGGGATTTTCCCACCACAGCTAGGGTTTACAGAGAATGATCCGCAAAAAATAAAATATTCAGTAAGAGGTGATGGAAAAATGGTCAGACTGCTTCCAGCTGGTAGGAAGGCAACAGCATCCTAAATAAGTACTTGTTACAATCAAGGTATCCAAAAAAATATCAGTGATTGCACACCTAGTGCCATTCCTGTCAGTAAGTCTACAAGTCATGTGGACTTACCAAAGTTGGACAACAAAAGACTGGAAAAATATTTCCTGGTCTTTCTTCCTTTATATTCAGATAGTAGTGTCATAATTTGGCACCAGGAACATGAAAGCATTGGTCCATTGTGCCTTGTATCAACAGGTGGTGTAATAGCATAAGAGATGGGTCTTGTGATACTCTGGGCCTGTCAGTACCAAATCAGCATCTTTTAATCAGCACAGGTTCAATGTTTTTTGTGACATTCAGATGGTAGGGTCAGAATCAGAGCATTGTGTCAGCGGTTAAGGCTGCTGGTAGTGTAATGGTGTAGGGGACATTTCCTTGGGACACTCAGGACTAACTAAGCATTATTTAGATGCCACAGCCTACCTAAGTACTGTTGTTGACCATATTCAGCCTTCACAGCGTACTTCTGATGGTTGCTTTCGGGACAATAACATGCCATGTCACAAAGCTCAAATCATCTCAAACTGTTATGTTGCAAATGACAATGAATTCACTGTAGTCAAACGGCCTCCACGGTCACCTGATCCTAATCTGATATGAGACGGAGCGGAATGGGAGATTCGCATCGTGGATGTGCAATAAACAGATCTGCAGCAACTGCATGATGCTATCATGTCAGCTTGGACCAAAATCTTCCAGGACCTTAATGAAGCTATGCCATGAATAATAAAACAGCTCGGAAGGCAAAAGGGACCCCAACCCAGTATTAGCAAACTGTGCCTAATAAAGTGTCAGTTTTTATTGCAAATGTTGTTCATGCAAATGAAAAGCTAAAAAAGATCCTGGCATTTTTAGTTTTTCTATATGCATATTTTTTCATGTATTTTTTTGAAACCTCTAAAACATACACTTTATACACCAAATTAAAGCAAAATCCAAACTACATACTAAATTAAATGTGAGATTCATATTATCCAATAAAATGACTGATCAGGATAAATCCTTTTAACAAGGAACTGAACAGCTACTCTTCATTCTTTAATTCTAGCAGTTGGATCATTTAAGAAAGGCATTATTGATGTTATTCAATAATCATATTGCTGGTGCATACAGTCTTTAAATAAACAACACTTGCTAGCGTCGCTATAGAAAAGAAGTCTTGTGTTTATGAGAAAAAAGCCAATACCCTTTATTAGGTGTCTGTCTAAGAAGATAATTCAGTATTGAGTGTAAAATCTACAGCCTTGTACAAAATGGCTTAGAGCCAGGGTAGGAAGTGGAAAATGTTACATGGTGCTATTTTTCCAAGGCCAAGTTGTTAATGGCTCAGAAAACACAGCACATTTTGGACACCTAGCTTTGAACCTACCAGTATTCGTCCCCTCCAGCCATGCACTTCTCATACACAGGTCCCTCCAGTTCTCGCTGGGTTGGAAAGATGACCTCATGGTGGATGATGATTGTCTTAATGATCTCATTAACATGTGCTTGGCAGGCCACAGGATCTTGGTCATCTGGTATGGGCATCAGTGTGGGGCCAAAGCAAATAGCGAGATTGTAGGGGTCCATCATGTTCTCATCGCTGTACTGGGAAAGACTGTGGAAAACAGAACCAGTAAGTATCATTATTTTAATTTTGCACACCGGAAAATTTGTAGTGACGAGACTTACTGGTTTAGAAATGCAAACAGGTATCTCATGACGATGATCACAGGCCGCGGAAGAGTCACGATTATCTGCTGAAGGTGATGAGCTCTTTCTGCACCAGAGTCAAGCTCTAAAAGTAATAAACAACAACAATCACAGAGTGCTACACTAAATAAAACATATTCCACATGTTTTCCTGGAATGTTACTCACTGGTAGTGGATATGAGGTCGGCGAAACGCTCTTTAGGGAACAGGGGGTTTTCCAACCCCCGGAAGTAAAGCTTAAGAACTCCCGCCACAGAGTTAATATCATGATCTGTCTGATCATCCATCAGTGGATCTTCTCCTGTAGATGTAGCATATTTTCAGTCTACTCAGTATTCATCCATTGCACTCACTTTCATGTAAGATAGCAGTGATTCTTAATATACATTTCAAATTCGGAAGTTAATGTATGCATTAAGAGTGCAGTTATGTTTGCTCATTTAGGATGCTGATCTCATGTATTATGCATTAAATGGTTTACATGTCCATTACAGGGTTACATATGGCACACAGGCTCTTTATTTGCACTTTAGAGTCCTGTGAGAGTAACTGCGGTTTCTGAGGTGGGCAAAACGAAATTTAAAATCAATCAAGAGTAGATGGCTAAGTGACCTGGGACTAACCTCTTTCAAATGCATTTTTAATATCATTGACTTCGACCTGGGATCCTGGAACTCGAAATATACCTTGCTGCTGAAGACCTGTGGACATATAAAGCTGTTAGTCTAAAATGGAAAAAAAGGTATTAATATAAATGGCACACCCCCTTAAAAATAAACCAGATTTATTTCTGTTGAATGTCTCAGTAAAGGAGTTTCTTCTGTTTTTTGTATCTAAGTATAAAAACAAGCTTAAAGATAGGAGACTTCAAACATATTAAAAAAAACAAAGGAAAGGGAAGGGTGTCTGAGGGCGAGCGTCTGGTGGCCGGGCCTTAGTCCATGGAGCCCGGCCGGGCACAGCCTGAAAAAGGGCCATGGGCCCATCTTCCTGCAGGCTCACCACCCGCAGGAGGCACCGTAGGGGTCGGGTGCAATGTCGATGTGGTATGTAATCCTATCATCAGACCTGAGGCCATATGTTTTGGACACTCGGGTAAAGGGAGGGGCTGAGCTGTCAACTGATCACCACCTGGTGGTGAGTTGGATCAGGTGGCGAAGGAGGACGCTGGACAGACCTGGCGCACCCAAACGTACAGCGAGGGTGTGCTGGGAACGTCTAGCAGAGGCCCCAGTCTGCAAGATCTTCAACGCACACCTCTGGCAGAGCTTCAACAGCATTCCGAGGGAGACTGGGGACATTGAGTCCGAATGGACCATGTTCAGCACCTCCATTGCTGAAGCCACTGCATGGAGCTGCGGCTACAGGGTAGTTGGTGCCTGCCATGGTGGTAACCCCCGAACCAAATGGTGGACACCTGAGGGGAGGGGAGCCACCAAGCTTAAGAAGGAGTCCTACCGGGCTTGGTTAGCTTGTGGGACTCCAGAGGCAGCTGATAGGTACTGACAGGCTAAGCTGAATGTGGCGCGGGTGGTGGTGGAAGCAAAAACTTGGGTGTGGGAGGAGTTCGGAGAGGCCATGGAAAAAGACTTTCGGACTGCCTCGAAGAGATTCTGGAAACAGTCAGGCAACTTATTTCTACCTGCGCTGTATATAGTGCGGGTGGAGTGCTGTTGACTTCGACAGAGAAAATCATCAGGCGGTGGAAGGAATACTTTGAGGACCTCCTCAATCCCACTGGCACATCTTCCGTGGTGGAAGCAGAGTCTGGGGACGAAGGGGATGACCCGTCAATCTCTGGGGACGAGGTCACTGAGGCAGTTAAACAACTCCTTGGTGGCAGAGCCTCGTCCACCCCAAGTTCCTGAAGGCCCTGGATGTTTTAAGGCTGTCTTGGTTGACACGTCTCTGCAATGTTGCGTGGGGATCGGGGGCAGTACCCCTGGACTGGCAGACCAAGGTGGTGGTCCCCATCTTTAAGAAAGTGGACCAGAGGGTGTGTTCCAACTACAGGGGAATCACACTCCTCAGCCTCCCTGGGAAAGTCTATGCCAGGGTGCTGGAGAGGAGAGTTTGAACCTCGGATACAGGAGGAACAATGCGGTTTTTGTCTTGGCCGTGGAACACTGGACCAGCTCTTTATCCTCTTGAGGATACTCGAGGGAACATGGGAGTTTGCCCTACCAGTCTACATGTGCTTTGTGGACTTGGAGAAGACATTCGACCGTGTCCCTCGGGGGGTCCTGTGGGGGATGCTCCGGGAGTATGGGGTGTCTGGACCATTGCTACGGGCCATTCAGTCCTTATATGACCGTTGCAAGAGCTTGGTCCGCATTGCCGGCAATAAGTCGGACTCGTTCCTGGTGGGTGATGGGCTCTGCCAGGGCTACCCTTTGTCACTGATTCTGTTCATAATTTTTATGGACAGAATTTCTAGGCGTGGCCAAGTGGCGGAAGGCTTTCACTTTGGTGGTCTCAGGATCTCATCTCTGCTTTTCGCAGATGATATGGTCCTGTTGGCTTCATCAGGTGATGGCCTCCAGCTCGCCTTGGAATGGTTCGCAGCCGAGTGTGAAGCAGTGGGAATGAGAATCAGCACCTCCAAATCTGAGGCCATGGTCCTCAGTTGGAAAAGGATGGAGTGCCCACTCCGGGTTGGGGACACCCTCTGAAGGGTGGCTGGCCTCTCCCTTAGAGATAGAGTCAGAAGTTCGGCCATTCGGGAGGGGCTCAAAGTAGAGCCGCTGCTCCTCCGCATTGAAAGGAGCCTGTTGAGGTGGTTCGGGCATCTGACAAGGATGCCCCCTGGGCGCCTCCTGGGCGAGGTTTTCCGGGCATGTCTCACCAGGAGGATGCCCTGGGACACGCTGGAGAGATTATATCTTCTCTGCTTGGGCTGCTGCCCCTGCGACCCGGCCCCGGATAAGCGGAAGAAAATGGATGGATGAATGTGGCAATTAGACTATAAACACCTTAATTCAAAAATTGAGGGGTGGGGCCAAAGCTTCTGCTTTTTCAGTCATAACTGGTGGAAATCAAAATTACATTGTTTTTCTTATTATAACAATCTTCACAAGACAGACGTTACTATTAGTTAGTAAGAGATTCATTAGCATCTCTTGGACAGTAGAAGTCCTGTTTATCACTTACACCCCATCTTCTTTCTTATATATAAGGATTAATGTAAGCTGAGCATCATGAATATTAGAATGCAACCCATTTTGAGAAATGAATGAATCATAGAAATTAATATTTCACCTCACTCTCTCATCCAGGCTTGTACATATGAAATGCTCCAGTTTAAGATTTTCCAAACAATCCAGTTGGAGCAGTTATATTATCTCACATTGAATGCTATTTCACTGCTAATAACTTCTAAAATACCAAAAATATTTGAATGGCTACTATTAACAATATTAAGGTTGTATATACATATCATTCAGTTTTATTTTATTTATATAGGACCGAATCCCAACAACAGTCACACCAGGGCACTTTATATTAGGTAAAGACCCTACAATAACAGAGAGAAAACCCTAACAATCAGATTGTATAAAATTATATGTTTTGTTGTGTTTTGATTATACAGACTGAAAACTACATATAAGCAAGAAAATGAAAAGGGAAACTCTGTCTGCTCTGTCTACTTGCTGTAATGAATAACTGTCTGTCTGTTGGTCTGTTAGCGCTCTATTGCAGTTTTTAACCCTTTCATGCATGAATTATGACAACCTCAATCAGGATTTTTTACATTTTTATTCATCTTTAGGCATGAAAAAAAGATGTTTGAACTTAATTTTTTTACACATGTATTTTTAAAAGTTTTTTTTTCATGTCCACTTAGGTGGACAACATACGTTTTTGGCTTATGAAGTTGACAAACGAATAAATAATATACACTGTGTGTTGTGATCATGTGCAAGTATACCATCAACCCTGACACACATACAGGAAAACAGCCTTTGAATATCTCTCCACTGTAGTGACCACTATACGTGAAAGGGTTAAGATATAATTTTCAAATTTTGTGTGATGATAGACACCAATAATAGCTCGAGTTGATTAATTTAGGTGAAAACTTTATATTGAGAGTCTGGAGAGACATAAGCGCTCTTATTGTCGTCGTTTCTATCTAAAATTGCAGGGTCTCTACTTTGCAATATAAGAATCCTTAATGCAGAATCCGATGCATTTTTGTTTTGTTAAATTTGAATTTGTTGAATTTTGTTGTAAATTTGCACTACACAAATAAAACATCAGCCTTTGTGGAAAGATAACTTATGAATAGAACTGGAACATACCATACAGGTTGATGTATCGAATACAGCTCTCAACCACCGCTGGTATAGGCTGGCCTGAATCCTATAGACACAATCAAATTATTACTAGAGAAACCACTAAATCAGAAATTAATAACCATAAGAAACAGTCACACTAGCAAGCCATTATGATGAGAAGGCTGAGATGATATCATTTATCACTTAACGTTAACTTTCTGAGTCACAATATGCAAAAAAAAATTAATTAGTGCACCACGATAACAGTATTTTCACAGGAATCCCAATGGGACAGAGGCACAGAAATGTTGGTTAGCATACTAAATACAGTGTAATGATCCCACCCAGCTATAAGACAGAGTACCTGACTCCTCGCACGGACATTCCGTCTTCCCCTGGGCAGAGAGCAGTAAGGCACGTAGACAGAGGAAGAGAAGCAACAACAACCACAACAGGTTAGTGAGAGAGACAGATCTTACAAGAGAGACAGAGAGAGAGAGAGACAGACAGAGAGAGAGAGAGAGAGAGAGAGA
>NW_005187413.1:3389947-3407509 GCF_000239375.1 Pundamilia nyererei | reverse complement strand
AGAGAGAGAGAGAGAGAGAGAGAGAGAGAGAGAGAGAGAGAGAGAAAGAGAGAGAGAAGGACGAGGCATGGCCTGAGAAAAGCATCAGTGCCATGTGGCGTGTGAGACATGAGGGCATGGTTTGGGGGGGAGTGGGAGGGAAGGGCCTACTTCAGAGCATGGTGGGTGGGGGGAAGACACATATTTTTCCAGCCAAAAACAGCTTCTTGACTTGGAGGGAAATTAGAATGGATTTATCAGTCGATCTGCTAATTACGACATCTCCTCAACTAACTGATTCTTTATTTGTTCTGTGAGAAAAAAGCCCATTGAAGAACTACTAAGATATAAATAATGATAATAAAACATACAACACTATACAAAAAAATCAATAAAGCAAAAAAAAAAAAATTTTTCCTTTTGTTTTTTTGTCAGTTGATTCATTGGTTAATCGTTTTATCTCTGTACTTTTGTCGGTGCATGCCCTGCTTGTCTGCTGAGTTTGATTAGCATTAGAGTGGAAGTGGCCATCTGTTTATTTGCATAGCTGCTGTGTGGTCAACTGACATACAGCCAAATTAATTCAGTGTACGGAGGCTGGGGGCTCACAAGAACAAACCTTATACTGGTGCTTTTGAAAATACACCATCTTCACATCAAGCTGCTGGACCAGCTTTCACCTTATCTAGTGTTTTCGTCAAATGTGAAGACAAGCATTGAGCAAGAGGAAAGTCAGTGCATGAGTGAGGCAATGTTTGGATAAAAGAGTGGTCACAGGCAAGAGAACCCCCAAGGACTGCTAGCGAGAAAGCTGAGCTCATGAGAGACAGAGGGCACAGATGGGCTTATACCTGAATGAAGGCCTCCATATTGCCGTTAAACAGCCTAGGGTTAAAAATGGAGCGAGGTCTACACTTCCGCATTCTCTGGGGTTTAGGGGGAAGAGTTGGGGGCCTGGGGAGATGGTGGGGTTTGTAGGGTTGGTACAATGCAAACATGAAAAATAATGCAATATGCAACAGTAAAACTGATTTTGCTTAAGATGTTTTTCTTTTCAGATCTTTACCAAAACAATAGGCTGCTCCAAATCATAAAGAATATGGTAGTCATATATTGATTGTTTCTGAGATAGGCTACAGTCATTTGCTTTCTTGCTGAGAGCTAGATGAGACAGCCGATACTCTTTTCATATCTTCATGATAAATATGAAGAGACAGAGTGCAATTAGTCAAACTCTCGCTCAGACAGGAAGGGAAAATAATTCATGGCTCTCCATTAATTTTGAATAGCATAAAGGTGTATCCTTTACAGTTCTGTCACCTGTCAAAAAACTACAAACCTGATATGACAGAGATAAAGAAGAAAAGATAAAGATGGGCAACTTAACAAAAAAACAAATTAATAGAGAATGTGAAATATGTCAGTTTTAGGCTTTTTGGGTAAATTAAGCGAAAAACCTGCTACATCCATTATTAATACTTTCTATAGACAGTACAAAGTACTGCACTACAAAGTACAGTGGAATATGTTTCATTTAGTGGGCAATCAATGAGTGAGTGTATAATGTATTACGCTGTCTCTATAAAGCCATAATCATATTATCTAGCTTAGCACAATGTTTTAAAACCAAAAATAAATAAATAAGTACCTTGAAATTGCTTAGCTAGTGGCTTTAAATGTATAATATTTTGTGTTGCTTATTATCTAAAATCCGAATTATACAAATGATACATTGTGCTTGCACTAGCTATTTGCTACTAAATGCTAACTTAAATTAGCAAACCCTTTGATGTAGCCTCAATCTGAGCATACAATCATCTGAGTGGGACCAACACACCATCAGGATGAACAGAATCAGCTTTCTGGCATCAACTTTCTCATTTAACACTTGGCAAGAAAGCAAATTTGCGTATTAACCTAAAAGTAAAAATAATACAAGGATGGAGCTCCTGTGACTTTCTCAAAGTAATAATGACTGAAAGGTAATACATCACAAAATACTCAATACAGATATAATTAAATATAAAATTTAATTGATCAAAATAAAAGTCAAGCATTTGTATTTGTCACATGCCCTTCTTGTCAATATTTTTTAATTTTCTCCTCATTTAATTGTTTTTATTAATCAAATCATTATCCATCTCCAAGTCCCTAGTCTTAAGATATATCTATAGATAAAAGCATCTCTAATTTGGATCCAAACCATTCAACATGGTGAGGTAACGATATTCCTACACTGTGACTTTATTTGTGCCATATCCAAGGACACAGGAAGGATTTTACACATCATTGCCGACTTTATTCACCCTCTTGTCACTGAAAACCTTACCTCGTTGTTCCATATTCAGCCCTCTCCCCTAAAAGGAATAAGCACACACAGAGAGAGGCTAAATTAGAACACACTAGTTTTACAATCACAGAAGTTAGCAGCACGGTTGAGTGCTGGCTGACTATACATGGCTGGCAGATGGAGAAGGAAAGGGGTGTTATGAGAAAACCGGCATCTATTCAGTCAGGCTGAATGGGGTGAACGCCATGGTTGAATCTGACTCACCGCCAGGCAGTGGTCATTCAACGGTCGCCCTAGAAACAGCACAAGAGCCCCAGAAGGGGACTAGGCTGCAGACTAGCTCTGTGAAAGTGAAAATGTATCCAGAGGCAACAAGAGTGGGAGCTGATTTGTACAGTATTATGATTTCATGATATGTGCACCACATTAGCACACTCACACGCACGTTTCAGTATAGCAAACAAATTAAGGCCTCGCTTTGATCAGTCAGTCAGAAATGTTTGTTCAAGGATCATGTCATGTGTAAAGCAGCTTCCAGCACAATCCTTCTTTATGTCAAACACATAATTCCAACCTTAAAGCATACGCTAGCAAGAGTCTGATGATCACCATGACATCATGACATCAAATATACTTTTCTTCTCTCTTCTGGATGAGTTTAACACATATTTAATATCATGAATATGTAAGGAAAGCATGGGAAGAAATATCCTTTCAATGCTATACTAGTAATCCATGGTTTGAGATGACCTGCTTTTAGATCGTGCAGTTTTCAGGATGCCATGAGAACTACAACTTTACTGCATAATATCATTTATAATAATATAAGTAATATAATAAGTAATATAATTTGGTGTTTTGTTTTGATCAATATTTAATTATCTGATTTCTAAAAGAATCTGTGTACAGCAGACACAACTGTGATATATGGGAGTCTGAAAACTTTTAATATTCCCAACAAAACAAAATTATTTAACACATGTTTGTGATTCCAAAGTAGCAACATTGTGACATTAAAAGACACAGACCCTTACTGACCCTTTGGCTTCATTATTTTAACAGCTCTCGGGTCTTAAATTTGTATAACAGTGCTTGTTATCATGGACTGCAGGGTTTTTGTTCTCTTAATATAGCTCTGAATGATATAATTTTGTATTGTATTTTCTAAAAGCATGGGGTAGGCTACATACAAACTGAAGATATTATGTTTTTTTTTTAATTACTTCTTTTGGCTAAATTGGCTGTATAGTGTTGTTACATATTTGCCTAACAAGTGAAAGAGCTCTGGTTCAATCCCAGAAGGAGACACAAATTCCTTTGGGGTTGCATCAGGATGGGCATCTGGTGTAAACAATGTGCCAAATCAAACATGCAGAGTTACCTGCTATGGTGACATCTTGTAAATAAGGGAGCTGCTGAAAGTAGCTCTACTTCCTTTGGATAAAAACAGCTATAATAGATTTTCTATATGTGCTTCTATATATCAAGGTACTAATATACTCTAGAGATACTTGCTTTCTTGGCAGTTACTTTAATATAGAACTTTCTACACCGCTAAACACAGTGTGACAACATTTTAATAAGTCTCACCTTCTCCTAGCGTCTGCTTCAGAAGGTCATGCTTAGCCTGCAGTTTGACAATGAGATTGCTGCCATTCAAGTACTCCTTGTATTTCTATTGATAAGAAAGACAAAAAGACAATTAGTGCTATTTCTAGACATTCTTTGTGTTGTACTGTGCACATTTACACCACGCTGCAATTTCTTTGTTCATTTGTCCGACTACTCACAGTAAAGTAGAAGCCCTCAGTCTCTTGTTGATTGGCTCGTCTTTTGGCGATGTTTGCCTTGCTCATGTAAGAGTCAGATGAGGCTGATTTCACAGACTCTGTGGATTGGCTGTGCTGGAAAGCCTCTGAAACATCAAAGTCCTCCACAGTAAGCATATCATGGAGGGTCTGCAAGGTGGCGTCAAGAGTCTTCCTCACCTGAAACACATATAGATGTAAACTTTAGTTGTCATTTCAGCATTAGTCACAACATGAATATATTTGTTTAAATACAATTATATTAAAAAAGATACCAAACTGGTCATTTGTACACATAAAATAATAAAAGAATATTTGTACCACTGGGCATATTTTCATTAGTCTTCTCAGTGTCTCGAACAAACTGTGGTGTAAACACGGCAGCTCAGATTATACTGCTGCAGGCTATTTGCACCGTAGTTAGACTGACAGAGTGAACAATAGAGTAATTAGCTTGCTAGCTTGATGCATCACGACATGAAAGATTAACTATGTGCCTTCCATGGGAGGCAGACAGGAAGGGACCGTGGATTTCCTTATTCATGACAGACAACCACTGACACATACACACACCCTGGTGACCTTTAAACATGTCTGTGTGAGTCACAGTGGCCTTGGTGACCATGCTGGGGGTGGCCCCCATTGGAAGCAGGAGACTGGATGAGATACGACCCCACATATCAGTGTCAGATTTAATGAATGAATATGAATGCATAGTGACAGCTCTGGAGAGTGGCTGGCTGTTGTTACATGTTTGTAGTGGAGGGTGTTGGTGGCCCGCATTATTAAACACAACACAGTAAATGAAGGTATGAAAGTGCCTCCTGTGCCATGATGATGAGTGATAGACTAATCGGAGGGATGGGTTCTGTTTTTCCTAAAGGAATAGTTTTGTGAAAAATTATTTTGTTTGCTAAAAAAGATGAATGAAAACACAGATATATTACTTTCATGCCTGCTATGCAGATTTTATGGATTGGGCATCATTGACCACTTGCAAAAAACAGTATTGGTATTTCTTTCTCTACAACTTTTAGTTTCACCTTACCCTTCTCTGTCCCAGCACCAACATTTACCAGCTACACTTCTGTAAATGGTTGCTTTTTAATGTGCCTAGAATTCTAAAAGGCTGGGGAAAAAAGCTTTTTCTTACTATTCACTTGGACATGGAATAATTTACAGAAAGATCAGACGAGGTCTCCCTTGGAAAAGAGATTTGATCTAAATGGGGTTTTCCTGGTTGAATAAAGGTAAAAGAAACAATAATAAGAGATCGATTTCAGTGATTTCAGTATTCAGTGGATGATATTGATCAAAGCTAGCTAAACTAAGCTAACTACCTAATGACTGATTAGTAGCTGGTTAGCTTATAGCTTCAGATGTAAGGGAAAGTGTGAGAGTGTTTGCAAAAATTATGAAGTATAAAACTAAATGTAACAGATCAATCTAACGGCAATAAAGACTCTTTCTCAAGGACTCTGGTGTCTTAGCGTGTTGTTTTAAAGACTCTTGCATTTAGAGCAGCAGATATGTGTTTTTTTCCCTGTTCTTCTGCATTTAGTCGATGGTTTGAATGATAACAACTTCACTTCCTTGCACAGTATTTTGCATTAATACACTGATGGTGCAAACTCTATATTCAAACTCAGCAACTCAGACTACTATGTTAACAGCTTCCCCTATGAGACCCTATACAGGATTCAGGATCTAACTTCACTATCACTGATAATCACTTGTTTGTCTTTATGTACACCTTTGTACATAAAGACTCTTTCTCAAAAGACTCTGGTATCTGTGTAACATTATCTCAATGAAACATCAGGATATACTACAGGAAAATATTGACCTTAGAGAATAGAGAAAAGAATACAGATGCTGCTTCACATATCAAAGGCCAAATATGAACTGAGCGTGAGTATGGATAAGGCCATCTAAAACGTATACCTAAGCACATCAGTGAGCTTGTTTTGCTTTAAAATGAGCCGCTCACCTCTTCATTTTCTATTTTTAGTGTGGCCAGACGTGATTGCAGCTGGTGGTAGCGCATCAAGAGTTCTGTCTGGACAGGCTGCTGTGCACTCACTTGACACACCTGGGATTAAGAAATAAAGGGATAGTTCCGAAAGTGACTTAACACAGTGCAAAATAAACATAGCAAGAATAAAGACCTTCAAAGAACGCCTTTTTAAATCATTACCCTCCCTGTCGACTCACCTCATCTCCCATGTGTGGCTGATAGTCAAAGCATGCAGGAGGACAGAAGATCTGGCAATGTGTGTCCATAAACTTCAGCTTGTCTCCTCTGGTGTCCATGGCATCCACTGCTCCCTCCAATAAGTCCAACCCTTCGTGCCGAGAAGTTTCTAGACTATATTCTGCAGAAAGGTAGGTTCTCAAGGTGCGTGCTAAGCTTGCATGGTACCCTAAGTCGCAACACTGGGGACAAAAAAACAAAGCATAGTAATTACAGATCCAAAAACAAACTTAACCTGAATAAAAATGCACTCTGACAAAAAGAGAGTATTTCCATTTCCATCCATATTTCCATTCTTGGCTCTGACTTACATCTATCATGTCTGAGACATCGTGGATGTAGTATTTGGCCACCAGGGCATTAGTAGCTGCCAGATTGAGAAGATAGTCATTCCGGGCCTTTGTGCATTTCATCTTGTTTTCAGAGTACTTGGCTTGTCTCTGGGGGTGTAAAAGGAAGAGCGAGAGTCCCATCAAGGGAGGAAGCAAAATGGTTTCCTAATGTACTCTAAGAATGCATTATACATTAAACAGTTGTATCTTCTCTATAATCTGTCAGTGTGCATGTATAAAATAGTTGGATTTACTTGGACACTTCAATTACAAATGCATTTACAGCTTGTTTGCAGTCGAATAGATAGAGTGTATTGGGAGTAATGTGCATGACATAAATCCTCATCATACATGGGCTAAAAACAGACCTTCTCCTTCAGTTTCTCCATTTTCTTTACAGAACTTCGACGCTGTGGACGATCATCGTAGCCATAACGCAGGCCAATGTCATTAGCCTTGCCAATGTGCTTCTCCTCCTGCTTTTCTGCCTCCTTCAGTTTGCTCTCAGCACTGAGACTCTCAGTGTGGTACATGTGGTACGTCTTCATCACCTGCAAGAATACACAGCAAGTATAAAGGACATCACAGTTAAACGAGCAAGGAAGCTGATAAGTATGATGAAGAAAAGCAATATCCTCAAATTTTGGTACAGGATCCTTGTTGATCATCAGATTATTTTACTTTGTAACCTAAAGATTCTGCAACCTTACAGAAAAAAACTCAAAGATCCGACAGTACGTAGAAAAAACTTCAGTCTGAACCAGGCTAAGTTAAGGAGAAAGAAATAAGAGAAAGAAAAACCGTAGGGAGACACCCTGTGGTTTGTTCTTTAGGACAAAGAATCAACTACAGGACTGAAAACACACTAAGTGGCCAGCAAAAACGGGCCGAAACACCACGTAATCTGAATTTTAAAATCCAATGAGAATGACAAATGTGACTTTGAACTTGACCTTCAACACAAATTTGATGGAGACCTGTGAGATGATCACTGTGTGCAGGCTCCACTAAAATATGACCAATATTCTGTAGTTAGGAGGAAGAAAGATTCTTGTGAATTATTAACGGACAGACAGAAGAGAGACGCCTCGCCACGGCATGAGGTCATTAGATTTTGGCTAAATAAACTAAGAATTGTCAGTATTCTCTTTTTTATGAACCTTTCTTATTAATTTTATAACCAGATCATCATGACTTAATAAACACAGCAGCTGCTTAGAAAGATACCAATAAGACGCCGGAGTACTTTTGTTCATCACACAAGTAAACATTAGTGAGTGTAGCATACTCATCATTCTCATGGGACTGTCATATTTTCATTGACATTTTCTAACTCAGCTGGAGTGTCCAGTACGTTTGTCTGATGTCTCCACACTGTCTGAATAGCCTAACCACAGAATAGCAAGACAAATTAAATATCCCAGCAAAGCAAAGTAAAGTAAGACAGTCGTGGTACTTTTACAAAAACAATCTCTGTTTTCGGATAGATGTTTCATGGTTTTATCAAAAAAGCCACATGTAAATGTTTAACTAGTAAACCTGAATCAACAGCACAGTCGCACAACATCTGCTTCACCATCACTGATTCTCAAGTTCTGGTTTCCTAGCAACCCCGTCTGCAACGGACGTGCAAAGGACAGTGAGATCGATCAGCAGGGGAGGAAGGAGGTTACAAAGTGACAGTGAGCAACCTCCTCTGCTACAGATGAAACAAAAAACTCCTCAATTTTTGCAAAAACTCAGCAGCTGACCAAAACCAGGGACCTGCTGCCTGACAACATTTGCTTATTTAAGATGCAAATGATAAAATAACCACACAATGATTATATTTTCTCTTAAACTCTACACTTTTCTCAATTATAAAGTTGAGCAGACTCCTGCTATTCCTTATGCTGTGTGTGGGAGCTGCAGACAGGCATTTAATAATGCATGAATCAGAGGGAGGAAAAATCAATATCAGTATAGCAGTAATATAACATGCACGGTACAATGTTACATGTGAGAACTATTCTCATGTGGTTTATACGATTTCAGTAATCCAGATTCAAATCCATTTGTGATGTGCTGCATACACATCATTTTGCAATGTGCACATGTGCTTAGCTTTCTTACTAGGTCATTTTTTTTCCTTTTGCCACCAACTCTTTTTTTAAATTTAGTAATTTTGTAAATTACTAACAATTTGCGAAACTAACTGTAAAAAAAAAAAATCCACAATTGACCTACTTTCTGCTCATCTCCGCTTTTTGCTCCTTTATCATAAATGAATCAAATCACAGGGTTGTCAAACTTTGCTGCAATTATGTTTAGCCAGTTTTACAGGACCACGATAAAGGATTAATCACCTGCACAATTAAGCTGACAACAACTAGGATGTCAAGAGAAAGGATTGAACGTGCAAGCAGCCAAGAGTGGAGTTTTATACATCCTGCAAAAGAAATGACGCTCGGTCATGAAATAAATCAAATTTACAGTGAAAAGTAGTGCAAATCTATAAGAGCATGTTGTTGTTTCTCATCTTATTTGCAATGGAATGTTTTAAGACCTTTAAAACACAATTGGGTGACTGCTCTGTTTAATCACTGAAATGAAAAACAATGAATTGTGGATGTGACGAGGGAAAAAATAATCCACGAGGGTATTCTGTTTCACAGCATGCTATTGTCCTGCTTGCCAAAATACACTTTCATCGTAGTCTTAATTACATCTAGTCTGTTTATGCTTGTAAATTGTTTTTTCGTTTATGCTATGAATCATATTAGCCATTGAGCAGTAAGTAAAGATAAGGATATCACCGAGCAATTAGAGCCAGAAGAATGCATTCTGGCGAGTCTGCTGTACTGTCCCACATGCAGCCAGTGATACGCCTCAGTTCCTTTTCTTTTGCCAAATGAAGATGCAGTGCAGATAAACGCAGATGTTTTGTGTCTGCACCACTGCACAAACCTTTGCTGTGTGTTTACTAGTATGCATATGCACACATTTCTATATGCAGTATGTGGTTATAACAGTCCACCGAGAGTGACAACTGTTAACATATGAGGCAAGCAGAGGTGTCAGATTACATGTAACATTAGCTGAAAACATTACAGAAGCTCATTTTGCTGTAAGCACAGTGCACCTCTGTAGCACAGACTGCTGAGTCTGCTTGAAGCACAGCTAGGAGCAGGAACACTGTCTCCTTCAACTCATGTAGCAATTCACAGCAGGAGGAAGAATGCAAATTTTATCCTTTCATGACCTCAGGAGAGGGAAGAGATGACCTGTTACAGGCTGCTCTGCTGAAAAGGCACATCTGCTCTGTGTGGTGTCAAACCCACAGGTTGCAGGTTTAGGTATTTAAAAAAAGCCTGGCTTTAAGATTGACATCCCATAGGCTTTCAACACAAGCAACAGCAACTCACCGTGTACAGTTCATTGGTGACTTTCACTAACTCTTCATGCATCTGTACGCCGATGTCTTTACTCTGTAAAAAAAAGAAAAACAGGAGACAGCTTTGTAGAGGAAAATAATACCACATTTAAAGGACAAATGAAGACAAGTATTCAAACATCTAAGAACAAGAACTGGGTTAGTTAACAGAACTGCTTTCCCACATGTGAGACACTTGAAAGCTGTGTGCCAGTTTTATTTTGTATGTGATGGATGTCATCAGTATTGAAATGCTATCATTACGCTGCACCAGAAAAGATCCAATGTCCAAAGTGCAAATGCAGACTAAAATAGAACAGCGCAGTAACTGCAGAGCATTTCCCATTGAGCGGAGTCGCAGTTTCCGTTTGGTTTTAAAGGATGAGAGCCTATGATGAATTGGACATGTCCCACAAAAGGGTTATAACCTAAGACGGGGAATGATGCCAGTGGAGAGTGAGCCTAGAAATCGGTTTGAGGTAATATGGAGTAATGCTCAGCTCAACCAATCCTGTTTTTGTTTTGTTTTTTGTCACCTCTCAGGGACTACTTTGTCAAAACAGCAACCTTGCAATTTCACATGTGACAGGCATTAGACTTTAGCACATTCAGTACATTTAGTCTTTGTTTAAAAAGATGCCAGAGTTGATTCATTTCCCTCCCCCCATGTGTCATTTATTAACATCAAGCTGAACCAGGATACTGGAGTATACCGGTAACAGGATTATTGTTCAGGAGAACTTTACCAGAATTTGAGCTAACATTTTGAAAAAGAAAAAAAAAAGATTTTCTGCAGGCAGTTAGTGTTTTTCCTAGCATGGGTTACAGGCCATCCCATTCTCATCAGGGCTCCCATCAAGATACTGCAGAGCCTCCTAGAAGGCATAAATTACTCTAAACTCCTGCTGCTGTCAAATGATATGATACTGATATAAAATCCCTAAGGTGGTTGGGGGTGCTTTTCCACATGTACTCTGCTACTCTCATGCAAAGCATATGTTATGTATACTCTTATATGTAACAGTATAAAGCATATATAGTATACTAAAGCATATATATAGTATATATAGTTTCAGACATATGTTTGAAAGACAAAATTTTGGATAAATGAAAGAAAGTTGTGGTCAGAAGTTTACATAAAGTTAATATAGCATGAGTGTCAGGCTAAGTTTTGGCTTTAATGATTTCTTTGAACTGTTGTTTTTTCCAGGGTGGAATGATTGAACAGCATAAATCTTTACTGACTTTGGGTGGATGAGATTGAAATTATTTTTGAATATTCTCTAATCCTCCCAGGATTCATACACCCCCACTAATATTTGGTTAAATGTTCCTTAGCAACTTGCACCTCAACCAGACACTTTTGCTAGCCATCCAGAAGCTTCTGGCACAATTTCGGCTGAATGTTTGATCGCTCTTCTTGGCAGAAGGTGGTGGAGTCCATTCAAATTAGTTGGTTTCCTGGCACCAACCCACAAATCATTTCACAAATTCTCAACGGGGTTGAGGTTGGGGCTTTGGGAAGACCATTCCAGAAGGTTAATGTTAGCCTCCTCTATCCTTTCTAAAAACCTGTCCTGATGTGTTCGGGATCATTGTCCTGATGGAACAACTGTGCCCAAGTTTCAACCATTTGATAGCTGTTGATTTTAGGTGAAGGTGAAGAATTTGTAGAGCTAGTCCTCCATTATTCTAAACATCGTGAGCAATGCACTAGTATCACTGTAGTACACTAAAGTACATTTACTTGGTTACACTAAAAGTAAGAGAAGACAAAGGAAATTTTTTTTGTTTGTTCCTTTGTTTTTTTTTATGGGCTATAATGCAGTGGTTTTACTGATCAAACCATTCGAGACCAAAATGGGAAATACCTGACCCGTACACTAAAATGAGTTTGACATCCCTAACTGATATTTTCATGCCCTTCCCCTAATTAGATTTTTTTATATTTTTTTTATATATTAATTATATTTTTACATATTACCTGTCATGACATTTGAGCAGATGAAATGTGTGTGTTAGTTACTGTCAGGGGAGCATGACCTCATTCATTTAATTCTGATTCTGACCTTTTTGAAAAGTCTGATGACATCTTCACCCACGTGCGCCAAACGGACAATGACGTTGTTGTTGTAGATGTCGCTGAGTGTGGCGTGGTCTTTGCTCTCGCGTCGGGTTTGATCCAAGACCAAATACCAGCAGTTCACAGTGGAGAGGAGATTTTGATCTTTCCTGAAACAGCGAGAGAAATACTTTGTTAATGAATGAAAGGCCTTCAGGAAATGTAAACCAAATGGGATAAAGGCTAACAAGAAAACTAAAGAGGACACCTAAGAGAACGTGTATGTATGGTCACGACTTTCTTACACCACCCAACATTCATTTTAATCCTAGCTTATTTACTATTTGGTGCCGCCTGTGGGCTTCACATATCAGAGATCAAGTGGTCACAGCTCATGTGGGGGGAATCAGCAAGTAAAGGCAGCATACGCACTTGTTGACACACAAACTCAGAAGGCATGCTGGCTGCCTCCTTGCTTAAGAGGACATGTGAGTTTAATTATCATCACACCAAAGATTTAATGGAGGTATTTTTCTTCTCATTTTGTCTTTAGAGAACACTTTAGCATGACAGCATATACAAATGCTCTGTGACACTGCTGGATGCACACAGTAAAAATAAAACATTTTTTGCTATCAGCCAATAGCTGACCTGTGCTGCGAATCAGACAAAATTGAATTGTGAAAGGAGAACAGTGAATTTGGGATGAATTAATTTCACAGTTTGCATTTCTTTGGGGATGTGAAAAAGACAATCAGACCACAGAATTCTTTTTGCCACACAACCTGAGCAAAAGGAAGAGTTTAGGCTAAGATCACCATTTTCATAACTTCTAAAAAGCACATTATCAACTAAGATGGAAAGCATTAGAAAACTCCCAGTAAATTTAATGTGAAAAGTTCATCTTAATTTAATGGGGAACCTAATGCGTCATGATTATACCAGCATGGCGCAAAGTGTGTCATTAGTAGAAACCAGCACTAAAACCCCAGGTAGCAAAATAAGTGCTTTAAACAACCATGTCTAATAAGATGATGACCTCATTTTGTATCAGCAATATGCTGCACTAAAATCTACCCTTTGTAGAGTTATAAAGTCATGCTAGTTACAAGTTTTTATACCCCAAGTCAAGTTTTTTAAATAAGAAACCACTGACACGTCGCCCAAGACTGAGCACTGATAAGTTTACACAGTCATTTTAATTTATTCAAATGGGTTCCTGCCCAGTACTATTATTTATCAGTCAAACAGCAAGTTAAAAACCATCTCTCTTAAGACTCTAGCTTTTAAGTAGACTGCACAGAAACCACTCATGCTGAATAAGAGTCACAAATAGTGACTCAAAAAGTGCTAAACATACACATGTGAAAATGTACAGTCATATCGGATGTGTCACATATTCTCTTCGATCTCTTAGTGTTGCATTCTAGATCATTGCTCATTGCTTACTGCGATCACCAAGTAAAGTTAGAAGCCTTACATATCCTTCCATGGCTGAAATCCCATGGCAGTAACATATGCTCTTAATACTGTGTAGCTTCAAAAATATGACTTTTCTTAAAACACAATGTCTGGTTCAGTTGTCTGTGCAATTAGTTCCAGTAAATAACCTCAAATTACAGATGCTTTTCTTGTGGTGAACCCGCTGCACTTTTTCTGATCCACAACAGCTTCTTCGTTTTCAGTGTGAATCAAAAATACGGAAGTTATTTTTGACTCTAATATTGGTTTTGAAGATCACACTGAAAGAGTCGTCCTGACTTGTTTTCTCTCAACTGCTGCAAAACTTTGATCAGTTTCATCCGTGGAGAATTGTATTTATGCTTTCATTTTCTTTTTGAAGTGAATTATAGCTGTTTTTCTGCCTTGGCGAAGCTCACTCTAATCTTCAGCTAGCGCTCATTTCTGCACTATAACAAAAGAGAAGAAAGGCACTATAGGCCCTCTCCAGCTCCCTCAGTGCATCCAAAACAATGTTGAAATGTAATCTAAGACTGTTCAAAACCTTTTTTGTTGTGCTATTTTTTAAACTCCTAAGTTGTTTCAGTGGGAAAAAATTAACTCTGTCATGCACACGAACTGAACATGAACATGTTTCCATTGTCATTGTCTTTTTTTGTCCAAGGCATAAACACTGCATTGTTTCAGTCCCATTCATAATCAGTATTATACACTGACCGGCCATTTTATAAGGTACACCTTGCTAGTACTGTGTTGAATGTGTCTTTGTGTCTTCGTAACTTCCTCGATTCTTCAAGGCACAGATTCAACGTAGTGCTGGAAAAATTCCTCTGAAATCTTTGGTCCATATTGACATGATATGGAAGAGCGCGATGTCCTGGTGGAAGCAGCCATCAGAAAATGGTAAATGGACTGGTTGTTACATAGCGCTCTTCTACTCTGAACACTCAAGATGCTTTCCCCACCTGCCTCATTCACCCATTCACACAAGCACTTTTTTCTATGCAAGTTCTTCCTATGCACTGAAAAGCAACTTGGGGTTAGTATCTTGCCCAAGGATATTTGGCATGTAGACTGGGGCAGCCAGGGACCGATTAGTAGATGACCCGCACTTCCTCCTGAGCGACAGCATAAAGGGTGCTAAAGGGATATGCCAAAAACCTGACCCTACTATCCCAGTGCCAAAGCCACAATCAAGACTCACTGGTTCATTAGACCAGGCAAGGTTTCTGATCTTACAGTGCTGTGCCAATCTGCATTTATAGATATGCAGATATCTATAAATGCATTTACTGCATTGGCAGTGTGTTTGACATCATTTTCATCCTGAAAAATGAAGGTGTTGGCACTTTCCAAAATCCGACTGTACATTTCTGCATTAATAATTCCATCAATATTAACAAGCTGAAATGCATGACAGAGTCCACCATGCTTTACTTGTGTTTTTGATGAATGTAGTCACTCCCTGTTTACCTCTCTGCTGATCTCTTCTGTGCATACTTACTATGATTTGAACTACTATTCCATATGATCTGTTGCTACTGATTTTCAGTCCAGTACTTATGTAATTAGGCATATATCAGCTGCTCCTACCTGTTTCCCTTTCTTAAAAATGGCATCTTGACAGCCACAAATCCACTGAGAATATTTCTGATGAGGATTCAGTGAACACTAGATGTGTGGTTCTAAAGGTAATTTTGAGTGCTGGTCATCAGCTTTTTCTTTTTGCTTTTCTTTTCATCCTGTAACTCTTTGAAAAGAACATGAACAAGCTATCCTTTCCCTATAGGCACTCCTTTCAAGCAGAGCAGTTGTTTGATCCAGGACATGGGATGGTGCTGACCTGACTGCCAATGTTTTGCGGTTGGCTGCTCGTCATGTTTTTAGGACAGTTTATGTGCCATTGTTGTACAACTATAACAAGTACAACAACACTTGTTTCAAGAAACCTTTAGGAGAATGCCACCCTCATATGAATTACAATTTAGTGACAGTGAAACACACAGTGCACCTACTAACTGCTACAAACGACACCAAAAACAGCGTTTTGAAACATAGAGCGATTTGAATTTTCTCACAGGTAGCACTTTGGTATAGGAGGTTTTGAAAATGTTCCCAGATGTTCTCCTGATAGCCCTTTTAGTAGCTGCAAATTAAAATATGAAAGGACGACTGATAAGAAAAAAGTGGGCAATAAGTTTTCGCTGTTTGAAATAAACTATCAAAGTGAGAGTGCAGAGCTTGTTCTAAGACTCCAACAGAGAGGACCGCACAGTATTAATAATGACTGAGACTTCATCCAGTCATTTCAATGGAGTCTTCAAGTAAGGAATCCAGCTTTTGACAGACGGATATAGTGATAACAATATATTATGACAGGGGGAAATCTGGGACAGTGGGATGAGAGAAGCCATGAGAGGGTTTTTCCTAATAGGGGTCTCCCTTTGAGGGTATGCTCCATTTATCAATGTGTCAGTGGTGGAGCTCTCCACCATGATTACGCTTCCTGTCCAATTGGCTGGAGAGGCTGAAAGAGAGCTGGAAAGACCTCTCCTGAATAAACCAACGAGTTAGTTATGCCTGACTTACACAGCTAGGTCACATGAATGGATGCCTATGCTGTAATTTTCTATATTGCTAATCATTGCTATGACAGATAGTCTTTCATTTGTCAAAATAAGTAAAGGCACATTTTTCTGTATTTTTAACTATTATTCTTAAAATCTAATTTGATTGTTTATTTTTGTTTTTAATTAATTGCTGAATTGCTAAACAAACAAATAATTATAACTGTGATTTTCAGAAAACATAAGTATTCTTTTTTTTGGCTTGGACTTCTATAGGAATAAATGGCAATGGGCAGCATACACAACAGAACTACAGATCTTGATCTGAAAGTCAAGAGTCTGTTGCAGGCTGGTTTTAACAGAGAGGAAGTGGCTTCTCAGCATACTGCAGGGTGTGCTTGTTTCATCACCAGTAATCTCCCACATACAAACAGCTTAAGCCAGTTAAGTAAACCCAAGTAAAATAACCCCTATTGTCTGGTTCTTTAGATTTCTAAATGAAGCTGTGATTTATTTTCTGCATCCATTGAGAAAATATGAGTATCTGAGTAGCACCCTGGCATGAAGAAGCTGTTTGAGAATGGAAATAAAATGACAGCCACAGAGAAAAGAAAGGGGGGTGGTGGTAAAGAGTCTGACCTAGTTGGAAAAAACACAGCAGCCTGAGGCCACAAGCTTCCTTGGCCCTGGCTTCATTTCAGGTCATTTCTTCTGCTTTCATCCCCCCTCTGTTTCTTTTTTAAATTTTTCTGTTTATCGCTTCTCTCTTTTTCCTTTGTCTCTGTTTTAACTGTCTGTGTAGCAATCAGCATCAAATATATGGGGGTTGTTTACCAGTCAGACACATGGGATACAAATGTTCCACTGTATAAAAGTCTTTGGCTGGACTCACTTGAAGTGCTGGTGCTCTCTGGAGGAGCGGATCTTGGAGGAGTAGCGCTCAGCCAGTTTGTCCAGGCCTCTGGAGTACTCAAGCTGGAGCTCGGCCTTTCTGCGGAAGAACTCCTGCAGGTCCTGCAGCAGCTGCAGCCGGGACTCGGACTGCTGCTCCAGACAGCGGAACTGCTCCACCAGCTGGTTACGGATCTCTGCATATCAAAAAGGGAGACTATGTTCAGAATAAATACCGCCTCTCTGGGGGATCAGGCTTGCATGCTGGGCCTTACTTCTGTCTGCCAAACAGGGCTGCAGGTCAAAATTAAACCCACAATCTTTTCACAGTGGATTGAGCAAAGCATGTAAACACAAATATGTAAGGATACAATCAAGCTAGCGCAGGCACTAATAAAAGAGCAAAGTCGTCACAATTGGATAAAACCGGACGTCAAACTGTATTTGTCTGCTGTCTGAGTTTGTGCGTGTGGTGAACGAGGTGGTGGTGTGCATGTGGGGTGGGG
>NW_005187413.1:3361564-3389927 GCF_000239375.1 Pundamilia nyererei | reverse complement strand
GGGGGGGGGGGGGGGGACCAAATGCTGGGGTAGCACACGTGTATATGAGATGCAAGTCTGATGATTACAGCAGACAGCAGAGAAAATATAAAATAGGTCAGCTTCTCAAAATGCATTGTGCTGAGCGAGCCTTAAGAGAAGTTTGACTTGAGAAAACAAATCATAGGCATTCTTACAATTATAAGATTACTGTGGTTTCTTTTCATGACATCTGGAAAGTCTGATTCTGTTCATTGAAAATGAGAATTAGGGATAAATGTATTTCAGTCCTTTTTTATAAATACAGCTGGGACAATATTGGATGTTTGATAGAGAAGCAATATTAGTACAAGCTTTAGATTTTTATATTGAGTATGTCGGTCAATTTTCAGGAGGTATTCAGACATGTTTTTCTACTCTAAAGCTAATATAATTATTTACCTTCCTGAACTTCTTCTCTGTGGCCATATTTTAATGACTTACCCCCACCACGACCAGACAGTCCCTACTGGTATTCCAACTGGTTATTCCTGAATACCTCTGGGATTTCAGGTAATAAAAACATCAAATAAAACAGTAAAATCCCCTTTACAGTCTTACATTAACACTAAAAAGGAAAACAAATCACATTCAATGTCTTCCACGTACAGTTTATGGCAAGGCTGTCATAAATCCGAAGGTTAAGAGGCTGCTGGCTGTGAACCATATATCATGTCAGGACTGAGGGCTGTGTTTAAATACCCTGCTACTGCCAATGCGCATACAAAAAAGCAGCAAGCATCCATAGGAGTTGGCTAGAACGGATGCTGAAAACAGTAAACAGCTCTTATGTAGCACTTTTATGTTTCGTTAAATCTTAATCATAGCCTCCTTGTAACTATCCCTCTGTATTGCAGAATTTTGCTGAGGAAATTTTTAGTGCTGCGTAATTTTGCTGAAAGCAGATAAACAACCATGTTAACTTCCTGCCCAGACTTCTCCTGCATTATCACAGATCTCAGAGAGAGCAGTAGTTATTTTACCATACACCACGCTGAACTGAATCACTGGTAAATTTACATCTCTGGATTAATCAGTCATAGAACTACAAAGGGGGCGGGGTAAACAACGCTTCTCTTTGTACAAGACAACAAGATACAGCTGAGATGGCTGAAGATTCCACTATGACATTCTGTTACAACCATGCATAAGATCCTGAGGACTGAAAGACACTTTGTATAAATGTATCAATGGAAAAGATTGCTCAGCAGAAGAAAAGGCCATTTGTTAGCATCTAAATGGTGCTCCTGTATCTAGAATAAAAGGTTTTTCTTTTTCTTTTTAATCCTCCCCCAAATGACTGTGTGCGAAAAATGTGAATGAGTGAGAGAGAGTGAGAAAATCTGTGTAAATATGTAGTCCCTTGCTATCTGGAGATGTACCCCTCATGGTCCCCACAGTTGCCCAGTTGCCTGGTTACATGCCTCTGGAGGCATTTCAATGAGAGCAGGCCAGTTCCCTGTTCTGACAGTTGCAGCAGTCAGTCTGTTTAGCATAATGGCCAAGGACAAGGGCAACTTACTCTGCTTCGAAATACTCAACAAACAGTCTGTGATGATGAATGAGACAGCAATCGGGTTCAGAACAGAAGGAATGGTTATGTGCTAAAATAGACCACTGAACAGCACAATTTGTGGGCCTCTGTGACTGAAATAATTTTAATCGTATGGGGAGAGTTTAAAAGAGCGAGCAAACAATATAATGAGTTGATGTAAATTGATTTCACTGCACAAATTTATAAAGGAAACATCAAACAGACTTGTGATATTTGCACTTGCTCTCCTGTGAGCATGTTATTTTTAGAACTTAAACTGTTACTAGGGACTGTGCAATACTGCAGTACTTTCGATGAATCATTCAAGCCTTTGCAGTGTAATGCATAATTACACAGAGCTAGCAAGGAGTTCAAGTGAATTATATACATTGAAAAAAGCGTCAAAAGCTCTCTAAATCTGACACTTTTCTATCTTTTCACTGGTGACACAAGAGCCATAAAATACTGAGCCAGACATGCTTCCTCTGCATGTGAACAGTGTGCAGCCAAAGTGAATAAAATGTTCCACACCTAAAGGCTTGTGGAAATTCACTAATAGGACATTTGTAGCTATTCCCCTTCTAAACCATATGGTTAACATCCAGAGACGCAGTGGTAACTTTACCAAGCATTTTCAGCAAAAAATAATTGCTTACAGAGACTTAGATGGTAACCCTGCAGCTTAATTAAATAAAGAGAACTTGTATAATTGCTTGCATCATAGAGGAAGTACAAAGTACGCAGACAGCAAACCCAACCTGAATTTGGGGGCATCTTTGCTTGTTGCCTTGTAGCTCTACAAATTATTTCTAATTTATGGTATCGCAATGGTGTCTATTTGTGTATGCATTTGCTTTCTGAGATGGTGTTTTTAACCAATGCAGACTTGCTCCCCAGCGGTCCTCCAAATCCCAACTGCACAGTGCTTAATGTGCATGATACTGTGCATCAGTTGAATGGAGAAATTATGGGTTAGTGGTGGTAGGTAGTGGTGGTGGTGGTAGCTTCAGACACCCTGTCTACCTGGCTGTGTTAAAAATATGTAACCTAATCAGTCTGTGGGCTCTTGCTTGAGCTGCTGAGGGCTGAATTGAAACTGAGTGTTACAAACAATTAAAGCTGTCCACTGCAACTGCAGTCTATATTTTTCATACTGTATTTTTTGCACAACTGGTGCAACCGAAGCACAATTGTGGTGTGGTGTGGTAAGAGACAATGTACATAACCGTAATAGCATAAGTACAGCAGAATGCTTTTTGGCTAACACGTGAGCCAGAACAAGGACCAACGTTTGGGGGCAACATCATTCACCATGAATGGATGAAGAGAGAAAAAAAAAGAAAAAATATAGTATGGAAATTATAGATGGTGCCTACAGTGGACACTTTGTTTCTAACACTTGTTTTCACTTCAGCTCTTTGTATGTTAAAACTCTGACTTTCTCTGTTGCTGACCAACAACAGCACGTGCAGGAGTAGCTCACAGACTGGTTGTAACACATTTTTTGTCACTGCCCCCATCTGACAACAAACACTCTGTGCAGGTAGGTGCGCATTCTGCAGCTGTGGTTGTGCATTTCGTGCCAATGCACAACCACAGCTGAACCATAATTTCCCCCTATTTGAGCTCCTGCATCACTGCAGGATAAAGGAACAAATATCACATATCACTGGCACCCACATATCCCATTCAAGCTAGCTAAGTAGTTACTGCGATGGCCAGCAGCAATCTCTGCGGTTAGTTAGCCATGCATGGCTAGTCATACAAAGTCTAACCCAGAGTGACACGTTGACATAATTTGGTACAAATCAAGGTTGTGTTCTGTGGACACGTGTCTTCCTAATGTAATAATAGCTATGGCATGACTCTATAATCTATTTGCTTGAGATTTCATTACTTCTCCTCACAGTTTGTGCAGCCAAAGGCCAAAAAACATCAGAATTCCAAGCAATTTTCACTTTAAACTGGGTAAGAAACTCAACTGTCAGCACAGCATTTAATACATGATACCAAAAAACAGGCAACAAAGATGTCGTTTCGCTGTCGCGATGCTGTGCTGTGCTGACATTTTGAGACAGCATCATTCTGTGCATTATTTCAAGCTGATGAATACCCAGAAGGGGGTATGTCTGGATGTATATCTGCAGTGAATATGGGGTCAGAAAGAGAGCTTATTCTAACACCTGTGTTGTTACAAATGCATTGTCAGTAAACACAAATGTCACAAGCGTTTCCACTTCATACTACTCTACTCTGCTTTTCATTCTGTAGTAGCATAGCAACAGCACATCTTGCAAAGGTTTTGTGTTATGGACTATTACAGCGATTAGTGCATACGACTCCAAACTGATCCAATTGCATTAAAGATAATGGGTTTTAAAACTAGAAGTCCAGAATGACACATGACAGGGGCATCCCCTCATTTAATTGTGCTTTAGTGTCAGATTAGACAGAAGCCTAGAGACACTTCGGGGTGCTCAGCTACACACTCTAGAACAACAATATTCAGCTGAATAAGGAAATACTATAAACAGTATAAAGAAAGATTTAATAATAATTAGAATTTTATAACACATTTTATGTGATTTGAAAACATAAACTCCCACGTAAATTGTAACTGAGACCTGACTGTCTGCTGAAATGTGGCATGTTGAAAAATGCCACAAAGTGCATTAGGCTTGTGTGTTGAACTGCTGTGCAATCAGCAATTCAGCATTATTGGAGGCCAGTGTCAGTGTCAGAATAAAGCTCCCACAGCTCCGAACCGATCCGAGCTCAGTTTGCAAATGAGCTTAAGATGTCAGCTTAAAAGCTTTTCCTGAAATCGAGATGATGGCGCTCTAACAACTGCAGAGCTGATGTGTAGACCGGAGGAAGAGCGTCTGAATACGAGTGCAGGAGACAAACAAACAAACAGAGATAGTGACAAGGAGAAACTCCACCACACCTCTGACTGAAAATGCTTATCATACTCTTCATTCCAGACACATGCTAATAAGCTCTTGACATTTCCTTGTAGAACAGCAATGAGGTCTAATGTGTGTATATAACAAGAAGCATTCTGGGTCAAATTTTGGGCTGATGCCAGCGTTTAAGATAAGCTCTTAACTGATAACCAGTGCAGATGATTGTGTTTGTTCATTTTGTTTTCCAAAATGTTAATAAACATCCAATAAGTCAGCTGATGTCATAAAGCTGATATATTAGCATATTCCTAGTATATGATGATAATGTCATGAAAATTAATGAGTTTAATGTCTGCTGGGGTCCAGTGTGAAATTAAAACATTCATTTAGTCTCATATCATGATATAAAAAATTTTAATTGCCTATAACAATCATAGTTTAACATTTCAAACAAAGATGAAATGATAAAAAAAAATCAATGCTGGACTTAGTTTAGGTTTAATTCTGGCAAAAAAGGGAGACTGGAGTTTAGGTGTAGAAGAAAGTGGTTTTGTGAATATGTGTGACTGGGTAAATGGGGTTAGTATAAGCTTAGCCATTTGCTCCTTTAAGCAAGCCATCCGCTATCGCTAACTTACTGTACAGATTTCAAAGAAGTGCTGATTGTCTAATCTAAATCTCATCAAGGTAAGTGTAGAGAGGCCTATATGTACAATATCTGTCCATGCAACCATTTTTTTCAACTTATCTAATTCTGGGTTGTGGGTGTTGGGCCTATCCAACCTTCATGCGGTGAGAGGCAGGCTACAAGCTGGACAGGTCGTGAGTCAATCTGTCGCACGACTAACACAGAGAAACAGACATCCATTCATGCTCACATTCACACCTATGGTCAATTTAGTATCACAAATTAACCTAACCGCATGCCTGACTTTGGACTGTGGGAGGAAGCCAGAGAATCTGAAGAGAACCCACACAGACACAGGAGAACCTCCACACGCCAAGGCCCCACGCTGGATTTAAATCCAGGACCTTCTTGCTGTGAGGCAAAAGTGCTTAGCTCCGCACTGCCTTGTCGCATAACCAAAATAGTCAAGCTTATTTTGGTGCTGCAGTGACAGAAAAATGCCTGCTACTAGACAATGTATGTGCAATATGACAAGTTAATTAGCTAAAGTATAGCCTATAGTTAATATTTATGAAACCAAACCCAAACTGGAATGTCTTACTAGGTTTGCACATATTTATCTGCCAAGCATTAGTATCTCAGTTCATTTTTGTATTTTTATTTTTTTTTCTCATTGGACTGATGAACTAGTTGAATGACCTTTCCAGTTCTACCTAGTTTGAAAAATATCAACCTATGGTATAAGGAAGCTGCCCTGTCTTTGCGGTAGCCTTACATAAAACTACTTCCCTGATAGCTGATGCACCAAGCGTTGAGACCTAGTACCGTCTAAAGTTATCTCTAAATGGCTGGGAGGATATCCCACCCATTTACAACCTGCACTGTCTGCTCCAATCCAGCAACAGTGTTCCCGCCTCTCCTCTCTCTCTTTCTCTCTCTGGGTGGTTTAGCCAGTCACATATTTAGTGGCAGACAGTGAAATCCTTTCATGGTTCATAATTCATACAGACAGCATACATTATTTATGGACTTTCTGAACTGTTGGCTGTGTGACCTTCTTGAGCAATCACTCCTTATCCTTACAGTGTGACGGGAAAACTCATAAATATACTCCCTTTAAAGACTAACACCGTATCATTTAATTTTGGCTTTTTACTAGATATATTTACATGTTTAACTAAATACATATGGGGGGAAATCTCAGGTTACCTGATTGGTAGAACTATAAAAAAGAAAAAAAACGAAAACAAAAAAACAAAACAAATAAAACAAATAAAACAGCTTCACTATTAAACAAATTATGACGGTCTAATAGCTGGCACATATGTATACAGACTAGGCATGCCACAACCCTGACACTCATCTCAACACAACGCAACACAGATACCGGTTAACCCAAGGTAATTTCAAGTAATAACCTCACCCCAGATGGACAACTGGAGTTAACGCTTGAATGCATGAACTAAAAGACGTTTTTTTCTGGTGAAAACAAATGACTCGCACACAACTATAAAATCTGTCCCAGCCCACAAGACTGCATACTGAAGCCAAATAAAGCTTGTGGTAAAGTTACGCAATTGTGCCTACACACAGACAATAACAATACGTTCGGGCCTGCGCGTTACCAACCTTTCACTTGGGTCTCATATTCGGCAATAATCTCTTTGTCCTTCTTGACTTTCGCCTGAGATGACATTTTTGGGGAGAACAGATTGTGCAATCCTCAGGCAGGAATCTCAGTAGCCACGATGCAGCGTTAGCCCTTGTGCAGTCCTCTCCATATAGTACAGCAACAATCAGACGTGAATCATCGCCCGCTTGACACACACAACTTCGGAGATTAAACGCACTTGAGGTTCTGCGATGTTGCTGCGCTGCGTTCAGGGCGACGTCGATCTAAAAGTGCATAATTATTCTCTTGGTCCCCAGCCCCTCCTCTTCAGTAACACTCCTCAGTGAATCGCAAAGCGGTCCCCTTTTTTATTTACATTTCATAAAGCCTCGGCTAGGAAACCTACTAGTCCCAGTGATAATAGCACAGAGCGCCTTCTGCACGTCCAGACTGCCCTTTTTCACCCTTTCTCGCTCTCTCTGCAAGTTCAATGCTGCAGCAAAAAAGGCTGAATGGATGTGAAAGTCAACGCGAGGCTCCTCCTCCTCCAGCTCCCTCCCTTCTTCCCTCACCACTTTTCTTTTCATGGATGATTTAAGATTCCTCCTGTGTGTGAACCGAAAAGCCTTTGCCAATAACAGAGAAGATGTCTGGAGCTGAGGGGAATATTGTTTGTGGATGATCGGGATTTAGCTGATCTGTTTCGAGAACATCAGCGGCGTAAACCTGACTGCAGAGCACAGGAACAGAGGGAGTAGCGTGGATTAATCAGATGCGATTATATTTAAACTAATTTACTTATAGCTCCGGTGGTGAACAAAGATTTGTCATTAGAAATATTCTTAGTCTAAACATTAAGGAAAATACACGTTATATACACAATGCATGCAGAGGACCAGTAGGATTGTAACCGAGTACATTTACTCGACCGGTTTACTTAAGTACAGGTTTAAAGTACTTTTGTTTTATTGAAGTATTTCTTATACTACTTCCTGCTTGTAATTCCCTATATTTTAGAAGCGCTTATTGCATTATTATTAGCATCTATTTTAACCCTTTCGCGTCTTATTATTTAGCAGATTAATGACATTGTTGCACTTCACACACAGGCTGCAGGCTGAAACATGTCTTTTTGATAAAGTTTATGGTTAGAGCTGGAATCAGGTGACCCTGAATCCTTCCTTCATTGTGCTGCAATAGCCTTAGGCTGCTGGGATGCTTCCCATGATGCACTGTGCATTTCTTCTCTACCCAACTCTCATGTTTATATACCACTATTACAAATGTTTAAAACAGTTTTCGTATTTATTAAGCTCTGTTTTCTCTTCCATAGTGTCCCTTTGGTCCTGTCCTCCTCTGCACTCTTTTTTTTCCCTTCACACCTAACCGGTCACAGGAGATGGCTCCCAGAGCCATGGGGGTTCTGGGAGGTTTCTTCCTGTGGGAGAGGAGTTTTTCCTTCCCACTTTCCCCATGTTTTTTGTTTATAAGGAGTTGCCCGATAGTTTGAGTTTTCTTTCATATTTTGTGAGGTCTTTACCCTACAGTGTAAGATGCCTTGTGAATTGACACTATTTAAATATAAATTGAACTGAAGTGAAAAATGTAATTAGTATACATTAGGCTACCCATTTACATATAAGCAATTAAAATAATCAACAACTAAAAAAACTAAAGACAATATAATATAATACAATGCACTTGATTCTGAAAGGTGGTATTCTATAAGGTATCTTTACTTTTGGCAATTCAGAGATATTGTGATTATACAACTTGTGCACTACTTAAGCTGCTCGAGTACAATTATACATTTTAGCTAAGTAAAAGTATTTATTCTACTTTGCAAAACAATTATCCAACACAAAATTATATTTAGTCTTGTGCACCACTTTTATAACTGATGTAATAGAACATGTTGTGCAGCCTGAAAATCACACCCAGTGTTTGCTACATGTGTGAAAATGTTCTTATGAAATATTCCGACTTCCTGCAACCACAGCCTTTAAAAAAAACCAGGTTCATAGCTCTATAATCTCTGAATCTCAGTAAAAAGAAAAACGAAAGAAAGAAAAAAAAGAAAAGCAAAGCCCTGCGTCATTTTGGAGCAGCTGCAATAAACGTGTCTTTGTTATGAGAAAAACTATATAGAAACAACTTTGATAGGATTTCATCAGTTTGAGGGAACTTGGAAATGACAGAGTTAAAAATGTAATGTTTCAAAAGTTCCAACATTTTGCCAAAATACTGACTTTCTACTCGTGCAGCACAACAATATTCTTCTGTTTGGACACATCTCAGTATTAGGAATACTGTTCACTCAGCTCACTGGTTTCTGTTGTGTGGGAGCCACAGTGAGCTCATTGCAATATTTTTGTCATTAGTGTGCACCCATGACATCCATTCGTAGTTATGTAGATACAAGTGTGGGTGTTTTTGACATAAAATATTTGGAGGAGCAAATTTTTGATCTTCTTTCAAACGGTGCCTACAGACTCTGTCACTCAAAATGAAAAAAAAATGTCAACAGATTTTCCGTTTTTATTTAATTCTATCATTTGAGCCAATAAAAACACAACTGCCATGTGAAAAAGTATATTCATACCTCAATATTTATCACACCTTTAAATCCATAGAATTAGAACCGTGGGTCCTTCATTTGGTGCCAGTGACTACAGGCTTCTTAAAGATTGACAGGTGAAACAAGTCTCATAAAATCTTTGACATATAAGGGTTGGTGTTCGTTTTGAAACTGAAGTGTGTAGAATCACCGTGGCACTATCTAAAGAGCTTCAGAGAAAAAATTGGTAACATATAGTTCTGACAAAGTAATAAAAAAAAGTCCAAATGATTTTAAATAAACTGTGCTCTACAATTAAAATAAAACATCTACAAGTAGTGTTCACAGTGGTGTTTCCACCCCAGCAAATTCAACCACAAGAGTGGAGTGTTTGATGCAGAAACAAATTTACAATAACAAGAAAATTCATCACAGGATCAGCAGGTGACTCTTGCAACTGTTGGTGTCAAAGTGATTTTGGCTACAATCAGAAAGCGACTGCAGAAATGTGACCTGCATGGGAGGTGTGCTTGGAAAAATCCTTTGCTGGCTAAAAATATCATCAGAGACCAGCTACAGTTTGCCAATAAACATATCTGTAAAGACCAGGTCTGTTGGAATAATATGCTCGGGACAGACAAATCAAAGATAGTGTTGTTTGGCTACAGTAACAGCAAACATGTTTGGGCAACAACCAAAGGCAGATTTTTAGGAGAAGAAGCTCAGTTCACTTGTGAAGCATGGCAGTGACTATGTAACAGTCTGGGTTTGTTCCCCTGCCTCAAAGATTGAGGTGTTGCGGCGCTTGATTCATATGTCTGAATCACAGCAAAGAGTGCTTAAAGATAATGTGAGGCCATCTGTCCAAAAGATGACGTGGAGCCTTCAATGAGACACTAGTGAATCCACCAAAGAATTGCTCAAAAAGAAGAAGAAATGCTGGATTATGTGGCGAGACTAGTGGCCTAGTCAAAGCCCACATTTGACTCCAGCTGAGATGTTGTGGGAGGAATTGGAAATAAGCTTTAAATGCAAGTAAACCCCCAAACATTTTGCATGTGACAGAATTTAGCATAGAAGAGCTTTCAAAAATTTTAGAACTGATGTCAGAGTATGTGAAATTATGCATACCAGTACAAGCAGTTGTTGTTGCCCAAGGAAATAATACTGTAGTTTCTGAGACCAAGCAGATCTCGTGTTTTCCACTTGAATTCTACACCTATTGTTCCTTATGGTTGTGTTCAAGTGCAACATCTCTATCTGAACAGATCAGATTCAGAATTTTTATTTATCTGAGTTTAATCAACTCCATCATCTCCATGTGTTGAGCTTTTTTCTTTCTTTCTTTCTTTCTTTCTTTCTTTCTTTCTTTCTTTCTTTCTTTCTTTTTGCATTATCAGTCTTGAAGTGTCAACAAAACAAGCTGATTCTTACTTTGTTTGTAATTGGTGAAAGTTGGGCTATAAGAAAAGCCTTCTGGTGTAACTAAACATGGTGTGCACTGCTGCGTTAACAGTGATAAAACACTTCCCCAGAGAAAGTGTGTTGCTCTGCTCTGCATTTCCCCTATGAGAAGTGCATTTCACACAATTTGCTGACACCTTCTGTCAAATGACTTCCTGTATGATCTCAAGTGCAAATGTGTGCAACGTCTTTCATCTTTAGTTCTCCCAAAATGTGTTTTTGTCTCAGAGCAATGTAAAGTGGTGTGTAGGACAGGGATAATTGAGCCTGTGAAAAAATTGCATTTTGGTATGTGACAAGAGATCCCCTAAATTTTGGGGAAATCTCTCAGCGAGCTCTTGGTGGAAAGCCCCTGAGAAATCTGCAGTCCCTATCATGCAATCTTAACAATCGCAATTTCTAATTTTTTCTGTGGAAAAGTTACTCACCAACTAACTGTGTACCTGTTAAACGTTTGGTGGGTTTGAAAATAATGTGGAAAAACTTGTGTGTAACTTTGCTAAGGAAACTTTAATGACATCCAGGTCTTTATGGGCAAAATAATCATCCAGGTCTCCACCAAGGAAAGATTAGGGTCCTTCAGGAAGCTAATAAAGATGCCTAACTTAAATCATTATATGATTAATGCTTAATTAAGGCTAAAGTTTCCCCAATCATCCCCCAAAGCAGTTCATAGTATTGGTCATTACAGCTCTGGTACTTTGGTATTACCAAAATCATGTTTTATGTTTCTATAATAGCTAATCCACCAGTATGTGGAAGCTCTTTAACTAAAATGTCTATTTTAACGCTCAGCTATAATGTTTGTTTTTATAAATGAATTTCCACATTATTTTTTTTATTAGATTGTCAAACTACACTTGTTTACCTGCACTCCTGAACAGAAAAAAATATTTTAGTGGCTAAACAATACATGAGATTTGCTCAAATTTGGGGAAAAACAAAAAGTTGAATTCAATTCAGTGAATTCACTATTTTTGTTTTTGTTTGTTCTAAATGTGGTTTTGACAGATTTGTAAAATATTAGTGTTTTCTTGTTATCACTTTAGTTATTACATTGCATCACAGCATTAAGAATCTAATGGCAAGTGTATGCCCACTGTGGGTTTTAATCAAGTTGTAATAGTTAGACCTTTTTACATGGACAAGAGTATTTTGTTGTTTGTTTTTTGTTTGTTTGTTTTTTTGTTTTGTTTTTTTGTTTCCCTTAATACATTTTGTTGAACATAACTTTATTTTGGTGTATGATAAGGTATTCTGCTGAGGTCATTATGGAAACCTTGATACATGTTTCTGAAAGGCAAGCAACACGAATGCATATTTGTTTTCATAGCTTAATTCACAGTGATTCAGATCTGCTCATTCGTGGACATTATACTTAAATGTTTGCCAACAGGAACTGAAGCTTTGTGTTGGTTCTCCTCCCCTGTATGAGAAGGACGCGCACAATGCTACTGAGGAACGGTAAAGCTATGACTCCCTCTGCTGGTAAACAGTTTAATAAGCAAGCAACAAATTACCAGCTACCAGTGCCATAATTTCTTCATGATTAATTAGGTTGACCAGTTCAAAAATGTCGCGTTTCTTGCTGATTTTATTTTTATTTAATTTGTCATTTAGTAGTAAAATGGTAATAACATGATGTCACCGAGAAAAGAAAAAAGAAGAAAAAAGATACCTGAGCCATCTAACTCCAAAACAGGTCATCAATAATTAGTTTCGGTACACAAACACGTCATCAACAAAAACCACATGTTTCTATGACTCTTCATAAGTCATCTAAAGGACGCTAAAAATAAACGTTTCTCAACACCAAAGGGAAACTGAACTATGTCGTTGCTGACCTTAACTTTATGACATCTTCTTTAAAGTATGCTTCCTTTGAACCACGACCTGCTTTTTCTCGGTGATGCCACGGCTTCGAAATGTACGGACAAGCTGCTTTTCTTTGAAAGCGACACTGTCACGCTGCAGTCTCTGCGAGGTGTAACTACATTTGAGCCGAGGTGCTCAGAGTAAACATGGTTAATTGTCAGGCTAAATCATTTCTGTCTGTGTGGAGTCGGTGATGTGTGGTTTTTGCAGTGTCTGACACCGCTTATTGTGGTGAGGTAGGCCATTGCGCAAAACTGTTTGTCACCGGCCACACCTTTTCCACGCCTTCCTAAAAAGTGGTAGTTACAGTTAAGCCGAGCTTAAACATATAAGCGAGACGCCAGGGGCTATGGACTGCATTGTTCACGGAGCAGCTCGAGTGCCAGACTTTACAGAACCATGTGGTGGACACTATTGTCAGTCATTGCTGGAGTGATTATACTAGTTCTCCGTTTCTCCACTCGCAGAAGGTAAGATAAGTGTTACAGCATGTTGATTTTGCAGATAATAAATTAGTACTAAGGCTTGTTTACTGTGTAAATGCATATTTTGCAAATGTTATAGCTTTACCGATTACTTATTTATTTTGTTTGGCGCATTTAATCCTAATCAAAATTCATTAAAATGAAGGAAAAGTAGTTGATATTAGATCACTACTTTAACGCTGTATCACTAATTTAATATTTAGCATTTGGGGTTGCTTTTAACGGCAAAATATAGTGTGATTTATACTGAAGACGACTTGCCAATTGCCTTTTTAACTAAAGAAATCCTCCTTTTGGCATTGCTTAATGCGAATGCAAACCTGTTGTGTCAGATTCATGTAAAGTGAAAGGAAGCAAACGCTAATGCTTTTGCGATATGAATTTCCGTGTATGACAGGCGGAGAAATGAGCCTCCTCTGGACGAAGGTTGGATTCCATGGCTGGGACATGCCATTGAGTTTGGGAAAGATGCTGCAAAGTTTTTGGCCCGGATGAAAGAAAAACATGGAGATATATTCACAGTAAGTTCTGATTAATTAATTTAATACTTACTCTTTGAATCCAAAAGCTTGAATGCAGTTTATTTTTTAATCGTAAAAAATATTATACTGAACATTTCGGGGATAGGTGAGGTGAGCAAACTAACAATCTGTCCTCACAGGTGCGTGTTGCCGGTCTCCCTGTGACAGTGCTGTTGGACCCACACTCATTTGATAGTGTGCTGAATGACAGAGATTCCTTTGACTTTACCCGGATCAGAAGCCAGGTCATACAAAGGGTGTTCAGTCTGCAGCCGACAAACATCGAGCCTACCTTGGAGAGGAAATGGATGGAACAGTAATAAATATGTCTTTATCGATTTTATAAGCAACAAAATTATATGACTGAAATCAGTGTTGCAAATCTTAATGCTATCTTTAATTTGCATTTCTTAGGCATTTTCAAGGTTGCAGCCTTCCCAAGCTCAGCAGCTCCATGAACACTCACCTTCAGACCCTGCTCCTGCATTGCCACAATGGGTCCGCCCCTTCAGAGTGGAAACAAGAAGGACTTTTTGACCTCTGCTATAGTCTTCTTTTTAGGTAAGGCATAATATTTTAACCTAGCAAAAAATACTCTAACATTTTAAAAAAGAACATGATAAACATGGTGGTATTCTCATGCTTTTACCTGTGACAAACAAAAAGAGAGTTTTTACCGTTTTTGTTGTTGTTATCAGGGCTGGATATCTTACATTCTTTGAGAGGACAGACAACGCGGCTGTTGCTTACCAAGAGTTCCGCAAATTTGACAATCTTCTCGCCAAACTGGCTCGTGGCTCACTCAGGCGCGGTAAGTTGCACTGCAGCTTAACAAAAATAAAACAGATGTTCGATGGACATATAAACTAAACTTGCATCTGCGCAGCACCATAATGCAAATGTCTGATGGTTTCATTACAGAAGAACGCAGAACAGTCAGCCACTCGCAGGAGCGACTGTGGGAGCTGCTTTCCCCGTGCGGGCTGAGGGGAGGGTCAGAGTCAAGCACCTGGCAACAAAGTTACTGTGACTTCCTACAACAGGAGGGGATAGATGGAGATATGCAGAAAAAAGCACTGCTGTTACAGTTGTGGACCACACAGGTAAGAACGGTTTAATTGTCTGTATTGTTTCCCGTTCACACACAAACCATAAACATCCACAAATTCCTTACAGTGGCATCAATGCATAAAAACTCCTCCGCACCCATCGCTTGAATACCATTTCACACAACAGTGTTCAGCTTGCCAACATGAAATCATAGATGCTAGATTCCCCGTGGCTAAGTCACTCAGAGCTACCTGCTTCAACATGTAACTTGAACTGGAGTTCCCATGAATCAGTTTTCCACGTCACTCTGTATTCCTTGAGTGTGAAGAATTACACATGCAAACACTGAGAATGAGAACAGTGTTAGTCAGTTGAAGTTGCTTCCTCTTTTTCTGACAGTTTCAGGCATCATACCAGGCAGTTGTGCTGTCAGTCTTTTGTTTTTGTTTTTGTTTTTTTCTTTTGTTTTTATGGCTAGAGTCCAATTCCTCTGATAATGTTGTTTAACCGGTGTGCATGGATGCAAATCATTTTAAAAAGACTCACATTGATACTCCCATGGATACTTCCTCTAGTGTAGAACTCTCTTTTACACTATCCAGTAACACCAGTATCTTCCATGAAACCTTGCTGAAATATTATTAATTTTGTTTTATTGGGCTTTAATATAAAGTGTTTCCATTGTTAGCAATATTTACACAGGTGTGACTGTGGGATTTAAGGTTTTTCACTAGTTCAGACAGGTCTCAGTGGTGGAGCAATGAGGTCACTACTCATGCTGCCAGGTGGGGGGGATAGTGAGCTGTATTTGGTCTTTGTTTCTGCTGTTGCTCTATGCTACATTTTAGCTCTAATAGTTTTACATCATCGTTAACCTGTTATTCTCCCTGGAGAAAGCTTTGTTCACCCTTAAACACAGATGTATGTAATTCTAACAATGATGAACCTATCCACACTGCAGGCTCTCACACCTGCTGTGCATGTTTGGGAAAGCCCGCCAGTCCCCACGTATATTTCTGCATTATCATGTCTGCTGGGATATTGGAGCACACAGTCTCTGTCTTGAATGGAAACTGGAGCACCACTGCAGTGAATAGAAGGATTAAATGTGAGACTGGCGAGAGGTGCCAGAGTGAAGCTTATACATGTGTTACAGGCAGATTGATGGGGTTTTTTTTTCAGTGTAAAGTGTAAATGCTAGGATTTCACTGAAGTCGCCTACATCGTCATGAGTCTTGCACAAGCTGGAGGTTGCTGTTCTTTTTCCATTTGCAAGGAATCAATATTATTGACTGAAACATACACCGATCAGCCGCAACATTAAGACCATTGACAAGCGAAGGGAATAACGTCCAGCTTCTCATCACATCGAAATGTTCTGCTGGGAAACCTTGGATCAAGTCTTTATCACATACAGTGCACACAAACACTGATGCTGAACAAGCACACCCTATCAACACTCCCAGTCAGTCACTACCTTCTTCTGCCAGGACATTGAATGCAGCAGTAGTGAAAAATTGGGCATGAATAGGTGACGGAACATGACAAAGAACCCAAGAAGCTGAATGAAATTTGCCAGATCCTAACGTGATCACGCATTTATGGGCTGCAGTGAACAAACTTGATCGGTCGCAGCAGATGGCCCCGCCCCTCCCTGAGCCTGGTTCTGCCGGAGGTTTCTTCCTGTTAAAAGGGAGTTTTTCCTTCCCACTGTCGCCAAAGTGCTTGCTCATAGGGAGTCATATGATTGTTGGGTTTTTCTCTGTATCTATGAAGCGCCTTGAGGCGACTTTTGTTGTGATTTGGCGCTATATAAATAAAATTGAATTGAATTGAATTGAATCAATGGCAACCCCACCTCCCCACCAACATCCGTAAAACACACCTCAAGGTCCAGTGTTTATAACCTGGCATGGGTCAGACCTATTTTTGCTGCACAAGTTGGGCCTAAACATTATAGCAACTGTGGTTTTAATGCTGCAGGTTATTCAACACCGCTTTCACATTTAGTCATATAGTCAAAGCCAATAGCTGGCCAGCAAAGCATTTTGGACCGTGAATAGTTGGGAAATGAGTGGTATGGGGGTCGTGCTGGTGAGCACTATTACCTCACAGTTAGAAGGCTCCTAGTTGGAATTTCCTGGGTTGTTGGGCCTTCCTGTGTGAAGTTTGTCTCCAGTAGTTTTCTCTGGATTTCAGTTTCTTCCTATAGTCCAAATCATGTTGATTTTGTATATTCGTTTTCTGCCTTTTCCACTATGTTAGCTGGGGTCTGCTTGAATTCCCTTGCAACCCTATAAGTGGAATAAGTGGTTGAAAAGATTGATGGATAGATTAATGGGAATAGCTATATAACTAAAATGACCTTCTATAACCTTTAATGCAAATTTCCATTTAAAAACTGCACTGTAAAACCTGCTTTGTGTGCAAATTTTTTTCTTCTCTCTCTTCAGTTATAATTCCCAAAATGACAGGTATTTTTCCTCTAAGAATCTGCAGCTGTTGGGATAGACTCATATTATAACCTGAGGCATTATATAAGGTGATCTGAAGATCTAAGAGGGCAGAAAGACAGTGTGATGTACTTCTAGTCACTTTTGCTCATTTGCCCTGCCTGTCAATGGAAAGTTGACCTGAGATGAGCAGCAGTAAGAACAGCTCCCCTAACCCACAGCAATTACTGTCTGACAGGCTCAGGTGTCTCCCACAGTGGTTGACAGAGGTGCCTACAAAGCATGGGGTGACTTATTGGCTTCTCCTCACATCAGTCATATTCACACAGCAGCAGTACAGAGAAATTAGAGGAAAGCAAATAATAGCCATCATCAGAAGTATCTCTATTTTAGGTATATATTAGCTTTATACGTACAAAATGAATTCTGTTGTTTTTTTTCATCTGAAACTCGTGTAAAGGTTTGTGTGCGTGCAATGTTTGTTTCAGTGTAATGCTGGACCTGCTGCCTTTTGGCTCCTTGGCTTCCTGCTCACTCACCCAGAGGCCATGGAGGCTGTTAAGTCAGAGATCAGAGGCCTTTCCACTCGGCGGGATACTTCCTTTCAGCAGCCCCAGAACAACCCGCTGGAAGCGCACAGCACACCTGTATTTGGTACGTAACAGCTGCTAGCAGCCTTTTCTGTTATTCACTTGAGCCCTTCTACCTTGGGGTTTAATTGCTCCAGTGGGATGGAAACAAAAGCTCATTTTGAGCTGTTAGAAATAACTGCAGTGTATTGAAACAGTGACAGCAGCCATGGCAGTTTGAACTTTGAACCAATTAAATGTTGATTGCCTTTTTCATATAATCGTATCTGTGCAATGTTTGTTCGTCGCCAAATTACGCCTGAGGGCACCGCTGACTTAACTCACACTGACACCCCTCTGACATCATCCACTCTGCTGTCCTTTCAATTCTACAGATAGCATTTTGAGTGAGACCCTACGGCTCACTGCTGCAGTAATGATCAGAAGAGAGGTGGTGCAGGATAAGATCCTGGACATGGCCAATGGAAAGAGGTACCACCTCAGACAAGGGGACAGAGTGTGTCTGTTCCCTTTCCTCAGCCCTCAAATGGACCCACAGATACACCAAGAGCCACAGGTATTTAGTGCGTACATATGAAGTGCATTAATCTAGAATAGGATATATGCATTAACAGCACCAACATGGGCCCCTCTATACTAATTATATTATGGCAAATAAGCTGGCCTCGAGGTGGCATGATTAAACACTGTGATTTAAAACACAGGCATAATACTTCGCCTGGCATAAGCTGGTAAATGCCTACAAATTCTTTGTCAAGGACTAGGGCTTGGTTATTTATTAATGTTCATTCTTATTATTTGTCTTAATTCGTTAGAGGTGAAATGTTATTTTATAGCCAAAAAGTCAAGCTTGTTTTCATGATATCATAACACACACAGCTAACGAAGCCCACATGTTTTGCTCTTGACAGACTTTCAAGTACGACCGCTTCCTAAATGATGATATGACAGTGAAGGATGAATTCTACAAGGATGGAAAAAAGCTGAAGTATTGCAGCATGCCTTGGGGTGCAGGGAAAAACAGCTGCGTTGGGAAAGAGTTTGCTATTTCAACTATTAAACAGTGAGTGTTAAAATCATTTGTAACATATTTCCATTATTTATCTGAAGTTTAAAAATAAATAATACTTTCATCATCAAAGAGTTCCATGCAATTTCAACCTGATTACTTGTTCTGGCCATCTTCACATAATATCCCCCCTTTTTATCATTTCAGTCCTGCTTTTATGTTCTCAATCATAAAGTAAGAAGCTGTTATACAGCCATTGCTTATTCTCTGTACGGACCTGTATGACAGAGGTGAAGGATATTAGAGAACAGTCACTCGTAACAGCCAATGTCAGACGTCCTGTACAAATGTTAAAACAGCCTCAGGTGCACTAATATGTGTGAAAAGATGTAAACAGTTTTTACCTCTTTTTTCTTTAGATTTGTCTTTTTGGCCTTGACCCATCTTGATCTGGAGCCGTGTGACCCTGAGGCTAAACTGCCTCCTGTTAATCCCAGTCGTTATGGGTTTGGGATGCTCCAGCCAGACGGAGACCTGCAGGTCCGATACAGACTGAAGAGAACATAGCACCTTACTGTACAAACTACTTACTGACATACTGTAATATTATTTATTGTATCTTATATTTGATCAGTCCACCTTAAATCCTATTTAACTTTTTAAATTTTGTAATTTTGTATGTTAATAAAAAACTAAAGGAAACACTAACCAGCTGATTTTGTCTCATTTTTAATGACTCCGATTTCTTATCTGTGTTCAGAAGTAATTTTCTAAAGGAAATGCAAATACAGAAGATGCAACATTAAAGATCAGTGCAACAGCTCGATTATATTGATTTTGTAATGGGTCAGGATTGATATCAGCTTTGAAATTATTTAAATGCTTGCACTGTAGTGCCGTGTAATATAAAATATTTCACCACACTCTTCATTGGAGGCCTGACCCCCGCCCGCTCCCCACAGGTTATGGTGGACTGCAAAGCAGACTAGTGAAACTGATCAATCTAGAAGTGATCACATCAGTCACACACCATACAACGATGCATCACTAGTGCCTAATAACGTAATAAATAGAGCTACAGTGTGTCTCTCCAGTCAGGTGGGATCTGCGGGTGTGTTTTCGGATGCTAGGCTTTTGTGCACATGCACATTTACGCGTCTTTTTCTGGAGACATCATAGTCTGACGTACACGTAGCTGTGTGTTTTTGATGATAGATTTGCAGGAGGCGGTGGTGAAAGAGTTAAACAGATGTGAAAGAGAGCGCCGAGCTGCCATGGATCCACCTTCACAGAGATGCGGCGCCTCCTCACACAGCTGACTGGGAACACAGGTAGTCTGTCCGAACGAGCTTGTCGGCGTACTTGTTGATCTTCAGGGTGAATCAGGGAAGCAAGATGCGGAGCAGGAAACCGGCGGGTAGACAGTAGATCGTGCAGAAGATATCTCTGCCATGTCGGAGGCAGAGGAGGGGGAAATGGATTGGTTTAGACCCTGGCAATAGTAAACCAATAACGGCGCCTCAATTTTTTTTTTTTTTTAAATGCTACTGCTTCCTTTTTGTTTGTGACAGCGGATTGATTGTTCACAAGGCGGTACGTGCTGGTTTGATTCAGTGTAGGATGACAACTCACGAAGGTATTTTTGAGCTAATTTTCCATTTCTGGACTTTGTGTAATGTGCAACCTATCAATTGTAATAGCTTTCCAGTTGCATTGGGGGGGGGACACTGTGCGTTTAAGCTTGCACCATTATGGAGTAGGGAGCCTTTGAAAAACACGGGAAAAGATGGAAGATTTGCATTCACTACATTGCACTTTTAGATGGCTAGTACCATTCCCAATGTAGCTACGCAGATTGCCAGTGTGTACAAAGGCGGGGCTGATGTTTGTTTTGTGGTTTGTTTAATCTGTTTTGTCGAAGCTTTGACTTGGATAAAGCAGGAGGAGGGTGGAGGCGGCTTCAAATGAATATTTATTATTATTATTATTGTTATTGTTTTATTTATTCCAGCAACATCCACAACACAGATATAACAATATCTACATTTTGAATTCAGCAGTAGACTTTTGTGTTCAGTTTTTTCATTCTTTCTTTTTTTTTAAATTTTTTTGCATGCGCATTTTGAAACTAGTCCTCAGGCCTATTTGTGCTTGTGAAAGATTACAAACTTTGTGAGACAGTGATCACATCTGCAGGCCCGATGTGTTGTGGACTTTTCCGTGCCCTCATCACACAACACACAAGCTCAATATATACGTTTCAATGTGAAGCTTGTGCCACGTGTACTGTCATAAATGGTCCATAAAAATAGTGGCCTCTTCGTCACAAGAGGATGTAACGTAGGCTATATTTTCTTGTCAGATAGCCTGCCCTCCCAAGGGAGCTCGCCGTGATTCAGGGAGTGAACATTTGCTTCCTGGTGTTTCAGCACCATTGGACTGGACAGCGCTCACTTTGTACGACATTCATCACTGCGTGGTGTTCTGCGTCTCACCCACCCACAGCACTGCATGGGCGTCATACGGGCACAGATGGACCTCTGTGGAGGCAAAATAATAATAATAATATTAATAGTAAGAAAAAATGGGCACGATGACCTCTTTTGCCACCTTGTGCAGCCATCTAAGCCATCACCGCAGAAATAGTTGTTGTCATAAAGATAAATATTTCATCTGTTACCACAGAGGAGAGCTCTCTTCAGAATTGGTCAGCACAAATAGGTTGTGTAAAGTTTTGGGAACTTGTTATCATCAGCATTTCCCCCCCCACACTGGCTTAAATTGATGATAGAACAGCATGGATGCATTTTGGTAAAGTTTCCCAAAATATCTTTTAACCCCCCAAAAGAAATGCATGACAGTGTGTGCTGGCTTTAGCCTTTTATCTTTCTGAGCATTTTTTTCTACTATTGGATGAGGAAACAATTTTAAAAAAGAAGATTGGACTGTTCTATTCATTTAAGTCACAACAGCTTTTTAGGTAGATTAGGATGATTTCATTTCTTTATTCTAAATGTATCTGATCTATAGCATCTGAGGCAGTTTTTCTTCTGTTCCTGTTGTTAGAAGTGTCAAAAGTGTTTTGTAAGATTTTAGAACATGAGGCTTTTTGCAGTATCAGTTTTAGATGATTGCAGCACAATAATAAACTGGGATTCTGTTTTTTTTGCCTTGTTTATATGTGAATGAGTCATCTTAATAACCCCCATCTGTTCACCAAGAGATTCTTGTGGTTTTAGGAAGAAATTTAAAAAAATAGAATAATGCTGAAGACAACAAGAACAGCAGTAACTGATTGGGAAATATCATTAGAAATAACTTAATTTTATTGATTTCGAGTATTTTTGCATGAGCAGTTCAACCAGTGAACAGTTAAGAAAGCATTTTATGATTGTTGAACGACATTTTCAGAAGAAATATGGAAGAATTAATGTGAGTGAAATAATTTTGTTTTACTTTTATCATCATTTTAACAATAGTCAGGTTTGCCTTTCTGGGGTAATGTATCCCAGAGCCAGAGCAGCAAGGTGTTACGACTGTTACAACAGAAATCAATGGGCCTCTGACATTTGTATTAAGCTCTGTAACACTAATGGTTTGTTTTTATTTTGTGATTCCTTTAGATACGATAATGAATGAAGAGACAATCAAGTGTAGTCCATAGCCTCAGCGGTCCTCATGCTCTCTCTACCTAAAGTTATCATGGAGAAATCCTTGGCCGAGTTAAATAAAGCCGGCTCTCGGTCAACATCATCGCTGCCACCTGAACCAGTGGACATCGTTCGCAGCAAGTCATGTTTCCGCAGAGTCAGGCTAAACGTTGGAGGGCTCCCGCATGAGGTCTTGTGGCGAACGTTAGACAGGCTACCACGAACGCGTTTGGGAAAGTTAAGAGATTGCAACTCGCACGAATCACTGATGGAAGTGTGCGATGATTACAGTCTGGAGGAGAATGAGTACTTTTTCGACCGGCATCCAGGGGCGTTTACATCTATTCTGAACTTTTACCGCACGGGTAAGCTGCACATGATGGAGGAAATGTGCGCCCTTTCATTTAGTCAAGAACTAGACTACTGGGGCATCGATGAGATCTACCTGGAGTCGTGTTGCCAAGCAAGATATCACCAGAAAAAGGAGCAAATGAATGAAGAACTCAAAAGGGAGGCAGACAACTTAAAAGACAGAGAGGGAGAAGAATTTGACAACACCTGCTGTGCCGAAAAAAGAAAGAAACTTTGGGACCTCCTGGAAAAGCCCAGCTCATCTGTTGCAGCAAAGGTAATGCCACGGGATTTTGGGTGTGAGTTGATCATGGTTATGTTCACTTTGACCCCTGTCGCAGAAATACCTGCGGTGTTGTGCTTGAAATTTCAGTTTATTCAAGAAAAATCAAATAATAGGAAGTGCTCCTGTACCAAATATCAGCACAGCCAGGTGACCTTAGATTACTGCCATTGCACGGAGAGGAAACAGTTTATGATTACACAAAATGTATCAGTCATTACATTTTGATTGTTCAAAAGTTGGAACATGGAGTAAATGCTGGAAATCATAGAAAAAGCCTGTCAATGCCATTTGTTCACATGGGATTTCTGTGCTGTTGTCTGCAGTTATTGTGATTTGAAACCTGGGAACAAAACAGGAAGGCGAATTTGGTAACAACATAAATGGCTGCCTTTATTTATCGCTATAAAACATCTTTAAAACGTGACATTGGGCTCATTAGCCTTGTGTCCTGTAATGCCGCAGTTACAAAGGACCGTTGCTGTATTATTGCCATCATCATTATCATCAAAACCAAAAACAGACCTTCAAACAAACAGACCAGTGGACCAAATGGACCAGTTGGTAATAACTCGTTATTTCCACAATATTACTTAATCTTTTTCCACCTTACTATCTCACTGTTACCAAGCTGTAATATAAAGTGCAACTACATTAAAATAACTAAAGCACTTGCTTTTTTGTGACCCCCCCCCCAAAAAAAAAAATCATTTTGAGATTAAGAGGTTTGAGATATTGAATTTTAGCTCTGTGCACATGAACAAGAAGCTGGAAATGACATGCAATTCTTTCAACCATAACCCTAGCCCGCACCGTTAGTCAATGCATGTTATGCCATCAGCAGGTCTTTCACAGAGCCACACCTGCAACTGCAACCTGGGAGACCACAGCAGTGTTAAACATGAGCAACCTTTGATCACACTCTTCTCAGTTGGATTGGAAGGATCAAAGAGGGGGGCTGTTTCTTTCCAGCTCAGTTTTAAGGGGAGCAGCGTGCCTTGTTTGTCTTGCAGCTATTATTGCATGGGAAATGGAAATGAAACTATTAGCAATTTGTGCCGGCTGATGCCTTGCAGCGAGGATTTGTTAGAACTGTCAGCTCTAATCCACAAACAGAGTGAGATGAGTGCTGTGAGTCTGTCAGTGAAATGTCTTCTTCACAGGAATCAAAGAGATGTAAAATCGATGCTTATTGGGTTAGCGCTAAGAAAGTGCTGTAGCCTACAAAAAGGAGATGACCACTCGGAGTCGACCATAAGTTCTTGTCTCCGTTATCACGCCCCGATACCTGCAATTTATCAAAATATCAGCGACAAACTGTTGTGAAGTGCTCGACGAAGATGGGTACAGCGATTCACTTTGAATAATGACACAGAAAATTGCTTATGCAAAGTGGTTTCGGCGAATCTCTAGCTCTCAATGTCTATATATATCTATTATTCATGTTAAAAGAATTTAACTGAGCTGCTAATTCACATCACCTCCTGGCTTGGCATCATTATATCTTGATAGTGGAGGGTAGGGATAGACAGAAAAAGGAGCAAACTTGACATAGCAAGCAGCAGAGTTTATTAATTCCTAATTAGTTAAAAAAGGACCACATTAAACCACAGACCAAGCTACCAAAACCATTCAAGGGGTTCATGTATTGTCTTAGTTCTTTTATTTATTTATTTAACTGTGGGCTTGTTGAGCAATCCAATTTGAACCACAGACTGATCAGCTGTGCTCTCCTATCCTGGACCAAAAATGTGCAGCAGCCCATAAAAAGATGGTGAATGGTAGCGATTAGCACAAAACAAATGGTTACCAGGCAACAAAAGTACGATTTTATCATCGCCGAAGGAGTGGGTATTGAACAGGAGTGGGCCTGTTTGTGTTTCTGTGTAATTGCACTTCTGTTTAGTTCCTGTTTTAATGTTTGTACAAAACAAAACAAGAAGCTACAATTTTTAGATGTTCAGGGGAAAAATGTTTAAAAGCAAAATCTCAGTGTTGCTGCCTGTGTTTTCTCTGCCCTGCCATCCTTCCTGGCTTTCTTTTCTCTGCATTGGCTCATATCTCTCCTCCCTTCCTTCCTTCTTGAGGCTCCTCTGGTATATACTTCTGACTAAATGTCAGGGAAATGTCACATTAATTATTCTCCAGGAGACTCTAGGCCCAATTTGAAGCTTCCCTCTCTCTGTTTACATTCTTTGTCAATGGAAAGTTGACAAAGCATTGTCTGTCTCGCACTCAGATCCCAGATCAGATTCCAGTCACCATAAAATGAGATTGTGTCTGACCGCTGGCAAAGCAGTGCCTAACACCAAGAAAAGCCTTTTTCACCTGCAGTAGCATTTATGTAACATCATGTTAGATCCTGCTGGTTTCTGCTATTCATAATATCACAAATATCTGTTTACAGATTAGGACTTTGACAATATTCTTAAAAATCACAATGCTTATATAAATGTTTCAAGTTATAGTTTGAATCCCATAGTATATAAGTTTATATTCAGAGTAAAATTTGTAAGCATTTTCTTTTGTTCATTGCTCAAAACCAATTGTGTCCCACTTCCTCTGAAACCATTACTAAATAATAAAATCTTAAATAGATTTTATTTTGAAGGTTTTATTTGAATCTGCTATTAATATGGGCTCGCCTTCAGACAATTTACAGAAGAAACCAAAGCCAAACGTGAGTATTGCTGTCATCTTTGTCCTCCATGCATTAATAAATGTGGAATTACCAGTTCCTGCTCCGTCAGTGGGTATTGTGCATCAGATGGCAGGCAACAAATTCCAATAACGCTACTCTCATGTCACAGTTAACATGACAAATAAATGTGGCTTGGCGATATTCCTACTCATAAATCAGTCTGCAGCAGAATCCAATACAAGCACCCAGACTAGAATCGGTCACTGTTTCTGACATCTGGACAGTCACAGCTGGTTAGATGATGTATAAGAAGCCATAAAAAAAACAAGACTAGAATTCCTGTCATCAATCATGTGCTGGATCATCCAGAGCCTGCACTAAATATTTCATAGAAGACCAACGAAGGCTGTACAATATCTGTACTTGCCTATGATTGTATACATATGTAGAAATCTCACAAATTTGGAGCATTGTCCATCCTTCTCTATTTCTAGCTGTCGACTGGACAGACAGGGATATCTGAAGAGGGTGAACAAGTTTAGACTGGCCTTTTTGTCCATTTTAAGATGTAGCTTTCGAGTTTTTAACAGTTATTAGATGAGATTCATGAGCTTCCTATGTGACTATAACAGTCCAGGCCAAGATTGCCAATGTCCTTTTGACATCTGGGACTGAATCAACCTTTAAGATTTAATCCTGCTTTTGACAGGATTGATCAGTGTGAATGCTCATGTCATCTAGAAACTTGCGTAAATATAGAGTAGATGTTTTAAACCTGTGAAGTGTTTTTTGTGGTTTCCACTATATGTCCATTGTGAGTATGCTGTTTTTTTCAGTTTATATAATGTTCCCCAGTCATCAGACAATTTTCCTTATATAATTTTCCTTACTCATTAGATAACAACTATATCCTCATCCTCTAGCTAATGAAATGACTCATAGTTATATGTTCCAGCATGCCTACTAATATAAATTATTCTACTTGCCTCTAATTAAACTCTGTCTATCCCTAAACCTTTTAAAACTTGATGAAGTTAAATTATTTAAACTGAAAGCTGGGCTCTCTGTCTATTCATTTTACATTTGGCAAGATGAAGCAACGCAAGTTTATTTGTAATAATTATGTCATAGATAACTCGTATCAAATAAGTATTTTGATACAAGGCAACCTAAGTTGTGAAAATAATGCATTAAATGAACAGAAGAAAAGCTGAAATATAAAAAAGGGTAAACTAAAATGACTAAAGACAGTTTTAAATCAGAATGTATTGAATAAGTATGAGTGTCAGGATCTTCTTTTCAGTTTCCTGACAGTCTGCTTATTAATCTCCAGTGAGTTTGTGTAGAAATTTGACTGTAGTTGCTCACACAGTATATTTATTGAATCAACTGCTAATGCAATGTTAATGTTACACATATAAATGGACATTTTGATTAAAGGCACTTGAGTAAAGGAAGTATAAATGTTGGGTCTGTGTTTCCACAAGCCCTGCTAGTTTAGAGACTTATTCATCATGAAGAAAACAACACATAACAGAACATCTTCAACCCGCTAGCGAGGGAAGTCTTTGGTCAAGAACCAGCTCTTGAAGCTCACGCTCCTAACCTGTCTCCAGCCCAAAGTCCTTCAAAGAGCAGCTCGCTGGCAGCTATTTATTGACAACTGTTACAATACACAATACAACACAAGCACCTCCCCAGCACAAAGTGGCTGGAGAGGTGGTCAGAGACAAAGGAATGTCTTGATCCTATAGATGGAAGAGTTTACAAATTTAAGAAGCACAATGACAACATTCAACTACCTTTGTGAATATTTCCTTCTATGATGTTCATTAATATCTTAGAAAGATCGCCATCTCAACAGCAATTATACGTTTATCCTTTAAACTGTGTCGTTACTTTGCAAAAGACAAAAACAAAAACAAAACACATTCATACACAGACTGTGAGGCATTTTCCTATTCTCTAAATGCCTCATAACAGTTGCACAGGGCACTGATGAATATTTTAAAGCCCTTTGTCAAATTTTGTTTTTATCCAACTTTGTGGAGAGAGTGGTTTGGTGTCTACTTTGAAGTTGCTGCTAGCGGACTGTTAACATCAGAGCACGCGTGGTACAGTCCTAGTGAGAAGTAATGGGCGAGTACCTCCAAACCTTTGATTGGCACTGTATGTGTTGATGAAGCAGCTGTAGAAAGAGAGAAGTAAATGAGAATCACACGCTTCACTGACAGAAAGCTGTTGAGTAACCATGCAGCACTAAAGTTACTAACTGTAATTGAGGAGTAACATCCTTTTCTTGAGTTATTTGTCCATCTTATCTTGGTCTGTTCGGTGCAGAGATTTAGGCTGGGATCATGTGTGCTAGGAGCTTGAGCACCCCAGAGATTGCTTTCACGGCAGTCGCTCTCTGCCTGTCACACTGTCTCCTCGTCAACATCTTCTGAGTGTCCCTTCTAACTTGCCCTCAAGTCAAAGTCAAAGGCAGTCATTCAAAGTCTACTGCAGCCTCTAAAGGTTAAAGTTGAAATAAACTGAAAACCTCAACCACAGTGCTTAAAATATGGACTTACTAACTACAGGAATTGATTAACCACGCTCACCTATCATCGATTTTGTCATCACTATTTCCTACACAAGCAAATACACACTCATGCTCACATATGACTGTGTTTGCATGGTTTCATGTTTAGAATGCAGTAAAACCGTATCTCCAGTGTTCATTATGAATTTTAG
>NW_005187413.1:3327939-3361388 GCF_000239375.1 Pundamilia nyererei | reverse complement strand
TAGATATATATATATATATATACATATATATTTATATTGAGACAGACAGAAAGCTTCAGGAGGTTAATGCTGACATTTAGAGAAAAATGTTCCTTAGACTATTATAATTAATGGTGTTGCTCTATTTCATTATTGAATGTGTCAGATATGTAGAATGGAAGAACAGAGACAGTAAAAATAACTAACAGATCATGTAAAGGTACACCGAAAGGCCTGAAGGGCAGGAATTGAAGCAACCAATTAAATCATAAGTGAATTGTTTTGACAAAATTCACAAAAACATATTTTTGGCGTTGTTTTTGTTTTTGGCTTTTTTTTTCATCCAGTAAATGGATGATCTTTAATGATTACAGCTGTCAACAGACCATCATGCCATAACTAAGTAATCACAGCTCCATGTGGAAGAAACTGCAGTACAAGATTATATGAATTATATGAACCAGTTTATATGAATCCTGGTATAATTTTATTGGTTTTAAGGAAACTTACACTCATTTGCTACTTTTTTTTAGCTATACCTGTTTAGCTGCTTATTAATGCAAACATGGTGAAGACAGCATGCTGAATTCAAACCAAGCATCAGAATGGGGAAGAAGATTGTTCATTTCAGATGTCAGAGGACAATGGCAAAGCTGTTTTGAACTGATAGGAAGGCAACAGTAACTCAAGTACCCACCTATAGATCCACAGTATGCAGAAGAACATCTTTGAATGTGCAGTATGTTGAACCATGGCGTAGATGGGTTACAGCAGCTGAAGGCCAAACCTGGTCCCACTTAAGTAAACTAAGAACAGAACACACTGATGTTACAAAATACAAGATTGGAAAAACATTGCCTGGTCTGAGAAGCCTCAATGTCTGCTGCAGGGTTAGAATAGGGGTTTCAAACATTTGGCCTGCAGGCCACATCCGGCCGCGATACAATTATATCCGGCCCACGAGATAATTTCATATGTCAATCAATAATGACCCGTCGATATGTGGGAGCCCAGTCTTCAGCCTTTTTGCTAAGAATCCATGCAGGCAGGTGTGGGACTTTAGCGAAAACGTAAAACGAGGAGCATCTGGCTGCACTTCAGTGATATTGGAGACTGAAACGCTGAATGCAGAATTTATACAATTAGGAGCTGGATATTTTCAGCCATTTTCCATTATGGAGGACAAAAGGTTTCTAACTTGTTCAGGCCCTAAACCTCATGTGTGTTCTTCCTAGTAGTAGCTAATGCATAAAAATACGGCTTTTATGAAAACACTGAATAAAAATTGTTTTATTGAAAAAGGCTAGATTTACAGTTCAGTGTTGAATATTATGTAAACTATATGCAAAGTGTCTTTGAATGGTAGAGGTGCAGAAACGTCTGCATGTACCACAGAGCCATGGCTCAGTGCCTGAGTGTCTAAATGAGTCTCACAGGCCTGAGTTTGCGCTTGAAGCCATTTATAATTCTTAACTTGTTTGATCTGCTCACCACAAACAAGCACAAGCATACATTTTGGACTTTTAATTGTATTTTCATAAGTTTTACAGCTTTTCCTACTCATAAAAACCTCCCTTATGAACATTCATACTACACAAAGTAATTTAGCAATAAACAATTAACCTCTTGAACCCCAATGCCCGCGGTACCGGACGCAAGAGAGGGAGAACATCTGGTTTAACAAGATGTACTCCCAGATCTTTTATTTAAATGTAGACATGCATCATACCCACAGACACGCCAGAATCTCAGCGAAGTGTTCACAAAACCCTTTCAACAGTCACCAAACAGCTAGAGCAGGTAAACAGATTCCACAAAATGATGTAAACACAACACACAACAACAAAAAAGTGGACAGCCTGGCCAATGAGCTACCAGAAGAGTTTCTGTAATTTTACACATAATTGGTTTACGTCCAAAGAGTTTTGTTGCCACATTTCTTTCTTTGTCACAGCAGCTTTTTCTTTGTCAGGTACAAAAACAGTTGAATACGTCACTTCTTTACACAGACAGTTTCACCGGTCCGGGGCTGTATTCGACCCGCGATGTAAAATGAGTTTGACACCCCTGGGTAGAATTTGGTTAAAATCAAAAAAAGGCAGGGACCAAAGCTGCCGTGTATCAGTGGTTCAGGCTGCTGATGGTGTAATGTAGTATGGGATGTTTTCTTGGCACACCTTAGTACCGATTAAGCATTATTTAAATGTCCCAGCCTACTTGAATATTGTTAATGATCGTGAATGTGGCAGTCGGTTCATGATTCTCAAATGGCCCCCACAATCACCAGATCTCAATCCAGTAGTGGGCCTGTGGGAGATTGTGCAAACTGACACCATTGATGTGCGGCGATCTGCAGCAACTGTGCGATGCTATCATGTCAACATAGTCCGAAATATCTGAGAAATGTTTTCAGCATCTCATTGAATCTGTGCCACGAAGAATGAAGACTGTTCTGAAGGCAAAAAGAGTTCCAGCTCTGAACTAGCTACATGTAGAAGTGTCCTGTGGGCGTATGTATATATATATATATATATATTTATATATAAATGATGGGATTCTATCTTTTTGCATCTTATTTGGGCTGATGAAAAGAATAGAAGGAAAGGTCAGTCCTGTTTGGAGACTGAATGTTCTTTGCAAATTTCCTTACATAGTCAGTGGTAAGTGCAGTAGAAATCATTATATAATTATCATGGCATTGGTTGTTTTAATCTTGTGCATTACGGATACATTAGGTTATCTAATTGCTGACCACACAACAAACAAAAGAAAGATAAAGCCGTGCTAAAGATTTTTGAAATTGTAATACATTGATCAGTATTATTAGTTAACAATGAAGAGCGGTTTTGGAAATAGTTTGGCCTTCTGCAGTAGCTGTTTCAACAATGTGCTGCATATTTCATGTTCATTCACTGTTAATGTGCAGAGGGTCTGGCAGAGTTGTGTTTGTGAGTATTTCATAAGTCATGTCATGCATTTTGTAGTGGATAGATCTGAACTGGTGGTGTCATTTCAGTTCCTCGGGTTTACACCGGGGCATAACAAGTTTTAGTGAAGGTGGTTTGTTGGTTTGCTCAGTTTACTAATTTCAGTGGACATGTTCTGTCTTTTTCTGTGATATAAATTATGTAACTATGGTCATCAGAGTAACAGTTGTGGACCTTATTCTAAATGTTTAATTGTTGTGCAAGGATATGCTTAGAAAAAGTCGATTTTTGTTTTGTTTTGTCAGAAGTGTATTTTTACTGATGAAGAAAAATCATGACTTTCGTAGAATAGTAGAGTGTGAGGAGGTGGTCAGCTGCAAGCGCCTTTCATTCAATTTGGAGTTAAGCTGTTACATGAGCTAGGGAAAGACATTAAGACATCACATTTCCAAAGAGGAATGAAGCCTCAGGGCCAATGGCTGTAAGGGGAAACAAATTAGAGATCAGGAGATCTGGAAAACTGAAGACTGAAATTATGAAAATTATTTGTGTGACATGTAGAAATCGAGTCAGGAAAACAGAATAATAAAGAAGCAGATTTCTCACTTAGGGTAAAAAGAAATCAAGTGCTTCTCTTAGCCTGGGGAAAGAACACTTCAAATTCTGGGTTGTCTCTATATGGCGATGTATTCGTTTAATATCTGCCTCTTACAGATATGGAAATCATGTGGTCATAGCATTGTGTCTGTAGGGCCTCAGATGACAGCAATCTTTCACTTCACAATATAAACAAAACTTCTCTTAACTGAATACGTATAATTAGGGTTAGACCTTCACAACCTTCCCACCACAGATGAAAATTGCTCTATTTATGAAAAGACACCACCTGTCTCTCCTGATGTGGTTGGTTGGTGTTCAGTGGGTTAAGCAAACAACTTTCACCTATTAAATGCTGAAATGCTGTGTGAAACCCAGAAGTATCTCTGGTTTATTCTTTAGCCCACCTGTATATGTCTGTGCTCTGTGTCTCCCTTTTTTCTATTCAGGTCAATTTTATTTTATAATAATAATAATAATAATAATAATAAATTTTATTTATGAGCGCCTTTCAAGTCACCCAAGGACACTTTACAATAGGATAAAACACTTAGTAAAACAATGGCAGAATAAGAACAATAAAATAAAGCACAAGATAAAATGAACAAACAGTGGATTCACAGTGAATATGCAGATTTGAACAGATGAGTTTTGAGTTGGGATTTAAACTGGGGAGAGAACCAATATTTCTTATTTCAGGGGGCAGAGAATTCCACAACCTGGGAGCAGAGCAGCTGAAAGCTCTGCTTCCCATGGTGGTGAGGCGGAAGGAAGGTACAGTAAGCTGGACAGAAGAAGAAGAATGAAGTGAACGGGCAGAACAAGTGGTGGTTAACAGGTCAGAAAGGTAAGAAGGAGCGAGGTTATGAAGGGCCTTGAAGGTGAGCAGAAGAAGTTTGAAAATTATCCGGAATTTCACAGGGAGCCAGTGAAGTTCCTGAAGAACATGGGTGATGTGCTGGTAGGAGGGGGTTCTGGTGATAATGCGAGCAGCAGAGTTCTGAACCAGTTGGAGCTTATGGAGGGATTTTTGGGGGAGACCATGCAGAAGAGAATTGCAGTAGTCAATACGGGAGGTAACAAGACTATGTACAAGAATGGACGTAGACTGGGTGGAAAGAGAAGGAAGCAATCTGTTAATGTTACGTAGATGGAAGTAGGCAGAACGGGTGAGGTTATTGATGTGTGATTTATAGGAAAGTGTACTGTCTAGGATGACACCAAGGCTCTTAACCTGAGGAGAAGGGAGAACTGTGGAGTTATCGATGGTGAGTGAGAAATGGTTTGCCTTCAAAAGGTTGGATTTGGTGCCAATAAGGAGGATCTCAGTTTTATCTTCATTGAGCTTTAGAAAATTAGAGGTAAACCAGGATTTTAACTCGGATAGACATTCTGTAAGGAAGAAGGTGGGAGGGAGGAATCAGGTTTGCAAGAGAGATATAACTGGGTGTCATCAGCAAAACAGTGAAACTGAAGATCAAATTTGCGGAAGATGGTACCTAGAGGGAGGATGTATATTATTTTATTTGTATAACTCCAGTTCACAACGACAGTTGCCTCTTACAGTCATGCTTTATATTGTAAGGTAAAGACCTACAATAATACAAAGAAGACAGAGACCCAACAATTATATAACCCCACTTGAGCAAGCACTTTGGCAAAAGTGGGAAGAAAAAAACAGTGGCAAGTTTGAATACAAAAATTTCAGCTACAATGCTCATGCTCAAACATCAAGGTAAGGAGATCTCAGAAAGCTGATCTTTTATCTGGAGTAGGAACCTTCAGGGATATACTCCAAGTAATTTTAAGTAGTGCATAATTTCTGGCAATTTCCATGTTAAACTATAAATATGATGTACTTTTAAGTGAGTGATGGCTGCATTATGTGGTGGTTTAACCTTGCCTTTTTAAATTATTCTGCATAATATTGGCGTGGATCGTACATATTCCACTATTCATTTGTCCTGTTTGAAAATGGGGTATGTCTACAAAGACATATGTATTTACATAGACAGTAAAGACTCAGTTCTTTAACTATTAAGGTAAACCTGGATAACATTACTTGAAAAGCTTTTGATAATCACTTTTATGGAGAGAATTTTATTTTATTATTATTCTTTCCTTTACATTAGATTAGGTTGGAAAGGATGGGGCTTATCCTTTAAAACAAAGCAAAAAATCACAGGAAAATTAGTCAACAATTAACTCTCGTCTAACAGTTCCTCCGTAGATGTAGTTTCCAGAAAAAGTCATTCTGGGACACAGTGGCTCTGGAGAAAACACGTGTGTGGTTGCATTAATCATAAAATATTTAGCACAGCCAGGAAGGAAAAGCATCAACGATTGGCTTCACTCTTTAACATGAAGACATATACACTATGTGTTCCCTACTCTTTAATCTATAAAAAACAAAAAACAGTCTGGTTTATGGTAAATTTAAAGACATTTTTGATTTGGTACTTTCATTATTGCAGTTGGTGTCAAAAAGAGAGTGTACTGTGCACTAAAGTTTTGTCTCACATGTAGATGTAACAGTATGTGTAGTGATTAATATTGAAACTCCTATGTAAGTTATTCCAAGTAAGTACTAGCCCTGAAGGAGCGAGCCCATCAAGGACTGGCACAACTGCTGAATCATGATATTAGTGAGTACGACATGCTGCTTAAGCAACATTGAAAATTTGAAACCTCTGAGCAACAATGTTCCCTTTTTGGAAAAGCAGTGAGAAATTTAAGAAGAATATGCAAGATGTAAAGATTTTGCAACTCTGGAGAGTTAGTGTGGCAGTAATAGTTTTCTCTGTTGTGTAAGTTACCGTGTGTGTAACTTCCAGGTTATACTTGAAGTTGTGCTGGGAAATCCTATCTTTTTGCTAGGGCTCCTTTTCCTAGAGGTTTGAAGAATAAAAAGCGTCAAAACGAAGCTGAAGGACTAAAACAAATTGAGCTTATCAAATCCTGAACATACCAGTCATTCATCTGTACATTTTTTTTTTACCATCCAACATGGGGTCGTAGGCAGGCCATCACTGAGATTTATGCCTGAACTTCAAATAAAATACATTTAGTTGCTTTTACTCTTTTTTTTTTTTTTGCTTTTACTCTTACCATTTACTAATATCTGAGCAATGTCTGAAAGTCTGAAATAAATCCTAAGAGAATCACTGGTGAATAATAAATTCATACTTGCATATCATATGCTCATACGTATTTAATGTGGAAACTGTCAGTGTCAACTTTCTACACTGCTCACTGTCCAGTGAATGAGGAGCTAATTAATTGGTCAGCTAGCCCTAATGGATTAGATTTATTTCACATTAATACAGATAATATGTACCCTAAGCAGTCTTCACAAGCCTACAAAAAGCCTACAAAACGGGCTGGGATGGTTAAGAGGTGTCAGTAATAAACTTCTCTTGAGTCATTTAGATTTACCCTGCAGATGGAGACAGATTGAGCAGCAGCAAGAGTAGCAAGTGTTTGCATCACTGTTACAGGAGCACAGCAGAGCAGATGAGTTGATGTTGTGGGGCATTGGCAGTGAGATTTAGTTATTGCAAGGGGGCATTAGATATACAGCATCTTGCATCAGGTACAGTTTGTCATGTGCCTTATGCATCAGAACAACTCGGCATGTTTTCCCTGAACTAACTCACAGGCTTTGATCCATTAAATAAAATATGCAGTAAACGGTATTATGTGTTTGCTTGAAAGCTGATGTATACAGCATATCAGCATATCATTGTATGATGGCATTCAGTAATTTATACAAACATTTATTATTACAGATAATATAGAACTGTTTGTTCATTTCCTGTCTTCTTCATTTCTAACACACAATACAGAAAAAAGTAGCATGGCGTTATAGTCTGCTCACGGTCCTTCAGTGAGGCTATTTCTCTATTACCTTTGAATGCAACCTCCCTGCACTTCATATCCAATTCTCAACATAACATATATGTGCTCAGATCAACAGAATCACTATAAAGGTTTCACAGGAACAAGCTGATCCGATTCTGGTGGCTTTTGCTGCTTTCTTCATTGGTGGATTTCACTTCACTGTGCAGGTTATTTTGAAAGGCAACTGAATAGAGTGAAGGCCACTCTACTGTGGTAAAGGAGACATATTTATCAAGGGAATGTGGAAAGGAGACTTGACTATTAGTGCAAGAGGCTTTTCACCGAAAATAACACTTTCACTTAAACTTTGTTCTGGTTCCAGGTTACAACATGTAAACCCAAATGAAGAGACACACCGTTTTGTGCAGAAAACACACAAGTAGTCAGTTTACAGTACTGCTTTTTTCTTCTTCGCAGGCTATGTCTTTTAGACTGTTTGCTTACCCCAAACAGGGATTAACCAGTCACAGTGAATGTAAACAGACAGAGCTGTTGCCTTTGTTCAAAATCAAAAGTACAATTTTAAAAAGTGCTATGTAGTGCTATGAAAAAACTTATCACGTTTTGAAATGAAAGCATACTCACTTCCAATGCTAAGGCTTAACATATCAGGATATGGTACTTAGCACATCTTAAAATATGGTAAATAAAACCTGTGTCATTAATTATCTTACAAAGACTTAAATCAAAACACAGAAGCTCTGCACACTTTTAAATTAAGAGAGTATATGTTAGTCATTAATTGTTCATCCACAAGTGTGAGCACATCTATAAAAACAGACATTTTGGCAATTTTCAGGTCTGAAGCATTCAGTGTCATGTGGAGAAATGTGACAAGTGAGGACCTAAAATGCAGGGCACAAAAGGCAGGCAAGGCTCCATGAAATTTTGATTGGGACAAAAGAAATAGCAACAGGGAGAAGGAGAGTCCAAAAAAAGCAATTCTGGGAATTGGCTGGCCATGAGGCTAAACAGAGGAGATGTAGCAGTTTTGGGGGCAGGCCAAGCCACAGAGCTAGATCTAGGAGCTGAAGCCAGCAGTGAAGCTGATGCGGCCAGGGATGCAGGCTCAGGCTGAGGGCCATTGTGGACTGTGGCGAGGAATGCCTGCTTCCTCCTGGAGGAAGGAGCAGGGAGTGCGCCGCTGGAAGGCCTCTCATCCTCAGACCACCGTTCCAACAAAAAGAAGCACTCGGGTGCTGGGCAGCTGGACTCCCAACAGGGTGGGCTAGTTAGGCTAACGAGAAGCAGACTCCTCGTGTGGAGGAGCGTTAGAAGTGAGGACCCAAAATGCCAGCGCGAAGGCAAGCAGAGTTCAGCGAATATCAAGCTGTTTCTTTAGGCTGATGGCAGGTGATCCAAAAAAGACAAAACATAAAGTTAAAAAAGGGAAAACTGAAAACTATAAACTACCAGAAAATACAGTGTGAGCTAAAAAATAAAAACACTAAAGCAAGAGGAAGAGACACTCAAAGAACTAGTGGGAGGACATACAGAAGGACAGTTGGGGAAGTGAACACAGCTGGGGAGAACGAGACACAGGAAACGACTGAAAGTACAAAACTGGACAAGTATGGCTTATTTGAAAGTGTTGTTGGAAGAAAGTCTCCTCTCTCTGAACAAAATATGGCAGCACAAATGAGGAAAACAGGTTAGAGATGTTTAGCCATGCTGCACAGCAACATATTTGGTGGATCACGAAGAAATCTCAACAGAAACACCTCATACCAATGATCAAGGACAGCTGTGGAGGGTGGTAAATTGCTGCTTCTTATATAGCGCTTTTCTACTCATACCACTCTTTATACAGCTTGCCTGATTCACACATTCAAAGCTGAAGTGCTTTCTACCTAACATTCACACACATTCATAATCCAAAGTATGCATCGGAGAGCAACTTAGGATACTTGGCATGCAGACTGGAGTACCCAGGGATTGAACCATGACTAGTAGATAACCTGCTCTGCCTCTTGAGCTATAGCCACTAGATAATTACAGCCACCCTTTGGGATTGTTTCTAGCCACAGGACCTGTCACGTTGCAACCATTAAGTCAACCACAGAGTTTTCTGTGTACCAAAGTATTTTAAAGGCATATGTGAGGCTATCTGTCCAACTGCTAAAGGTTTTCTGGCACTGGGTCATGCAACAGGACGATGATCCCAAGCAGTAGATCTACAATAGAATGGCTAAATAAAAAAAGAATTAGTCATGTTGTAGTGGTTCAGTCAAAGTCCAGGTCTCAAGTAAATTGAAATGCTGTGGTGGGATCTCTGCAATGCCTAATGAACTGAAGCAACCTTGTAAAGAAGAGTGGGCCACAATTCCTCCAAAACTTTGAGACTGATAAAGTCATACAGAATGATTACTTCAAGTTACTTCTGCTGAAGGTGTATCTGCAAGCTGCTGATGGGGTACACTTAGTTTTTAACACACTGCTTCTGCATTTTGGCTTAATTCGTTTTTATTACATAAATAAGGGCACAGTCTAATGTGTCATGTTCTTCTTCATCGGAGAAGTGTATTTACCTAATTTCAAGTCTGGCTAAGGACCAGATTTTTTTTTTATTATATTCTAATATGTACTAAAGAGTGTGATTTTTTTCCACCTGAGCTAGTTTGTTAGAACAGGGTGAGTGGTTTGATGTTAATTTAGCAGGTAACCAGTTACACATGTGAATAAATGATTAGATACGGCTACAAAATGTTTTAGGATTTTTTTTGTTTACTATTTTGCCCTGTTGATTGATTCCACAGACTAATGTTTATTCTCTGTTCCAATAAAGTAGTTTGATTAAGATTTGCTGAGGAAATTTGGTTTAATGTTCTATAATAGATCTACTGTAAAAGGATGCATAAAAGATATTAAACTATTATAATTTAATATGAAATTATGGAAGACATTATTATTGGTGTCCCTTTTATAAACATATTTTTTAATGCAATAACAGTATAATAATTGTCAGTTGAATTATGCTAATAGAAACCCTAGGTTGGGTACAGTGTGTATGTATACTGTAAAGATTTACATATTGCAAAGTGTCTTGTTTGGAGGTTAATGAATGGAGCTGACTTCTGTTTTATTAGGTTAAAAAACAAAACAGTAGGCTATTTATTTCATTTTTTACCATTACTGTATTGTTTTACTGCTACTGTTAAATTAGATTAGTCTGTCTGATGCTGTCCTCAACTCCACTGAGCTAACTGAAATCCAGATAAATGGGTGAGGGCGTGCAGATTTTAGAGTAGGAACACTAAAATAAAAGCATTTTAGACAACAGCTAACAGTAGTGTCCTGTAAAGCTTGTACAGCAAAAAAAAAAAAGCTATTGTTGTGGATTATAGCCCATGCACTGTTAAATTAGAGTTTTGTGCTCTGCCAGTACTTTTTTGTCACTAAACCAAAACATTTGATATTGTGCTCATCCTGGTGGAATGATACATTATTTTACTGGAAATGACACGTGGTTTCGTCACGGTCTGACACTGAGTTGTTGGGACAAATCAAAAGAGATTTTTTTAAGAGCAAAATCAAGTGCTCATAGCTGTCCAATTACCAAAATCTTTAAGGATTTGCATGTTAATTTGAGGGTAACACTCAATGGGATTAACAGCACTCAGACTGAATGGCCGCTGATTTTGGTGCTCTCAAACTGTGAAATAAGGACCGTTATGCTGTTAGCAAGTTGAATATCTGCAGTAAGCGTGTTTGAGTGTAGGATTAAGAGCGATCTTGCTTTATATTGCTCTCGCTCTGCGAATAGAATACATGGCATCCACATCTTGCAGGCTAGGTCATGCATAACTTGCCTTTGTGTCTGTGTTTTTGAGCTTCTTTATTTCACTCTTTCACTACCAGCGCTGAAATGTTTAAGAGTTCACTGTCACTATCACCATGGTAACTGTCATTTCTGTGAAACATGCAGCTGCCTTCTATTCAAGCATCATTGTTGATTGACGATGTGTGTGTGTGTGTGTGTGTGTGTGTGTGTGTGTGTGTGTGTGTGTGTGTGTGTGTGTGTGTGTGTGTGTGTGCATTTCTGTAAGGGAGTTATGTGTGGGTCTTTTGCTGCCTACATCTATCTTTGCGTTTCAAATCAGTGTTTCACTCGCTTTTAACTTTTCCTTCTGTTCTGATGTGTGCGGAGTACTTCATGATGTTCTCTGATTTGGTAATAAATAAATCATTGTAGAATGGCACACTGTGTGAACTGCATTCTATTAGACAATATAGCAGCGAAATATCTCTGAACGATGTAATAACCTTGCCTCTTTGTTTTGTTTTTGTTTTTGATGAGAGAAGTTCTTAAGGTGTTATTTTTATGCATTTCATAGACAGAAGGAACAGGTGAAGCTTCACCACACATTGCATTAATTACCCTTAACTGTCCTGTAAAATCATCAGTCTACACTCATACCCACTGATTAATCTTTTAATTCCCTGTGAATGTTTTAAATGCTTTGTTGTTCATGTTACACTGTTATTTCTGATGAGAACAGCTTTCTTTGGTGTATCAAACCAGACTGTATACTGTTTCTATTTATATAACCACCATGGACCAGTCAGAGTTTAAATATAGATGCTGAGTCTGGATTCTCTTCTTCATCTGAAATGCATGAATAATTGAGAGGGAGAGGCGATGAGGTGGGATTCATTCAGGAGATGGATGGGGCAAGCATAGATTTCCTACCTACTTTAGTGGTTTACTGAATTGGGTTCTGGTGCACTTTGTGCATGTAAGCACTGCATGAGTTGGGGAAAAGTTTGCTGAAGATCCCAAAAATGGCCTGTTTCAGACTTTTCTATTCCCTCAAAGCACATATTTTTAAAAGGCGAAATTATAAAACGGAGAAATAAATACAAGCTCATCACATATATAACCACTCAAAAGTTTGGGGTTGCTCAACAATGATGAGGATTAATGAAATCTTTCACCATCTATAATTTATATGCATACTGTTGTATGGCTTTTTGGGGTATTTCCCACTTAGATAAGTCGTCGTGTACTGCAAATGAGCCTTTCTTAGTCTGAGAATATGCTGATGAATTTCTGAAGAAAGTGCTTTATTTGAAGAGGATTAAGACATTGTAATCAAACATTGGCAAGCTGTGGAGCCATTAATAGCCAAATGTATGTGTCTTTAATCAACAGCACATATTAGGTATCAACATTAGGTAACAAGATGCGCCACTGGACAAATGGCTGCTTTTATGGTTGCTTATGTAAATATTTTATTAAAAACTATAAATGATGAATGAAAATGATGAATTTCCATTTATAGCATTTCTTAACTTATCTAATAAAAACAACTGTGCTTTTCTTTCAAAAACAAAAGGTTTTTTTGAGTGGTATAGTATAAAGGCGCACAACTGCTATTAAATATAGAGAATCACATAATTACATTCCTACATCTAATCTCGAATCAGTTCAAAAAGGTTACAGTTTGAGCATGAGATGTGATTTCACTACATTTTTTAAAATTAAGTGGTCTGAAGGAAAAATAAATCGCGTGCATGTGATATCCAAACATTCAATAATGTGCTATTCACCTTTGCCTCACTAAGCCACATACAAGAAGGCTAAGAGTACAGCAGAATGAATGTCACGGAAGCAAGGTCACGATACTGGCAGGATCTCCCACGAAGGGCCATGAGATATAAGTTATTCATTTTGGCAAGATGTGGGAGGTTAAGATAAATGAGGCTGTGCTGTTCAAAGTTAAGAAGCGATGTCTGCTGGGGAGACTACAGCTGAGCCACTGCAAATTGTGTGTGCGTATTTCAAGCTATCATGCTGGGGGAAAATGTGGAAGACACAGTCTCCTCCCGTCTCCATGGAAACCCCATCTCTTTCACAGGCAGCGAGGAGGCAGAGCCATTCTATTCGAAACAGGAGTGTGAATTATTCCACATTATTTAGCGCTCACATTATTACTCACATACTACTGACCACTGATAATAACATCCTGAAGAAAACCAAGAACGATGGCTTGGTTTTATGATTCCTGTTCATCCAGTCAAATAGTAGAAGACCTAGCATGTGGCACGTGGTGCAAACATCTGCAAGTAAAGGTGGTGTCTGGCACACTCATGTCTGTTTCCTTTTTAAATAATGATGGGGGCTTTTAGTTTTATTTAAATATTGAGCCACAGTGCCATAGAAAAATATTAACCAACTGAACTGATGCCTATGCTACTGCAGCTGAAGCTCTGCTAAAACGCAAAAAGCGATGTGACACAAATACCAGAGAAACCTGGACACAGAATAGAGACAGAAGCAGATGGCTTAAAGCTTGGTGAGCTCTCAGAAAGGTACAAATCAGGGACAGAGGGAAAGAGAGAGGAAGAGACAGAGAAGGAGACTCTGTCAGACTTGCTTTTCACAAGCAGGTCCACGTAGCCACCTCCTGTCGAGCTTCAAGGGGGTTGTCATGGTGACAGTGGCTGGCAGTCAAGGCTGGGAGAGTGTTGCATGGTTTCCCAGTGGCCTCCAATGTGGCTCATGGGATGATGGGAAAGCAAGTCAGCTGTGAGTGGATCTTAGTGAGCAAGCAAGACCTGAATTTACTCAGCCAAAAATAGAGCCCGCTCACCTACGCTTCAGACCATGCTTGTTCAGGTGTTTAAGTTTAAGGAGAGCGTGTCATTATAATGTAGGTCTAACGTGTTTCCCTGGGTGAGTGCTGGCAAAGGTAACAGACAGGGATGCTGGGACTCACAGGCACACTGTTAAAGCAGAAGAGTCTGTTGCTCCTGTTGCTGCTAATGAGACAAGGTGCCAGCCGGAGCACTGGGAGTCAGGGAGTTCCTTAACTGTCACTTGGGATGCCACCAGACTTAGTGCGGAGTGAGAATACTAACCTGAATTCAGTTGCGTTTAACAGTAATACTATTAATGCAGTAATACATTTCCTCTGCATAATTGCATAGGAGCACCTTTGTAGTAAGAACACAGCTGGAAAGTATGCTTAACTCTTTCTCCCATAAAGATGAAATTTAATGACCTCTCATGTACCTTTGATGAAAAGTTTTGAAACCTCACTAATTTCTGACACACACCCAGTAAATTTGTTTCTGGAAGCAGACCTGAACTGCTCAGTTCAGAAAAGACAAACAACAGTTCCTCCTATTTGGTGTCCAAGGGGAAAAGAGTTAAAGAAAACAGTTTAACCTTTTTATATATTCTGTAAACAGACTTGTTGGGGTTGGGTAGGTTTCATTTCCAGTTGCTCTATAAAAAGCTTTACTCCACCTGTTTGAAACCTCTTGATACTTTAGTTTCAGGCAATGAGTGAATTGGAAATACAGTAATTTAAAATCATGAATAACAACCTGTTTTTTGTAGCTGTTCATATTCTCTAAGGAAAAAAAGAGGTATGAAATAAAACTACAGTTTTAGAGAATTACTATAACTGTAATTTCAATGTTGCCATGGTTTGTTTCCAGAGCTTTACACATATATATGTATATATATACATATATATGTGTAAAGTTCAAGGTTCTCTCCTTGCTGTATGAGAACTGGGTTGATAGATGAATGAGCCTGACCCTGGCAAAGCCAATGCAGCGCAAAGAAATGAATCACAGCTGCTGCGACACAGCCAGCATAAAAGCAGGCTGTTGTATCTGAAAGAGAGTGGGTAGTGAAGCACGCCCAGGTACAAGCACAAGAAGATGGGCAAAAATAATTTGACAAGGAGTTTGCCCTGTTTCGAGTCCCAAGTGCTAAGGATAGTGTATGAGACAGTATTCCCTCTGCAGAGAATTCCATTTATAAAAACTTACTCTTTTGGATGACATTTGAGGGCATCCTTCATACCAGTTATGTCCAGGACTTCTTTTTCAAGCACACTAATGAGGGCTGGTGTCACCTTGTCCAAAAAGATGGTGTTGCTGCAGACTATTGTGTCTGCACAAGTGTGCCATGAGGGACCAGTGTGATCTGGCTTTGTTTAGTGTCACGGTGGGATTTCCTGTCACTCTGCTCTTGCTCACATGTTGTCTTCTCCTCTCCTCTAGATATTAATATCTCCCTCCCTTTGTCCTTTATCCCCTTTATTAGACCATGGCGCATTCATCGGTAGTTGCTGTCATTTTTTTTTTGTTTTGGTTAATATAATGAAATCAATTATACAGTATCCACCACAGAAAAATTGCAGGGTAGGATCTCGGGTGTGGCTGCTATTAACATCCGTTTTGTCATGTGGACAACTGAGAGTCTAAAAATAGTCGGTTATGTTTGAGCTCCATTTAACATTTTCCTAACATGCACATGCTTGCGGTCTCTTTTTTCTAGTAAGCTGAAAGGTTTTATCACAGATTTGGGGTTCAGTAATCTTATGAAATTAGCACCCCATGACACTGAACAATTTAAGGAAGTAAGAGATAAAGACAAGTCAGGCAGGGATAGAGAGCGAGCACAGTTTGTAGAGGCAAGGCCATCAGGGACAGAGGCTACTGGGAAATGTTCAGGGTTTCCTAGTGGAACTTAACCTCATAACCATAAGACACAGCAGCACCAGTGTGCCTTCATTAGCGACCTTTTTATAGCTTCTCAATCTATTACCTTCTGCCCGTTTTTGTCCTTCTGTTTCTGTATCTTTCCTGACTCGTTACGATTCTACTGTATCGAGTAATAAGTGGGCGAACTTTAATATGTTGTGTTATACTTGTAACACACCCTGTTACAAGTATAATATGTCGAAGTTTTCTCTTTAACGGCATCGTGTTTTTTCACTGCATCATCTCCACCCCTTTACTTTCGTGCTGGCTTTGTCAGCTCCACCCTCACTCTCCAGTCCCAGCACCTCTCTTCTCTTCAAGTGTTTGATTCAAACAGATTTCCTCCAGGGCAGGAGGGAGAGGAGCACAGAGGGAAGAAAATAAACAGATAGGGTCATTATTCATGTCTGCCACGATGCTATGGCAACAGTCTCCTCCTGCTCTGATTGGTCGTAGATAAGGTTGTTTTTTGAGCCGTCACTTTTACTCTTGGGAGTCCGAATTGTTAGACCATGTCAAGGCCCTCGCTGTCAATCATTGCTGTCAGTCACCTTCTAACAACCTTTGTTAAAACCCTTCCTTTTTTTGCCTGTAAGTTGTGATTTCTTCTAGATGATTTATACAAAAAACAATCTATCAAGTGCTCCATGTGAGGCTTTGGTTCTTTTGTTGATGCATGTATTACCCGCAGATTCAGTTTATCACTGAGGTTTTGATCAAGGAAGGAAGTCACAGTGAAATATTTCACTTTTTACTGTTAGCTATGTTAAACTGCTGGACTGAATAGTATATCTCACCCCCTATGCGGCATTTTGGTCCAACACTGCACTCATTTTTGGAGTATTTTAACTATCCTATGATTGATTTCATCATATAACATCCTAACCTCTTTTGTGTGGGCTATTGCCAAAACAGGCTCAGTGTTCTAGCTGCAGCCTCCTACTCATCCTCCAAGTTGTGCTGTTTGGAGCTGGAGTCATTTAGGGTTAATATAACAAACGCGGACTGAAGTTCATGAAGTAAGGAACTAAAGGAATCAGATGTAACATTACATTCATCTTGAAGGCTCAAATCATTTAATATAGTAATAGACAAAGATGTAAGTCATCAGTAAACAGTATGTGATACAGTCCTGTGCAAAAGTCCTGAGCCACACCTTAATTTTTCATATTTTGCCAGGAAAGTAGGAAATTGGTTTAGCAATTTATTGAAATGTTTATGTTTTATTGCAATGGCAGTGTGCTTTGGAACCATTTTTTTTTTTTGCATATTTTCTGTTTGCCGAGTCTTTGATTTATGATTATAGCCAGCAGATTATTTATTACCAACTGCTTGGTTTAAGTTATCGGGCCTGGGAATATTTTGGAGGAAGCATGTCAGCTGCAAACTAGCTTGCAGGTTACCAGGGTAAAGGAGCTGGTGATTTCATGGTCTCCCCATGTTTGTGTGGGTCATTGTTTGTGTTCTCACAGGGCACTCCAGCTTCCACCCACATTCCAAAAACACCCAGTTAGTGGGGTCGGGTTACTTGGTGATACTAAACTGTCCATAGGTGCAAAAGGATGTCTGTCTGAGTTACCCCACCTCTTGCCCTGTGGCAGCTGGGATAGGCTCCACACCGTGGATGGATGGTCTGGCTCCTTGGAAGCAAAATATAAAGAAATGAGGGTTGGCTGAAGACCTCTGCACAGTTCTGTATATAGTATGTGACATTTTGTATCAGTCACTGTAAAATAAAATAAAAAGCAGCATACAGTATATTAGTTTTTGATAAATACACAAAATATACACCACTGGATTATGTTGACTCTGTGATTCATCCTCACTCAAGTCAGACAGGGACAGGAGCCCCTCTCTTTTACCTCAGCATTAAGATCACGAGAGACCTGCTGGATGTGTTCCCTTTATTCCCAGTTATAAAGGAAAGGAGAGTTTTTTAAGCTGTTATCACTGAAATGCACACAGGGATAGTCAGTGTCTGACTTGGATATTTTTTTATAACAGGTATGAAGTAGAACCATAAAAAAGAATGAGTATATTTTACACATATTCTAAGTCAGTGGTTTTCAAAGTGTTTTGCCTTAGGCAACCAAAGTGTGAGCCAAAATTTCAAAGCATATTTATTTATATCTGTAAAAGATAGCCTCTGTAATTAGATCTTCGTTTGAATTTTATTTTGGACAGTCTATTTGCAGCTTCTAAAACTAGCTTACCACCAGCAATTATACATGTACTGAGTTGCAAAGACCTTGTTAGACACTTTCACATAATCCAGGTCTTTCTGCTTCTGGTTCAGAATAGGTTATCTTCTTCGGAAGGCCAAGTTTCTTTTACAAACGTTTACATGCACCCATTTAGCTTGTTGCATCAAAAACTAAAGCATTAGCCACCTTCTTCTAAACCTTACTAACTCAGGCTGAAGGCTGTTGACATCCCCGGTCCATACTAGTTGCTTTTTACACGGTTTTTCTTTAGGTGTTTGTTTGTCTGCACTGTAGTTAGTTGAGGTCTGGTTCACAAAAGAAAGTGATTAAGCGAGTATTAATCTTCTGGCTGTAAACGTTTCCTAGTCTTGTAATTATAGCCATCCAACTGACTAGAGTTCCCTTTAACAAAAGTTTTTCAAAGAATGAAAAAAGTAGAGAAGAGCCTAGACCAGTCAGAACAGAAAGCCACAAACTCAATATCAGGAAAATATGCAATGTTCAATAACATTTTCAAGACCACTAGGGGGGAGAAGGACAAAAATAAAAGGAATATATGCAAAAATATTCATCTACAGTCCTGTTTTATTTCCTGTGCCTCTCACTTGACACCATAGCTTTGTTACAGATCAGCTGGTAAGCTATGCAGCTGCCGTTTTGGTATAGTTTCCTCAGCTTCACTGTTTGCCCTTAAGAGAAAAATGTCAGACACAAATAATCGTGTTATCATCATACAAATGGGCATATTAATGTTATCACTTTATAATTAGCCATAGCTGTTAGCCACTATCTTGTGACAATAACTAAACAAACAGCTAATGTAGATAACTGATTATAGCTAAATGGTTATGTCAATGTGTGCACTGGCCAGGTTAATGCTTATGGTAATTAATACTTAAATTTTGTTGAAACAGGAGTTTTACTGACCTCACAAAATGTTCCATAAAGGCTAAGGTGTCCGTGTTCATCAAGTTTGTTCTGCTGCTCTTCACGTGTTCAGCTGCTAGTGAATGTGTCTGTCTGTCTGTGTGTAAATGTGTGTGCGCTGAAGGAAGTGAAGATGACACTGTTGCAAAAGAGTTTCTAATCTGACAGTAATTTTTAGAATCCATTGGTAGTAGATTATAATTTGTGACAAATCTTTTAGGTTTTTTATGCTGATACATTATTGAAAACCCAAAAACAACGGCCACTGTGTGTGTCAAATGGTACTATAAGTATCAGTTCTGGTGACAACCCTAATCAGACTAAACACTGTTGAATCAATGGTCAATATGTGATCTGTCATTTTTGTTTGACTGCGTTAAAGGCGATTTAAGGCAACAGGAAGTTTCCAATGCTATTTACACTATCTACTGTTACTATCATTTTTTTCCCTAACATTTAAAAAAATTATTGAAATTCTGTGCTGCTAAATTTTCCAGTTAAAACATCCTTGTAATGGTCAGGTGTTGAGGACAAGTATCTTTCAGCCAGAGAAAAGAACGACAAATAGTGAACTCAGCTGTTTTTCTTCTTCAAAAGGTATAATTTGCCCAGAACTCATTGAACTCATATGCTCTTAAACCTTCTTTTATTAATGTGTTTATTTCCTGTTTTTATGCTTGTCTTTTTTGCTCTGTACAGTGTCCTTGGGTGTTTTGAAAGGCGCTTTTAAATAAATTGTATTACTATTATTATTAAAAGTTTTTCTTTTTAGACTAGTTAGCAACTAAAGTTCTTTGTGCAACAGATAAATTTAGACATCTGTCTAACTTAGTAGGAAATGAGGTAAAAAGGAGAAAAACTCTTTGCTTTATTTACATCATAGTCCATCTGTCTTTGTTTATCTAACCCCGATATTAGTTTTTCGGCACAGTGTTCCTTATTAGACCATTTCGGGAGCTACTGTTCCACATGACAGCTCGAGGACTAAAATTTTAAAGTGTCATACTAAATCAAATCAAACCTCAAGATTTCATTCAAGTGATTTTTGTAAGCTAACCTTTAATATGAGGCATAACTAAGTTTTTTGTCTTCTACAAAGTTAGATGTAAAATCATTCTAGCTATTTTTTTTTTGTGTGTGTGTGTGTGCGTGTGTGTGTGTGTGTGTGTGTGTTGTTGGGTGCATTTCTGTAAGGGAGTTATGTGTGGGTCTTTTGCTGCCTACATCTATCTTTGCGTTTCAAATCAGTGTTTCACTCGCTTTTAACTTTTCTGGACTTGATGGTATATCGCAAGCTGGATGGCACTGCAACATTTTCTCAAGTATTTTTCATACAACATTACGCAGTCATTTACTCAGATCAAACAAACTCAAGAATAACATACTTCAAAGCAAACGCAACCATTTTTTTGTTTACACAATGAATCCTGGTTGATGGGGGTGCTGTCAGTGCTCAGAGAGGTGTAGTCTGCCACCACGTACGTGCTTGTTAGCATGATTGGTGGAGAGTGGGTGGGGTAGCGTGTGTGTGTGTGTGTGTGTCAGGGTGCTGTTTTTTGACAGACTTCCCAGTTCTGTGTACTGCGTAAAGTGAATCATCAGCATCATCAAGTGCAGTAGATTCTGGGGACATTCTGCTCCTATGTGGTTATTGCAGGTTCATTTTCATTACATGATGGTGTCAAGTGACGGCGAGTGAGAGGTCTCTCCTCAGTAATTCTAGAGAGACCATAATGGGAGAAAACAGTGTAAAACTACATGTGGATTATGTTTTACCCTTATCCTACTTTTAAATAGAGAGCACCGAAGCCTTTCAATTAGTCACTGATTTCGTGGCTAGCAAGTAGGTTCAGCACTCTGTGATAATGGTAGGCTCATCTTAATTATCTTAACATGACAATTTCAGCGCAGGGGTAAGTGCTCAAGAGCCCATTTGAGCTCTCGAGGGCTCTGTCCAACCTCCAGTTTGGAAAATGTCATAAAATATCATAAAAAAAAAAAACTTTCTACACCAAAAATAAGCATTTACTGTTTTACCCAGTTCCCAGTTTTATGTTTTAGAAAATTATTCAGTGAGTCTGATATGTGTTGCTGTGATACTTTTGTTTTTGTTGATTGGTGCTAAACATAATTGTCCACTCAAGCACACTCACTCATGTGGATCAGCCTGATAAGTGAGTTATGAATAAGTAAGTGGTCCAAGTTTGTCTAATCCATTAGCTCTCAGGCAGTCACACTGTCAGTCAAGCATTTATAGAAGGTTTATTTAAACTGTTATAGTTTAATTACTTGCATATAGCTTAATTGTGTGATCAGGTAATAAAAGTATGCTAAAGTGCACACTTGACGATGATTTCAATTTCATAGTTTCCACTTAATGCAGCTTTCAACTTCAAGTTTAAGTCATTATGGCGAAAAAATGTTTTTCATGCAATATCGTACACAAAGCTGTAAATAGAAAAAGGTAAATTATACCAAATTTGTTTTGTCTTTAAAATAGTACCATTTCTTCTAAATACTCCTGAGTGCAGTTTTTAAGGTTTTTAGCAGGTTTGCTGTTCCCAACACCTTGAGCTCGCTGAGTGTCTTCAATGTCTGCAACAAAACCTCTCAAGTGACCAAAGTTTTATTTACTGTAAGCCATTCTCTGATGCATAAAATCTCATATTGACTAATTTTGTCTTTCAGATACTTGCCATCATCTCCATCCTCTTCATCGTGCTTTCCACCATTGCCCTGTCTCTGAACACCCTACCAGAGCTACAGGATACAGATGAGTTTGGCCAATCCACAGACAACCCTCAACTTGCCCATGTGGAGGCTGTCTGCATTGCCTGGTTTACCATGGAATACCTGCTCCGTTTCCTCTCCTCCCCGAATAAATGGAAGTTCTTTAAGGGTCCTCTAAATGTTATTGACTTGTTGGCCATCCTGCCCTACTACGTCACCATTTTCCTGACAGAATCCAACAAGAGTGTATTACAGTTTCAAAATGTTCGGCGTGTGGTTCAGATTTTTAGGATCATGCGTATTCTACGTATCTTGAAACTGGCTCGTCACTCTACAGGTCTTCAGTCTCTGGGTTTTACCCTTAGGAGGAGTTACAATGAGTTGGGCCTACTTATTCTTTTCCTTGCCATGGGTATCATGATTTTCTCCAGTCTGGTGTTTTTTGCTGAGAAGGATGAAGAGGATACAAAGTTTAAAAGCATTCCAGCTTCTTTCTGGTGGGCTACAATTACTATGACCACAGTGGGCTATGGTGACATCTACCCCAAAACTCTCTTGGGAAAGATTGTCGGGGGGTTATGCTGCATAGCTGGAGTACTTGTGATCGCTCTACCTATTCCTATTATTGTAAATAACTTTTCTGAATTCTATAAGGAACAGAAGAGGCAAGAAAAGGCCCTTAAAAGAAGAGAAGCCTTAGAAAGGGCAAAGAGAAATGGCAGCATTGTCTCAATGAACTTGAAAGAAGCATTTGCACGTAGTGCAGAGCTGATGGATGTGGTGGTGGAGAAGAGCGAGAGGCCTCATGACAACCACCTCTCACCCAGCCGCTGGAAATGGACTCCCAAGAGGGCTGCATCAGAGACAAGCTCAAACCGTTCTTTCAATGCCCAGGAGTTAGGCTCTCCCAGCAAGGCCCGAGCCACCAGTCCCCAGAGGTTAAATGTTCAGAAACTAGAAGAGATGTACAACCAGATGGCAAAGACACAGTCACAACCCAACCTCAATGCTAAAGAAAGGGCCTCCAGAGTTGGTAAACAGAGGGATGAGATAGAGCTGGGGGCTATACATGACCATGGTCAACAAGCCCTAGGAACCAGGGATGGAGTTGGAGACATGAAAAGCTTATCCAGCATTGACAGCTACATTAGTTGTGCAACAGACTTCCAGGAGAATCCACGCTTCTCCCACAGTCCTGCAATAGATCTTGGTCTTCAGGAAAGCAACCGCTTCTCATACAGTCCAGCGACAGCATTGTCCCAGCACACCAATACAAAAACTGGCCAGCAAACAACAGGGGACCGTGAGCCCATGCTGACCCCTGTGTCTGTCACAAAGACGGACAGCACAAGGAAATTTTTCTTTTCTGGAATCTCCTCAAAAAGCCTTATTCCCAAAGGAGGCTGCCGCAGCGACGGAGAATCAGGACTTTCCCCACTTTCAGACAGCTCAGTTGTGTCAGACCACTCTCTGTTAAGCCCCGAAACCTCTGCGTACACTACTGCCAGCAGCAGGACCCCACCAAAGTCTCCAGAAGGCACTCCCCTGGCCCCAACTGTCTTCACCTTCCATGACTCCTCCATCAGCAAGTACATTGATGCCGATACAGACGATGATGAGCACCTCCGTGACATGTCTGACACCAGTCCCTCTGAGCGTCTCCTGGCTGATGCAAGCCCGAAACGCAGCATTAATATAAATTACCAGAGGGGCACTAACCATTTAGAAGCAGCCCAGAAAATGCTGGGTCAGAATTGTCTGTTCCCACTAGAAGGGATTCGTGGGCTAGCTCATGAAAATCACATAGGACCAGAGATGACACGTAGACCAAAGGCTGAGAGGGGACGTCAAAATACTTTGGATAAAGGCCTCTGAGGTGCAAGTGAAGCAAAAACTAACAGCAAGTTTGGGACAGAGTGTTTTTGGTAGAGACACCTTAAAGGCTAAAACACTCCAAGCCAGAGACAAAGGAAGGCGAGACAACCGGTCTCGCTAAAACATTTCACAAATTACCTGAGCATGCCACTGGGCAATAAGCCTTGGGTGAACATGTGTAGTGAATACTCTGGGAGAAAAACATTTCTTAATTGAAGAATGTCACTGCCCCTCCTTCAGCTCATTCCTATAAGGAGATATTCCACACACACAACAAAAGAGCAATCCCAAGTAGCCAATGGGTCTGTTCAGAGATGTAGAGTCATCAGAGAAATAAAGCTGTAGTTATAAGTGCGAAACCCAGCTAAATGATGGTTTTAGTCGCAGGGGGTTATCTCTAAAAAATCCCCGCAGCCACTTTCCAGAACTAAGTCCCGATTGATTTTGTAGTCTTGAAGATACAGGAGAGGACCTAGAAGCCTATAAGCTACTTACTTGTGCCCTCCATTCCCAAACCTGGCCTTAGTCATTTACATTTGTAGGGGTGTGCATGTCTGCTTATATGTGTGCCTGTGTCTATAAGAGACAGAGCAAGAGAGAGTGAACAGTAATGAATGGCCAAATGATAATTCATGTACACACACTCTTGAGATTGTCTAGCCTGATTTATTTTTCTATAGATAAGAGAAAGTTCCTATTAGAAATAAGTACATTTCTGGTCTGCTGTGTCATAATCACATGTGAAGAGTTATCTCGTATGAGGTTCAGTGTTTTGGCACAGACGCTGCTCCAGCTCATCATGCATTATAATGACCACTTTTCCTGTTAACAGTGTTTTGCTAACTCATGTTAACATGTCTTGGTGAGAGTGAATGATCGAATGACGGATAGATTTCCTAGCACATCAGAATCTTTTTTTTGGATCAAGAGGTTTCTTTTTGACATGGGCTAACAAAAGAAAGAATTATGCGGATTGCTGCATAAAATGCATATTATGAAAGCATGCGTGTACCCAGTCTCATAACATAAAATAACATGATGATTTGCTTGTCCATCATCTCTAAATAAATTAAAAAAACATATATAAGGAAATCCTCCTAGCCTACTGACATGATGTTTAGAGCAGTTGTTCAGCATGCATCAGCCTTCGTTTGACCAACATAAAAGCAGCCAAATTGTTCACAAATGCATGAACGATATGTGTATAAAACAGCAAAAGCAGGGGAGTTATCCAACCCCTATTTTGTTTCTTAAATGATAAAAATATCTATATATATATAACAGCACCATCCGCAATCGACCCCGCTTACCATTAATCGGGTGCAAATGCCAGAATTGATAAAACTCATGCATGAGTGCACACACACACACACCGGCAAACTATACATCCAGGTACTGGAGACAATTTTCAGGATACCATAGATACGTTTAGTTTCCATGGTGATAGCTGTTTCCCTCAAATGTTGGCAACAGCTAAGCAGTGATTTGTTAATTGGAGTGGCGAAGGTCGACTTACATGTAACATATGCTCACACACTTTTACAAATCACACACGGAGACACGTGAACCCATAAAGCGACAGTAGTTGCATGTTAGCTGAGCCACTCCTCACTGTGCATATTCATGAGTACTGTGTAAATCTAACATTATAATATAAGGACTTTGTACTTTATTATTTATGTTCATGAATTCAGTTTTAATATATGTTCTGTTATCCCCTGGATTGGCAGACACAATTCTCCGTATGCCTGTGTGATTACACTGCTACATAGTATAGTGAGGACCAGTCGCTTAACAAGAATTGCTGCACTCTTCATACAGATTGTAGATGGTGAGAGAGGCAAAACAGAAGTGGTCCTCGTGATCTTAAAAATATATTAAGTGCTGCTTTACACGCCAGATTGTATATGAAACATGGACTTACCCAATGTGAAATCAGCCACTGGTGCCTGGAGCATTTTAGCCTCTGTTCCACTAGTACCTAGTTAGTTTGACTCGACTCAGTGGTTCCTGTTATCAGGTACTTTTTACCCTTCAACCGTAAAAGGCTGATATGGTATTGATGTCACTGGCGGGCGAGCAGTGTGGTCACCAAAGTTGTGAATGCGACCACTCAAAACGAGGCGATGTTGACATTCATACCGTAGGTGCACCTAGCAAAAATCTCAGACGAGTTGGAATGTCATGACCTCAATGTCAAGGTCAAGTTTAGAGATTAAGTTTTCTGAAAATCTTATGAATGTGATAACTCCAGACAGACCCCACCTAAGATATTCCAGTTTATACCATATCTGGATCTACTGGCTGAGGGGTGTCCACCAGTATTTTTAGTACGTTCCCAAGTGAGCTGAGTTGAGCTGAAAATCTGACGTCAACAGACTGCATGCCACTGATTAGGCAGGTAGTGATGTCACTGGATGAGTCATGAGAGCGACTCCTTCACGAGAATCAACCAAGAGTCCACCACAGGATTATCACCCTGTCCCTAGCATTCTTTTCTGCCACGCCAACTCTTCTCATGTCCTTCTTTACTACATCTATGAATCTTCTCTGTGGTCTTCTTCATTTTTCCTCCTGCCTGACCTGTCCATCCTGGTCACTCCCAATGCTTCCACACTTCTCTTTCACATTTTGCTGTCACAAATCACCCATGTTACTCACCTTCACCCTGCCTTCTTCACCATCCATTGCTGTGAATGGTTGACGCCAGGTATTAGAACTCATCCACCTTCACTGCTTCACTGCTTCTGCTCGTTGTACCTTCACTGTTACGCCTGTCTCCATCGCATTCACACACATGTATTTTGTCTTGCTTCTACTGATTTTCATTCCTCTTCTCTCCAGCGCATACCTCCACCTCTCCAGGCTCTCTTTCACCTGCTTCCTATAAAAAGAAAAAAACATGATTAATAAGACTTAGAAGACGGGATTGCAAACATGAACTCAACAGAAAAGTATTTACCATGGTCCTAAACTAAGACAGCAATGGAATAACTTTCTGAAAGACTTTCTCTTTTGCAGCCATTGGACATCAGAAATATTAAATGTTTCAGCACTTATGTAAGGGATTTACTTTAAAGCTAAGTCCATCTTTTATATACAAGATTTCCACTCATTAACATAAGCTGAGTTACAGTATCAAGAGTCCTTCCACAATCTCTTGAAATTTAATTTCTAGTGCAAAAGTACAAGGTTTTTGTAACGTCTTTAAAAGTCTTTTGAGTAGGTACAGTATGCCTTCTGTCATCACATCTTTCACAAACAAGATTAACAAGATGAGCAAAGAACCTCAGTGCCAACAAAATATACTGTCAAAAGAAAAAAGAATAACTTTAAAATCTTTCTCAGTCTTTTCCTGACACAAGTATACTGGCAAATGATGCACGCAAATAAGAGCATTGCACTATTATAAATCTATTTTTTCAGAATTTATCCAACCTAAGTTGATTGACACATATCGTTTTAGTGTTGTAGTTTAGAGTCTAATCACAAATCCTGATTTCACTTCCTGTTTTAATCACAGAGTTGGACCATTTCATATTGCTCTCCCATAGTGAGAGAAGCTGAGGTGTGAAAGGAATACCAACGACTGCGAGAAGCAGAGGGAACTTTGTGTATGTGTGTGTGTGAGAGAGAGAAAGGGAGACTGCTGTAAAGCTGGGGCATTATAGCAGTGTGGCTGCTGCTTAATGGAAAAGAATGAACTGTTTCCAATATGAATGTGCGGGCTGGGGGAATCCTGCCTTTTGTTTTCTCTCTATTCCATCTACAGTCCTGACTGTAACATGCAGCAGTAATGCAGATTGCAATACAAAGAAAATATTAGAGTTGTGTGAGAAAATAGGATTATTTTTAGTCGATGTTTTTGAAGTGAAGCTTTATTTATAGCTGGGAAACGAGATACGGGAGGAGCATTTTATGAATCATGTTTAGTATAATTAAGCAGATAACTGTACTGAGAATAGCTTCATCTCATTGACTCACGTTGTATTACACCTTTACATTTTTCCTGTGTGTGTAGATATTTTTTTTTATTTAATGTCTTTCTTTATTTGAAGTACCAAAAAAACAAAAACAAAAAAATCCCCCACAATGATAAAAAATTACAATAATTACCCACAAACAGCTGTTAAATAGATTTTTGTTATAAGAAAATATCCTGTTGCACAACAGTTGACTGTGGGTATTGAAAATGATCCAGATGGTCTCTGGTAATGTTCTTTGGTTACGTTCCTACATGTATACTGTCCAGTAAATGTCTGTAATTCTTCACATTTTCCTGAGGTTGAAGTCACAGGTTAAATCCCAAAGGAATTCATGACAAATTTAGTCAAACAGATTTTATTTTCTTCAGTTTCAACAAGAAAAAATACAGTTCAACTTATTTCACCTGATTATACCTTACTGTCCATTTTGATTTTGTTACTTGAGTCAAGAAAAAACAAAAAGCAGCCAGACAAATATTTTAGGGTGAACTAAGAGATAAATATGAAATATGAAGGGCATTGAGCTCACACAACCCCTCCTTAAGCACCACGTGAGCTTCTGTCCTATCATTTCGGTTTTCTATATTATTGTAGTCAGGGACCATTTTTCACTGAAATATCTCTCAACAATGATGACAATCAATATATCACGAATGGGCAGCAAGCACTAGTGTAGAGACCTGAGATTTATCTTGGAAAAATATTACGCAAATGCACAACCATGTGCGCACACACTTACAAGTACTGAAATCCTGACACTAGCATTCTTAGAATTAAGCTTTTAGAAAGGAGAGAGCAAAGAAACATCAAGTATGATGTTTGATTTCATATTTAGACTGTGATACTGTGACACAATACCACCATAATAATAATAGTTTAAAAAAAGTGTCTTTCATTTCTACATTTAGCTTCATTTCATTTTATTTGGACGCTTAAATCCACTCCATTTTCAAGGGAGCCATTCAAATTAATTGAATCTAATAGTATAGCAGACCTTTTAATTTCACCGAGGTTCCCTGTGGAGCAATCCGATGTGAATCAAAGGACTAAACCATGACTCTTTATCAAGACAACACAATCTAGTGACTTCTTTTACCTCTTCTTTATTGATACCAATTAAAATTAAGAGCACAAGTTCTCTAAGATTTTTATAAATACAATTCCTAATCATCCCATATGACTCCCAGCTGTACAGTATTAGGCATTTAGTTAAAATCTAAAAGAGAATTGAATTGTTTAGCTAGCTGCTAAATTTTAAAAAGAGGTTAAAGGAGTTTCCGTTCTTTTGTTTTCTTATTTCTTTAATTTATTCTTCAAACCCCACGGGACTTTTTCAAGGACGTGATAGTTTCCAAAACCTGGTGAGAACTACTGCTTTAGCAAGTAGTCCAATTCCACATTCTTTGAATCTAACACTGTATTACAGGGTTGGGGTCGATTCAAGGTGGTGCACAAGACACATCACACGTGGCGCTATAATAAAAAGCAGTATTAAAGCATGAGAAACGGACAAATTCAAACATAAACTATTTTTTCCCTATATTTTAACCTCTCAGTGGAATTGACCCCAACCTTGCCTAAGCCATCAGTCTTTGTAAAGTACACTGTTTCCAGGGAATTGAAAAAAGATATTTGAATGACCTTAGCCAGCTCTTATACAATGTTGTTTGTAGGTCCCGAGGCTGTCTGTTTTGTAAAACAAAAACAAAAAGAGAAAAACATTTTTACCTGTTGACTTTCTATGCTGTTGTTTCTGTATAAATGTTCTATTGTTCAGTGCATGTTGTAACTTTGGCGTTGTAACTGGTTGTGATTCACACAGAGCCAGTACTTTACATGTTAAAAGAAAGTGTCTCAATGTCCCAAGATATTTTTATTTCTTAATAAAAAGCAACGTTTCCCTTAAATGAATCAAAAATGAAATAAATCAGATCACTTTACATTTTGATTAAGAATTGTTGGCTTTGATTTCACTGTTTCCAGCACATAATAGTTCAACTAATGTTATTTTCTGACATATCGAAACTTATACTAAGCTGTTTGAGAAAGCTACAGTTGTGCATTGATCAGCACTATTCATATAAACAGGTTTAGTAACCATTATTCTGGCTGGGTGGATCAGGTGACCTCTTTTAGTCACGCTGCAGTAGACTGCTAGGGGCTTCCCATGATGCACTGAGTGCTTCTTCTTCTCTGCGTTACTTTTTCACTGTGTTTTTATTGAGGCTCAGGCCCCTCCCTGAGCCTGCTGGAGGTTTCTTCCTGTTAAAAGGGAGTTTTTCCTTCCCAATGTCGCCAAGTGCTTGTTCAAAGGGGGTCGTTTGATTGTAGGGTCTTTACCTTACAATATAAAGAGCCTTGAGGCAATTACTGTTGTAATTTGGTGCTATGTGAATAAAACTGTAAATTTATGTAAGTAAAAATCACATGAAAAGTGATCATTGTATGTACAGAATGCAGGCCATCAGAAGAAAGCAGGACGAGGTTAGATGAAGAGGGAGCTGTTGACTGTTGAGCTGGAACAAGCTTCCAGCCTCCCCACACGTCTCCACACTCCCCTGCATCTAGGGTTTCCCACTGTCTGCCACTGGAGAGACTGCCTTCTGCAGGGGGGGGAAGGGAGAAATTATTTAGTGGTCACAGGTCTTTGCCTTAAACTCAAGTTATAACCAATGTTGCCATCTAGTGGCAGTGGTCACTGTTAACCAATTAGGCTGAAACAATAAGTTTCAGATCAGAAATCTGAGATGAAAAACAAAACAAAGAAACAAAAAACCTGTGTTATTACAGTAAAGCTGCACTTAAGCTAACCCTGAACCTCTCAAAATGCAGACGTGCAGATCAGCAGATGCACACGTATTGGCTCAGATACATGTATAACTATGTGCTCCAGCAGGTAATAAGGACAGGATCCTGTATGCACAATAAATGTTAGCCAGGTTTACAGTAAGCATGTTCACTGGTATGTTAAATTAAGGAATATTTGTGTTTTTGGAAGACTTTTTAAAATTATGTTTTATGCAATATAGCAATATTTGTATTGTCTTGTCTTTATGTTATTAGGGCTGATCCTAAATAAGATTTGAAAACATTTACCGGGTTCTTAAATCATAATTTTAGTTAATGTATTTTAATTACTTTTTTTTAATTACTTTTGGCATTAGTAAACTGCCCCCTCATTCCCCACAGCAGATTAATCTCCTTATTTGTTTTCACACCAGATGCAACCCTCCCATCTATCCAGCTTTGGGACCAGCAGTGGTTGTTCACTAGCAACAAATGGACCAAATAAAAATAGATATGGACTAGTGCAGTGTGACTCAAATAGAAATTAGATCAGGAGTATTTAAGATAACTCTGCAGTGGCAGAAAGGTCACATTGGTGTAGTGAACTTAAATTTTTCTCCTTCACATCAAAATGATTAGTTTCTGTGCTGCATCAACCAGAAGGTAGCCACGACCAGAAGAGCACTCGGTTTCATTCATCAGTTTGACCCTACACCGGATCTTAGTTTAGAGATTAACTATCATGCTGTATTCAGTCAAATTTGAAATGCAGGTTTAGGGCACCTAATAGCTTTATCTGGAACCTGTAAGTCCATCTCTTATATACAGTCTATGGGTCAAGGTATGCTTGAATACCTTACCTATCTCACTTGATTATTGATATTTTCTGAACAACTCAAATCTAAATTCAGTGTTGCTGACTGTCAAGCACATCCTGGTGAAACAAAGCAGATAATTAGCTTTGATGTTTCCATGCAAAATACTTAAACTGTCTTCAGCCTATCCGTGTTGTTTTCCTCTTCGTGTTTCGTCCGGCAGCACCAGCAGGTGGCTGGCACACGACACACACAGTGCCCCTCCTTCAAGTGCTGCATCCACCTGGTATGTGGGCCCTTACTCTGCTGGCAGCCTTCTGTTAGAAAGGTCAACCGAAAGTGGACAGATTGCCTATTTTATACAAACAGACATAGACATGCACACAGGTCCGCACATGTGCACGCAGTTAACAAAAAAATATACAGTGAAAAAGCTAAAGAGTATAATTTCACATTTTTCTAGGTTGTCTCTAAGTGTTAACCTATCACATTGCTGCTGTGAGGGACACCTCTCTCTTGCCAGCGTTGCCATAGTCACACAGGGTAATAACTGCTGGAACTACAGCAAAAGCATTTATGATAAGAACATTAGTAGCACCATATGTTCAAATACGCTTTTAACCCTTTTACATTGTGCTAGGAAATTTTACATGAGTGGACCTGCAAATGAAGTAATTTCTGTTTCATTGTTTTGACTTGTACACGCCATTGTCTGTCATTTATACTACATGCAGTATACTGAAACTAGGCTATAAAACAAATCCTGCACTATGTAGTAGCTTCTTCCCACTTTTCCTTTCCAATATGATGATAACCAAAAATGTTTCTCATATGAGTGCTTTAATGCTATGTAGCATATATAAAATGACTACAGTCTGTAATTTGCAAGACTTTTACTGATACATATGAAATGACAATACACATAATAATAAACATATAGATCATACCTTACGTTTGATGTGTTAGGTATTATCTTGGTCAGATATAATTCTTCAAAGGGAACTGGTGATATTTTGTTTTTCATTACAGACATTACAGAATGGTTGTCACAAACACCAGCTGTTGCAGTTTACCCCTGAAAACGTCTTTATTTTGGCAAATTTCAAAAATTGCCTTTTTTTCACCCTACATCCAGATAAGTGTTAACTCTGTACAGAGTGTACCATGAAATAATTACAGGAATTTGACATTTGTTTTTAAAAAGAAAGTAAAAATGAACATTTGACTTTAAAGGGTTAAGTAGCACACCCTCAGTTTGGATATCAACTTTGGGATAATGGAGACGTCAAATACGTACATGCTGTGGAGAACAAGAAGAAAACATTATTTGTAAAGCACTTTAAAACGTTACAAAGTGCTACATGTTCAAGCATGAAGTCAAACATATGGTCGTACATTAATTCCAACATGCACACTTTGAATTTTAAAGCATGGCCAAAAATAATGGGAGTGAGATCAAGGAAGACCTATCCTATAAAAATGAACAAGCTTCCAGCCAAACTTGTAGTCTGAGGAAACCCAAGTTTATGTGTTACAACCTCAAAAGTGTTGTCATTTCTGGATGTAAGATAAGAGACAGTAACAGTTAGAAGGCCCAGTCTGAAGGCCAAAGCAAGCCATCAAAGATTTCCTAAAAACAGGTAGCTTGTTATGGTCTTAGCAGTATCAGCTCCCCTATCCATCTGTCAGGATCCCCTCTTTCTGTCTTTTCCCTCCATACTTCTCTTTCCTCTCAGGTGGGTAAGTCCCGCTGTTCCTCTGGGACTGGCAATCTCCTCAGTCAAACGCCAACTGAGCTTCATGAAGCACACCTAACCATTTCCTCATCAAGCTTGCTGTGTATTTAACAATCCATTCTTCCACCGATTCCTTTCCAGGCTGTACAGCTACTCAGTGGCAACACAATGATCTAGTTAGACAAGATTTTTTTTTATGCAATGTGTTCTTGCTTACCTTTTTGACTCACCTCTTCTCCTAGTTTTGCTCTCAGTGTGTTGTTTCTATATATCGCACTCATTTCCCCGTGTCTCAGTAGGTGGGTTGGAAAAATTATCTTGTCAAAATATCTCTGCTCAGTACAATTAAAATTATGTCTGCAATAAAGGGAATTTATGACACAACTTCTCAAATTTTGCCTGTTGTGAGATTATTAGATATGAATCAAAAGGAGGCCTCACACTTACAGATGCTCCTTTTTTCTTAAGAAGTAAATTTAAAAAT
>NW_005187413.1:3302029-3327919 GCF_000239375.1 Pundamilia nyererei | reverse complement strand
CACACACACACACTTGTACTAAAGTAGGTTTTTACAGTGTCCTTGCTTGGAACAGCACTCTGCACAGAAAGTGCCCTTCTCAAAACTGGGACAGGGATTGCATAAACTGAGTGGCTCCTACAGGATCGTCCTGCTCCTTCTGCAGACCTCAGCACAGCCTGACCACTCTGTCTACTCACTCGGCACACGGGACACTGCTGAGGTAAAGAGTATATTGCTGAAAGCGGCAAAGACCAAAACGAGTGTATTTAGAGAATCGTGCATCTGCAGGTCAAGTTGCAATTTGAGTGTCATAAAATCCAAACATTATAAATGAAACAGGCACATAAAGGTGATTTTTGGATACACAGTACTATGTACTGCACACCATAATGTACTGGGGTCAGACACTTCATTGCCTTCTGGCTTTGTAATAATGTAAAACATTCACAAACCCTAAAATTTAGACATTAGTCTCATAAATACTGAGAAAATAATATTCCTCTTTTGAAAAATACCTACCTGGAGATGCAGTTTGAAAGTCCTGGCAACAGTCTGAGGTGATCACAGTAGTATAATCGGTCAGATCTCCATCCTGTACTAATTCATGATGGATCCTGGCCGATGCATCTCAGACCTCCATTAGGACAACCCACTTGGCATACGAGAAATAAATACGCTTGAAGAGAAAAATCAGTGACACACAGTGTTTATGGGAAATGACATCACAACTCCACCCAACACAGCAACAAATTTAAAAAGTTTAATGTACTATGCAATACTTTGAATGACTTTGAAAAAAGGCCAGTCGCTGTTATTCACTCGGGTAGCGCAAAGTAGGACTATTGTCCTGTCAGACTTCTTATCGTTAAACTCAGATTTCCAATTTGCTGCTACAGCGAGAGAAGAAGGAAGGGGTAATGTGTGGACATGAAATATTGGTTGTAATCACAACCCCACAACTTTAAGACTCGCCCTGCACTGAAACAGGAAACGTAATGAAAAACAAAGACATGACAGCGTGGCTCATTTTTCTTCTTTTCTTGACTCTAACTTCCTCTATATGTATCCATAAAACTCCAGAGCTCTCAGAGGTATGACCTCATTTATTTGCTGCTCGAGTAAACAGAGAGACAACTCTCGCAGAGTACAGCACCAGGCCAAATAAGTATTATTATCGTTGCAATGCATGTCATAAAAAACACACATTACAGAACTAAAAGATTTTCAAAAGAATATGTTTTATTTTCTAAAGAATGCTTCTCAGACCAAAAGGTCAGATTCACAATGAAATAAGAGGAAATGATATCCATTTGGGAACAAGAGCAGATTTCAGTCAGTTACAATTTCTCCAGTTAGTTTAGGATTTTATTGACACAGTGCTGTGAAAAAGCGTTTGCTCCCTTCTTGATTTTTTTTTTCACTTTTTTTGGCTTAGTTATCACATTTAGATGTTTCGAGTAATCAAACAATTAATAATATGAGACGAAGATAACATGAGTGAAAACAAAATGCAGTTTTTAAATGATTATTTTATTTGTTATAGGGGAAAAAGCTATTCAAACCTACCTGGCTCTATGTGGAAAACCATTTGCTCCCTAAACCTATTAAATGGTCATTGCAGCAAGAACTACAGTCAAGTGTTTCCAATAGCTGTCAATGAGTCTTTTACATCACTGTGAGGGAATTTTGGCCCACTCTTCTTTGCAGAATTGTTTTAATTCTTACACATTGGAGATTTTTTTTAGCATAAAAAATCCATTTAAAATTAAACTAATGTGCTCTTGGAGGTCATTTTTTGTAGGTCGGCCACAATCCAGGTAGGCTTGGATATCTTTTTTCTCGTAATAAATTAAATCATCATTTAAAAACAGCATTTTGTGTTTATTCCAGTTATCTTTGTCTAATATTAAATTGGTTTGGTGTGAAAGATCTAAGTGTGATAAATATGCAAAAAAATAAGAAATCACAAAGGAGGAAAGTACTTTGCTCTGATCATTTTAATAAATTATTAATAAATTATTTTCATAGTGATTTTTATATTACTCTACTTATTAGGATAGTAATTATGAATGAAATAAACAACATCTCAATGTTGCCACCCTGTAAAAACCCGACTGGTCATCATTTCCGGTTTTGACATGTGCTCTGTAAATATACTGACTTGACTCAACCTGTCTAACGTCAGCATGGAGAAACCCGTGAAACAGGTTTTGCTTGTTATGGTCATTCATCCTGTCCATGCCAACCGGTTATTACTTCATTATATTTGTCTCCATTTCACAACAGGGAACAAAATCTGCTTTACTCAGTTTGTGCTAAAATATATTATATTCAAAGGTTTATTTGCAGTTCACAAAATATTGAAACAGCCCAGTTTTAAATGGCTCACAACAGTAAGGATGCTGAATACTGTTAGAAAATGTATCGTTATCCATACATGTCCACCAGAGGAAGCAAGCAATGATACACAGCTCTGTATTGCTAAATCAGCACACTTGACAGAATTTAACATGTTAAATGCTTTTTAGACACAAACTAGTACCAGCTTAAAAAGCAGATTTGCTGTTTAAAAAAGAATTTGATGTAGAAACACATGCACATGGATTTTATCTTACCTTAATTTTGTTTCATAATTTACCCCCCACCACCTCTTTAATTGACATTTCAATATGAGAGCAAATTATGCATAGATTCAAACTGGGGTCATCCATCACAACTAAAGCACTGCTGTGGGATATGCATTGCCTCATGGTAAGTAAATGTTCTTTGTAAATCCTATAAAAATACATATATTAACATTACCTATAAAAAAATGACAAGAAATGGGTTAAAATGGCTATTGGTTGATAAAAGTGGCTCACATGCCAATGCTGAAAGTAAACAAGGCTTGCACTGCTCACCTAGAAAACAAGAACGTGATACACAGCAAGCAGGCTTCATGGGATATAAGTAAGAGTGCAGAGATTTATAGTTCATAGACATAATCTCCTTATGTTCTCATTTAATATGATTCTTGCTGCTCTACTGAGCAGCTGTAGAGCTGGGACCAAATCTTATCACTGAATCGTATCCCTTCACTGAACCAAATTAAGATCTATCTTGCGAGGTAACTGTAACTAACCCTCAGAGCCACTGCTGTCCTTTTGTCTAAGATCTGTGGGAGTTTAGAGGGTTTAGAATATGTTCCTGGACTTTCAGTAAGCTCTTCTTTCTTGTTTGACTAAATCTGTATTATTTCAAAAATGCTAACTACGCCGCACTAATCTTTCGGGTTGCTTGACTCAGGTACAGGTGGAACTGAAAAGTTCATTAACCGAGCTTCTTGTTTCCCCATCACAAATATTTATTAGGATACAATTTAATTACTGATCACTTTGCCTGAAAGCTATATTAATGGAGCTCTGTATTAATGTGAACTAATGATGAAAAATCACCTGTCCCTATTATCCATTTAATAATTTGTCTCCATCATTTAAAGCAGTGCCTCACCACCTCTCACTTTCAGCCAATGTTACTGTATGCATACATTAAAAAAAAGATATTTTACATACAGTATTCAAAGTATTTACTGAGGTGCATCTGTTAGTATTTGTCAGCTGTGAACTTTAAAAGGTTAAACCTGAACTCGCTGCAAAGCTGTTGGTCCACATTTTTCATCTATAATAATTCATACATTTACAGCTTAGGAGCTCAAGTTATTTCCTCTAATCTGGGAGGAGAGTATTTAGCCACAGTTGAAGACTGAGGGTCACAGGAGGAGGAAAGCACCAGCTTGGTTGTAGGACAGGTAGGAAAATACACCTTTTCAGGTAACAGGGGTAAAGTCTGAGCTTCTGTAGGGTAAAAAAAACAACAAAAAAACAAACAAACCAAAATGATCTTTCTAATGGACCTCCAGATGATGCTGCTGGATGTCATTTACTTCATCCTGAGAAATTCTTTGCGGGTTATCTTGCGTCCACGCACCAAGCCCATTGATGGCGAGCTGGTGCTCATAACCGGATCAGGCGGTGGCCTGGGCCGTCTCTTTGCTCTGGAATTTACCAAGCATGGGGCAGAAGTGGTGCTGTGGGACATTAATAGCAATTCCAATGAGCAGACAGCCAAGCTGGTGCATGAGATGGGGGGAAAGGCGTACACCTACGCAGTGGACTTAACCAGCCGGGAAGACGTGTACCGCAACGCAGAGCTTATGAGAAAGGACCTCGGCCGGGACGTTACAATACTAGTGAACAATGCTGGAGTGGTGGCTGGGAAGCGCATCCTAGACTGTCCTGATGAGCTGATTGAGAGGACTATGAAAGTCAACTGTCATGCTCTGTTCTGGGTAAGAACTCAATGTTTAAAATCAAATGTATAGAAGACATCTCCCCAGTCACATCTGAAGCTGTAAGAAGATTTTTTACATAATACAATATAATCAAGTGTGTCTTATATTCAAGTGTTCATATATTTTCACATAACCGAGCTTATTGTTAAAGAGAACATGATGCATTCCTTACTTCAGTGTGTGTGATGTCAGATAAGCATGATATACTTCTGCATTGTTATTTTCAGTGTATGTGTGTAAGGTCAGATAAGCGCTGAGCTAACGTCTAACCTCTCTTCGACTTCTCACAGAAGAGGAAGTACTATGTAACCTGCTTTGCCCTATAAATAAAGCAAGCAAGCCTGCAATCGGTGTGTGTGTCTTCTCAGGGACATTCACCGGTGCGCACGTCTTTAAACCTTCCTGAGTTGGTCTGCAGTGTCTTATTTCTCTTACTTGTGATAGAACAAATGTCTACCCCTGACAGAAGCAATGAAGCTTCTTATTTGAGTGGTTTAACAGTCCAGATTTACTTCATCTTTCCAACTTTCTTGTTAGCTGGATATACTTGTAGATGCCAGTGTATCACAAAATTTTAGATGCTAAGCTTTGGGGCTTACCATAGCTTCTTTTCTTTTCTTTTTTCTAACTTGATTATCCAGAGCAATACTGTGTTTTTTATGAGTATGGTCAAAAGAAAATGTGTTCCTGTCTAAATATGCAACTATCATTGCAAACTACTGATCAGAAATCAATCAAGGTCACTAACCATGCACATCCAGAAGATAAATGCTGAAAGTTAATCAGCTGTGAAAATGTCAAAAGCTGGAACAAAAGGCAGAACGGTTTAGCAGCACATCACAGACAATACGCATTACACAATCAAATCATAGCACATCTTTGGCCAGTAACTTTTACCGACTAAGAATCAGAGAGCTGGAATTCTTTCTTTTGGATTTCATACTGGATAATCTTTTTACAGTCGGCTGTACACAGAGCATGTTATTGTGCAAACGCTGAGGGACACTTGAAATGTAAAATTGCTTTGCGTCAAGAGCATTATCCCATTCACCCTATGGACTAGCAACTTTGACGTCAATCCTCTTATTAACGAGGTGCTTGTGCAACGTAAGCTACACACAATAACCTACACATCGAACAGTATTTAAGTCACATTTAACAACACTGCACAGTTTGTTGCCTCATTCCATTTTGCTGCTATGACAATGCATGTTTGTCTGGTTGTTCCGATGTGTGGGCCTCAGACAGTGAAGGCTTTCCTCCCCCAAATGAAGGCCCAGAATCACGGACACATCGTGACCATTGCCAGCGTCCTCGGTCTCTTCAGCACAGCTTGTGTGGAGGTGAACCAATGCAGGAGAAATACCGCTACAATAAGTCTATATGAGAATATAACTAATAAGAATATGGCAGCTTTATTATTGTGTTTTACACTGTTCTCTCACAAAGTCCCAAAATCAAGTAACACATTAAAATGCATATAACGGCACTGGCAGTCAAAGCAGGGCTGGCAAATCACAAATAATGAATATTCAGCATCTTTAAAAGCAGCGTGAATAAGCTCTGATGGATAGATTTTCTTTGTGGTAGGATTACTGTGCCAGCAAGTTTGCTGCAGTGGGCTTCCATGAGTCTCTGGCCCACGAGCTGCTGTCTGAGGAGGTAGAAGGAGTGAAGACAATCCTTGTGTGTCCCTACATCGTGGACACGGGCATGTTTGAAGGCTGCAAGATAAGGTATGCCAACATAATAATCATATACAGTTAAGGTCCAAAAACTATGGTGAGTGAAACAATTTTCATAAATTTGGCTCTCTTTCATGAAACAGTGACGATGTGACAAGAGTGCAGACTCAACCTTAAATCAAGGCATTTAACTAAAACATTGCATTAACTGTTGAGGAATTACTGCCATTTTTATCCAGAGTCCCCTATTTTCATATCACTGAAGACAACAAGGCTATTTTTCTGTAATTATTTATTTCTTTTCCTTTTTTCCCATTAATTAGATGGTAAAAGGTCTAGCGTTGACCCTCGAGGTAGTATTTTGAATCTAGAAGCTATATATGTGAACAAGTAAAAGAGAAATTAAAAACAAAACAAAAATCCATCACAGGCCAACTCAACAGTTTGGTACACTCAGGAACATTAAAATAAGATAAAACACACACAGGTTTATTTTTTTAGGTTTATCTCTATCCATCTGTGTCGAAGACTACAACAAAGAAAATATAGAGTTCCCTAGAAAGTATGAACAATTCATCACCCTCAGCAAGAGCTAAATTTTGATCTAATTATTAGTTACTGTTAATCTCAAAGCATGTCTGTGTACTGTCTTCATCCACTCACCCCCAACCGGCCGCGGCACTCGCTGATCCTGGTTCTGCTGGAGGTTTCTTCCTGTTAAAAGGGAGTTTTTCCTTCCCATTGTTGCCAAAGCGCTTGCTCATAGGAGACCATATGATTGTTGGGGTTTTCCCTGTTTTCTTTGTATTACTGTAAGGTCTTTACCTTAGAATATAAAGGTAAAAGGTATTGTGATTTGGTGCTATATAAATAAAACGGAACTCATTTGAACTGAAAATTGAATTGAACTGAGAATTTAATTGGTTATTAAAAATTAAAGGTATTTCAGTTGTAGCTTGCCATGTGAAAAATTATGAAAACTGTGTCACTGACAATCCTAACATGTTTACTCCTAACTCTAAATTTCTTTTGAGTGTCATAGTTTAGACACAAACAAGGAGAGTTTAGTCTGTAGACCTGAATACACCTCACTCACATACACATACAGACTGATCATTCTTTGAGGGTCCATCATAGAAATAAATCCAATTTTGCTCTTAACAGGACAAAAAAATGTCCTCAAATACTCAATGACACAACCTATGTATGAGTCTATTGCTAATGTTTCATGTTGCTTGACATTTTAAATGTTCCTTGATGTTAGGGAGGAAGTGGAACTGCTCCTGCCCCCTCTGGAGCCCCAGTATTGTGTTGAGCAGGCTATGAACGCCATCCTGGTAAACCAGCCATTAGTGTGTATCCCTCGCCTCACCTACCTGCCTGTTCTTTTCAGGGCGTGAGTCTCACAACCTTCACATTTTCCAGATACTAAATAAAGATGAATGCTTTTCGAAAATGTCCTTTTCTATCCATTTTCAACAGCTGATTACAGTATTTAAGCTTCTACTGTCTTTGTTCTTTTTCAGGTTGTTGCCATGGGAATCTAACGTGACCGCTTATCGCTTCATGGGTTCTGACAAGTGCATGTACCCCTTTATTGAAACCACGAAAAAACAAGTGACAAATGGCTCTGTTGCAGTCGCCTAGTCATACATTTTTACACAAAGAAACAACTTTAGGAGTACAAATGTTAACAATACCTTCAAAGGTATTTCAAAGGGTCCACAATACATCAGACAGGACAAAAAAAAAGAAAGAAAAAAATGTGGGTTTTGTGAACAACAGGCCAAATTGTCCATCTGCAGCCATGAGTCAGTCAAATGGATATAATAAAACAGACTTTACATTTTCAGGCTGATCATTTGGAAGTCTGTACTGGATGACAACTCAGCCAAGTAGTCATCAGCCTCCAAGAAGATTTCAATAATGCTCATATGAAATGTAAAGTGCCCTTGAAATGTTTTCACCATAAATCTGTGAAATGCCCAAACAGTGATTAAATCCTACACTGATCCAAATGGGAAAGCTTCTTTAATAGCTGTTATGCAATCCTCTATACTCTGTTATATTCACATATAATAAAATGACCTAAAACAACACCTACAAATGCTGTTAGAACACAGCAAGTGACGCGTCTGGTGCATTGTTTTCCTGTAAAGATCATAAACTGTAAGCATGAAAAAGTAAGTAACACAGCAAAAGGGGAATTTTATTAATCTTTCTCTATGTAGACCAAGAATAATAACTTTAATAATAATGTGTCTAGTATTTATGATGTATGACTTACATATAAAAATATGTAATCAGAATCAGAATTGTCAGAATAAGAACTGTCCCTTCTAGAAAAAAGATGCTTAGCTCCACTGACTGAATGCTAATATGGACTTTTGAGTGGAAAATTCTGGACAAACTGCACTTGCAGATCATGCATGTATGAGTGCACGTGTAGTTTATGTAGCAGAAGAAGGCTAAAAAGTATTGCTAATCTCACAAGACAGAAGTGACACTTCTGTCTTGTGAGATTAGCAATACTAATCACAGTCACTGGACAAACATTCTCTAATTTTATGCAAGTGAACGAGTATGACTAACGATGAAACATTTCCTGCAGCACAATGTGGTGTTGTAAATGTCTCTGGTCATAATTCCCAGAATGAGCTCTTGTTTGTGCACTCAAGGAAGAAGAACTGAAAAGTCTTGGATGAGAAGATTCAGACATTTGTTTTTATGAAGCAAATATTTGGTTATAACGCAACAAACAATTAATAGGACTGTTAAAGTAAATACTGTAAAACGAACCCTGAATTCAATTAGCAGAATCAATATTTATTCAGATATAGATTTACTGTAATGATACCTTCAACCACTGAATGGGACATTAAAGATGCAATAAAAGCAATTTTAAGTATTTTCTATAAAAATGTTAGCAAGCTACCTTGAATATGGTTATGAAAGAGGGGGCGAAACTTTAATTACAGAATAGGTTTTCAAAGCCACTACCTGAGTGACATGCTGTTAGTACTGTGTTGGTACCCTGTTTATGTCTTAAGAACCACCCTCACTTTTTATGGCACAAATTAAATTCAACAAGGTGCTGGAAACATGGATTTTGGTCCATATTGGCATGTTTGCATCACACAGTTGGTGCAGATTTGTCAGCTGCACGTCCATGATGCCAATCTCCAGCTCCACCGAATCCCAAAGGTTAAACAATGCTCAAGGGCCCAAAGTGTGCCAAGAAGAATTCCCCACAGCTTTACAACAGCAACATACTGAACTGTTAACACATGACAGGGTTGATCTACGCGTTCATGTCGTTTACTTCAAATTCTCACCCCACCATGTGAATACTGCAGCAGGAATCGAGGCTCATCAGACCTGCAATGTTTTTCCAATTTTCTATTGTCCAATATTTGTGAGCCCATGTTTATTGTAACCTCAGTTTCCTGCTCATAGTGTCTTAGTCTTCTGTTGTCGTAGCCCATCTGCTTCAGTGCTCCATGTGCTGTGTATTCAGAGGTGTCTTTGACGCATGCAGAGCGATCCAGCGTTTTCAATGGAGCAAATGTTTCATCAGTCATCCAAGTGACTTCTTCAGTCTCAGCAGCGTACAGGTTGCCGAGAACTTATTTGCACAAGCTTAGTTTCTTGATTTGCATATTAACAATCATGAAACTAAGCCCATGGCTCATTGTTATGCAATGGTGCTAGTTTTGGTCATTATGCAAATGCACTGTTTATAAGGTTTGGGAAACCTGCAGTCAGCTGGGACTCAAGATGTCATTTGGATGAGTGATTAAACGCTCCTCTGACTGAAAACGCTCTGTTGTCATGAACAGAATCAACTTTCAGGCAATATGTTCAGACGTGATCATCTGCATGTGGTTATTTGAGTTACTTCCGCTGGCCTATCAGCTCCGAGAAGTCTGGCCATTTTCACCTGACCTCTGGTATCAAAAAGGCTTTTTCACCCAGAAAACTGCCCCTTACTGGATATTTTCTCTTTTTCAGTAAACAACTTGCTACGAAATAGTTATTTGCTGCAGATGCTGTTGACAGTATCATAAACAGTTGAATATTGAGTCAATTTTATGTTCTACCTAAATAAACTGTCCAATCAGGGCATATTAGACAATATATACCCCCTTGATACCAGTTTATGAAATGTTCACTCTGTGCGTGCTTGCTGCAGGGGCTTTATTTACATTTTTTTAAACATCAAAAAAAATGAATCACCAAAATATGCAATCTGCCAAGAGATTCACAAGATTTAGCATTTAGAAGATTTAGAAGGAGATTAAAGAGTTAGTATATCTGTAACAACTCTTAAATTGGCCAACATCAGTGCAAAATCATAATCGAGCACACCTCTATACATTACAAAGAAAGAGACAAAATGGCAAATCTTAGTTTTGTGCATGTAAGCACATTTAATTACCATGGGGAGCAGAAAGAGTAGGGAGAGTTTGACATAAGGGAGGAAAAGGGATTTTCAAGGAAACTGGTGCAACAGGGAAACATCCCTGCCACACACAGATTCGACAAGATCACATTACAACACGCTACATTTAGTCACAGATTCTTCCCAGCCCTACATGGTAATGTTGATAACACTTCACTTGTGGTTGTTGATATAAAGCACTCTAGGAAAATCAGAGGTTTGCCAGCTGCACCCTAGACAAAGATCTAAACCATATTGAGAATATTCTTTAATGAACGTAAAACACTTAAAAACAAGAGTTAGCAGTTCTCACAAAGAGTAAACAAGTTCTATGCAAAATAAAGAGTTCACAGTAAATCACTTCTTCCTTTTTCTCCTCCCCTTATCAAGCACCCCTCCTCCCAATTGATTGGCTAGGATGCAGCTACTTTTTTTTTTCCTACAAAGCAACAGAAAAATAATGTGTACAATTAAACAACATCAAGGAGGATAGTCTATTTTTCCTATTAATCTTGTTTAACTGTGAACATTTTGTAACGGTGAATATGAACAGTGATGGTTTAGAGTCTACAGAGTCCAAAGTTTCCTGTAGCCGTCTAAATCTGACTAAGAACACAGTGTCTGAGTTTTCTCTAGTGCTTTTACAACCAAACCTCATAATCTAAACAGTGCCATCCAGGGTCTGTGCCAATGTGCTTGAGTTAGCCTGTTTGATGTGCAAGTCCCCTTCAATTTCTTGTTTGCCACACCTGCGGAAAATAAAAAATTATTAACTTAGCTGAGCTCTCACATAACACTCTTTTTTTTTGTCTCCATACACAAGTGTTTATTGAAGTGGAATATATTCACTTCATTTTTAAAAATAACATGGAAGAATTTACATGTGACTATTCTGTTGTGTTTACAGAGCCCCGCATCATTTAACATCTAACAAGATGTGGCGTTTACTTCTTTCTACACCCCTCATAAGCTCAGTAACACAATAAAAGACAGAAACCTCTTTGTGACTTGCATTTGCTGCACAACTAGCAGTTGCGGCACCACTTTCGATCAGAGGGTATCGGCACAGGTTGCCTGATGAGAGGCAACCTGTCTCCAAAAATTTGTGGTGTGATTTTGACTGTGGTCACTCTCAGAGAGATGTATTATTTGTTATTTGTCACCAAAGCCTAATTTAAAAACATAGAAAGATTGCTAACATGTTGCAATCAGAGTCAGTCTGCACCGACTGGACTTAACTACTTGCCAGTTGGTGTATTCTGGTTATACTCTGATCTAAAAGCAAAGTTGCTGAGCGTCTATGTAAGTTTGCATTTAAATCCCCATCCAAGTAATTTCTGCATTTCTATTTCAAATTTATAAGGTTCGGGCTGAATATAGACAGTTAATGTCAATTTCTATGCATGTATAAAGGGATAGAGTTGCAAACATTTTCCATTTTCACCAATTTATCACAGTTAATATTGTATTATCACAGACAGATTGCATGTAATTGCCAGCTTGACCCTGTTCAACTGAAAACTGATCGCAGACTGACTCCATACTCACACACCAAAATTGCTTTGAAGACAGCAGCTGACTAACAAGTGGCTCAAACCTGGTCCTGGGTTTCAAACCAATCATTTCTAAGGTAACAAGGTCACAAGTTCATCACACATAATCTTTGGTTGCATCTCCAACCACTGTTTAGTGTCACTATTAGCATAAAAAAAGCATCAGACGTCCAGATTTTCTTCTTCTTTTTTTTTTGAACCATCCCACACACACTCTTCCTCCTTGAACAATCTAAATACACGAACCCCAAGGATGTATTCTCGTGCCATCTCAAACTTCAATCTCACATCATCTACAATGCAACTCAACTTATTGCAACTCAATATAACACACTCAGGTGTGTTATATTGTTAGTCCAATATGTAGATATGGGTAAAGTTCCCTTCTCTATAACACTACACCGCCGAAACCTCTTTTCACTCTCATTTTTACTTTTCAGATCTAACAGACATCTATGCAAACTGACATCACTGTATGTGATTCATCAGATTTTGTACAGCTGCATTTGTCTGAAGGTTTTATTCAACTCTTTCCTGACTGGAACAAGAGAAAATGAGGTTTTTAAAGACGTAATAGCAATGAAAATGTAAATGTTTTACAAGTTGAAAGGCAGTGTTTCTCATAGCTTACCCAGAAACTGGTCCATTTCCTGTCCTTTCGTTTGACTGCTGGTCCAACTCTGAGAGCAACTTCAATATGTTCAGTGCAGCCTAAAAAAATAAGCAACAGTATGCGTTATCTGAGCTGTAACCTGAAAAGTATGAGTCTTGGAAGTCTTACTGTCTTGGAAGAAGCAACAAAAAGGAATGGGAGTGCATGAAGCAGCTGGCTTATACAGCCCCTATTTTGGAAACGGCTGGCCTAAAGCCTTTGTAATGTGTCATCATGACATTAACAGCAATCGTGTGCCTTTTGGTCACACTTGCACGACTCCACACAAGATTTATTCCAAATCCTCTTCATGGAAAGTTGCTGGGATAAAGTTAGGAATTATTAAACGTGTTTTTCTGTTAGCAGCAAGGGCTCGGGACTTGCACACTGAGAAAGAAACCCGTATTACCTTTGAAAGCTCCCTCTTCCACTCTCACGAAATAAATATTTAACAAATGATTATTATACATCAACAGCTGACTATACCCCCCATCACTGAAAATATATTTCCCTCATCACTATTGTGGCTCACTCACAAAGGGCGTCAATGAGTGTTAAATCTGTAGTTTCTGAAATAAATACTCACCATATCATGACAGGATTCTACATCTTTCCCAATCCCATGACTGATGAGCGGTGGCTGGGAGGAGCAGTTAATCAGTGACACAAACTCATTCTTATTGTTTTTGGGAAAATCCTTGTATTCCACCTGCAAGCAGATGATACATTTTAAATTATTTATACTAATTTGTACCATAAAAAACAATTTATACAATTCAAACTGAATAATTAAGCTCATGAAAGTCAAACCCATCGTTTACCTGTAGGCCCTGCACAGATGCCAGATAGCCGAGCTGTTCCGAGGGCCTGGTTAGGGGGCCGTGGGGCAGTTGATTCATGTTATTTTTAGTCTTCAGGATAGTCTCTGCAGTCAGTGATGTCCCAGCGTAAAGCAGCTCGTTGGCAATCATGGCAGTGATTGTGGTCTTGCCTGGGTTGGGTATACTTCGACTGTAGTCCTTGGCCTGGGATCCTTGGCAGGCCCCAACTGCTTGTGCCACCTCAGGCATCATGGGCAGGATCCCTGCAGGCAGCTGCTGGTGGCTCAGGTAAGGCAGGCGGAAGTCCTCCTCCTTGGAACCTTTTGAACAAAAGGCTCCAAGGTTAATGATTTTCTTCATGATTGTTAATACTTTTTTATTTTCCCATCAAGTCTTACCCAGTGTCCCCTCCTCTACAGAACCAGGTTCGTAGAACGTCACTTTGCGCCCATCACCTGGCTTTTTCACTGGGGTCTAAATATAACAACAATTTTACTATATAAATATAATATAAACATTGGCCACCTAACTTATTTATGAGACTTTCCTGAGAAGGTCTAAGCAGTACCTTTTCATCAGTTTTGAGTGCCGGTTTTGGGGGTTGAGGCTGAGGCACTTTATACCCCAAGAGCTCCAGCATTTTCTCTGCTGCGTTCCTCTTGGCCACCTTCTTGCTGGGTCCCATTCCCTCTGCAGACTGCCCACACACAGTAACCTGGACCAGAATAAACAGATGGAAAAGATGAACGAAATGAGAAATTAACAAGCGGAGACAGAGGAAAGCAGAGACAGATGTTGCATAAGTGCTGCTGCCAGCATGCCTCGGCTGCAGTTGACTCACCTGCATGACAAACTCCCTGCGCCGTGGCAGCCCTCTCTCTGTCACCATGCTATACTCCGGCTCCTTCTCCTTCTTGGCCTGCTGGATCTGAGCCAAGCGGCTGATGGGATTCATTCCCTGTCCATATTCTGGACTGGTCTGCAGCTGTTGGCACGACAGGTTAATGATTGCTTAAGGAAGCCGTTAGGTGTGTAATCACTATCCCAACTCTAGTATAAAACTTGCAAAACTACCTTGATGATAGATTTGGTTTTCTTTTTGATGCGGGGCTGCGTCTTTTCTACACTGGGTATATGGGGTAGTCTCTTCAACTCTCCCAGCACAGCTGCTGCTGCTAGCTTCTTTGCAATCTTTTTACTTTTTCCCTCGCCCTCTCCTGTGAACTCGCCAACTGTAACACGCACTACAAAAGTCTTCATGTGTGGAGGGCCCTCTTCTTTTAAAACCTGGAAAGCAAAAGTGGAAACACCTGATGTAGGGGAGCATTTATTCTATTAAACTCAATAGATTATGGGCAGAAGGAACATGCAGTGGAGTACAAATTGGTGAATGACATAAATCCCCCCCTAAATGATAAATAAAATCCATTTAAACCTCAAAGCTGACAGGTAAGTTGCGTTTAAGTGCAATTTCAAAGACTTGACTGATTTCTGATTTGTTCAGGTTCTCCTCCTCGGGCTCTCCATTCACCTGTCAAAAAAAGAAGACATGTTTTAAAAAAAACAAAACAAACAACAACGACAAAAAAAACCCAGAAGCAATAAATATCACAGATGCCGAGTGTGGGCTTCTTTCCTCACCACTGGCAACTGTTGCAGTATTGGCTCCTTCTGCAGTACTTTCAAGGCCTTGGCAGCAGCATCGTGTTTGGCTAACTGCCGCGTTCGTCCTTTCCCAAAAAACTGCTGGCCTCCAATAGAAAGCTCCACATGATATAACATTGGTCCCACAGGAGGAAATGGGTAGTAGTACCTGGATGACAATTGAAGTTAAATACAACCCATTTCCCCCCATTTCCTCAAAAAAAGAGAGAGAGACAATAAGATTTCTGCTCAGATTTCTAAATGATGCAAACTCACTGTTGCATAGAGCGCTGGTAAGGCCCTGGAGCCCGCACATTATAGTTGAAGTTTGGTGGTCTCATCCCCGTATATGCGTCGATGGGTTTATAGAGAGGCTTTTTACCAAGTTTGATGCATAGTGCACTCAGCTCTGTAATATGCGTCATGCCATCTGCTTTGAGATAAACAAAAAAAAACCAAAAATGAATTCAATACTTCTATTTTACAAGGTGTTAGCAACAATTAGAAAAGAGAATACAATAAAACCAGTGGGAAGAGCGTACCTTGGTGCTTTCCTGTGCTGCGGGGTGTCCTCACAGTGGGTTTAGGGAGTGTAGTCTCAGCGAGGGCTGATGCAGCAGCGGAATGCTGAGCTTTCTTGATACTGGTCCCCTCTGCCTCCCAATGCTGATCTCCCAGCGTGAGCCTCACTGAGAAAATCTAAAATTGATTCTCCATCATTAGCATAAAGTTGCAGCAGAACAGGACAACAGTAATAATAAAATGATGTGAGCAACTCGTACCTTTGAGTGAGCTGGCCCTTGCTCACAAAGCAGCTTATATTCAGGTTGAATCTTGTTAAAACGGGCTAACTCATTCACCAAACACATAGGGGTCTTCTCTTTAGGGTTTGCCATGTTAGATACTGTTTATGGAAAAGAAAGATCCAAAATTCTCTTTATAACTATCTACAGGAACCATCATAAAGTCTCACAATCTCATACACATACTATCTGGCAAAAGCATTCCAGGTTCTAACAAATTTTTTAACAAAACATTGTAATAAAAGGGGTGTGAGATGCATAATGCGATCATAAAAACTAAACAATAAATCCCAAACTAATTAATTTAAATGCCATCACCGATAAGCAAGCTTTTTGACCAAACAAAATCAGAAAACCTACCTGTGGTGCTATTGTAGGGAGTGGCTGACCCTGCGGGGAGAGCGGAGCTCCTGATGGGCTGGCTGGCGCTCTCTGACGGTAGGGTGCCTGAGGCACAAGGGATGCTGTAGCTAGGCTGTGGCTGCAGGGGGGCAGAAGCAGCGGGCATGGGGCTAGCTGGACACTGAAACTGGAGCTGAGACATCCTCGCTGCTATAGCTAAGTTAACAGTAAGATGAGGTCAAGAATATAAATTTACAGTGGGGGAGGACTGCTGATTGAGGTGATCTGAATGTAGGGTCTACCTGGAAAAAGAGGACATAAGTTTTCAAATAATAAATAACTAGAATATAAGAAAATCTTCATTTTGAAAAAAATAAAGCAGCATCAAAACCTTCACAAGAGCAGAAATCCTAGAAGTCAAAGATAAAAGGTGTCAATTGCAGGACTGTTAAACAAAGACTTAAACACCTGAACAATTTACTTACAAGTGCAACAAAAACAGACAAGGGAACCAAGAGTAGCACCGTCCAGCAGTCAATCAGCACTGCTCTACACTAAGCTTAAGTCAACCTAATATTATCAGCTACACTAAAAAAGTAAACAGCACTATGTGAATTTACTATTTATTTTTCTGCATTTTGCAGTTGCCAAAAACAAAATGTTCTTTCTAGCACATTCAATCAGTCAGGAATGCAATGAAGAAAGCCTGGCTTTTTTACAAAACAATTTTTCTTTTTATTCAAGATGTAGAAGAATGTGTTTTCTTTTGATTCAAACTAATGTTTCAATACAGTCCACAGATCTCAAATGTAATGGTAGTGCATTCCATAGTTTGAAGCTGCAAGTTTGAAAGCACAGTCTCTCTTTTTTTAGTCTGGCAATAGGTGTCGAGCAGAAAGACTTGAATTATCTGCACGTTATATAAGGACGAAAGAGTTCACGAATGTAAGCAGGCATTTGATAATGCACATCTCTGAAAGTGATCACCAAAATTAAAAAAGCAGGATCGCACAAGACTATTAATACTTTCCCCATAAAGACATCATTTGAAAACTTTCCCTGTACCATTAATGACAAGTTTTGAATCTCTGTATATATCAATAAAGATGTGATCTTGGGGCCTTAAGAATAGTTTCGGTAGCTGCCCAGGTAGAGACCACCTGCACCGACTTCTGCCAAACACGCACAGTCATTTTGTTCCATAAGTACGCCTGAAATATGACACAAACTGCTCAGTTCAGAAGAGCTTCAATGGTTACTTCCAGTAATAACTAAAATGTAATCAGCAGCCATGCAGTGCTTTGTGGCATCATTAAAGTCATGAAGGATAGATATTTTTGGAACATTGTGAGGTGAAGAAAAAGAAATGTACAATCAGATATCATCTGCATAACAATATGAAACCCATTTAAGGTGGTTTAAGGGTATAACTACATTTCATTGTAAGTAACAGACATTTGACAGCATAGCATGAAAAAAAAATATCACTCTGGTAGTTAAATACAAATTTTGTGTTCATTTGAGCACTACAGACAATTTGCCAATTTAAAGAAAAGCAGGACAGAAACAGTAATATGTGTTGGTCCCAGCACAGGTCACCCAGTTTGTCTATACTGGGGAGATAACTTTATCAATCAGCCTATAAGAACAGTGTTGTGCCCAAAACGGATTAACAGCCTTTGCCAAAAAGCGATTGGCTGTATTTAAACTGCTAAAAATAACTTGTTGGCCTATACTGTGTAAAACATATGTCAAATGTATCCCTCATGAATGATATCAAGTTATCTTGAGCCACAAACAACATTCCTATCACATGGTAGAATCAGTTTATGGCTATTATATATCCATTTTTAACAAGTTAAAAAGTTTCATTGACAAAACAAAAATGGCTTTTTAAGAGTAATCTGGCCAAGAGGACACCAGAAACTTCAAGAAATATAAAAATAGTTATTTAAAGGTATTTTAAATGGCCAAAAAGGTCTGGAAACATGGGAAACAAAAACGCATGGTATCACTGGAAATCACTTTTTGTGCCAAAAAGTGATAATCTGCCAAGTGACCAAGGGAACACCGTAGCCATATAGTGCCTATAATAATACAGCACAGTAATGTTTATTAACAGCATTTTCGCTGCCTTGATCTCACAGTAAGGATGCTGCTGATAAAAACTCAAATCACTTTTTGTTCTCATTCAAACCACAGCTGGGAGGGTCCGTGCTGTCAAAGGGGCCCTGGGAGCCTTTACTAACTGTGATAGAGCAGAACCACCATTTACAAGCAACGACTGTAACCTGCATCTCATGCTAAGCATGGTTAAATACAAAAATAATACTAATAATAACTAATTTGTTTAAGAAAAAATGTTTACTATTAGCTCGATTTACAACACGAAAAACTGAGGCTAGGTGGTTAGCTGATACAGCCGCTTGCAAACAACCACGATTACTGTCTGGTAGGCTTTCTGGACCTGTATATTCGTCAATGATTTGACTAGCTGTGAGCAGCACAAGCTACTGGCAGCTAATTCCTAATTAAAATCAGGCCGCCGGGTGGATGTACAAGCTTTACAGGGGAAACATGCTCGCTAACTAGCATATTCGCTACGAAAGGCAGGGGTGGACATGATAGGACAATCTTTGCAAAAAAACAAGACTCGTTGCTGAACAGGTGCTGAGAACAGCAAGACAACGCCCACAACTCACTGACAACAGCACTTGACATTTGTTTATTAAATTAATACATCAGAAAAAAGGGGAGGAAACATCTTGTGTTTAATTCAAAGCGAGTCTGGGAGCACCCGGTGTCACCGCTAGCTAGCTAACGCCGACAAAGTCTGAGCACAAAGTAAAGCTCACCTCGTCGCTCCTTCTGTGCGGTTTTTAGTTACTCCATATGACACGCTGATTTACGGTCGTTTGCTTTTGTTAATGGCCAGTTTGGAGAATCACAGTGCGTTATTTTGATATCGAAATGCGAGCGGTGAGGAGGTGGACATTGGGAAGACAGGGCAAACACTAAAGAGAATGGCACTATCTCGCTTCACTCTGCAGGAAGTGACATCGACTAGGAGGAAGTACTTCCACGATCTCAAATATTATCATTCAGGACCGAGAGGCTTGTGAAGCACAAAGGAGTAAAACAAACATGTTATGAGGTCAATCACATTAAAAAAAAAACAAAAAAAACACCATCAACAAAAAGAGGACACAGTCTATTTGGGGTATTGACAAATTTATTTGCACCAGTAAGCCAAAAATCACAGGTTTAGCAGAACTATTCATCCAAATGGTATAAAAAAAATGAAATGCAGCACACAATTAACTGTTAGCTAATAAATATAAAATTGCTCATGATTCACTATAAAATATTACTTCTAGGGTCTACAAGCTAAACTCTGTGACTTGAGGATAAGAGCAGTGACTGAGCAGAGTGGTCTGTAAGTTCAACAGGTTACAGGTTGTGAGCCTGACAGATGTTCAGAGAGTCTCTTAACATCAGGTCACGCAGACGCCACAGTGCATCCACCATGGTGGTGTGGGCTCCTTTGCTCTTCAGCCAGTGAGCTGGCAGCCGACTCTCTTGTTCTTTGGTCAGGTGAGAATCTCGCCTTTGCGCTGTTAATGGAAAGTGTGATTATTCAAAAGGCAAATAATGTTCACTATTGCCTTTGAAAGCAAACAAAAACAAAGATATGCACACACTCAAACTGGTAAACATGCTGGGAAATGACAATTTGGGCTTAATGCAAAAATTAAGGCAACACAGTCAACATTTTAGAAATATATTCCTATCATGTAAGGCCAGCATCACATATGGGGAAAAAAAGTATTGTGTAAGCTCCTGCTTGAATGCCTCAGAGCTAATTAGGCTGATTGGAAGGAGGTCAGCAACATGACTGGCTCTAAAATAAGCTCCCCAAAGAGGTCAAATCTTTGAAAGGTGGAACAATTCATAATATCATCAATGTAAAATGTAAAAAAAAAAAAAAGGATTTGTGGATTTCATCATCTACAGTGCATCAGAAGCTATCATTTAGCTATTTCCCCTAAATGTACACATGAAAGGGTTGATACTGGTAGCATGTAATCATTTACAATTACTGATAAGCAGAAATATCACTTATCAGTAAATAGCACTGGAGAGTAGCTGATTTTTTTTTCTTGGTTGAAAGAACTTTATAAAAGTTATACTATAGTAAAAATATGAATAGGTTAAACATACAATACAAAATGAAAGCATTTGTATGAGAGTATTAACATATTAAAAGTGTGCCATTTAAGTGTGTTGGTCAATAAGACAGGAAAAAAAACTGCTCGGTTAATTAAATGTTGCCCATTTGAACCCATATGAAGGAAAGCTGGCAGCAATGTAGGACTGAGAGAAGTTACCATACTTATAATCACAACTCTTCTCATTAAGACATGACTGAGTCTGATAATTATAATTGAACTTTTAATTTAAATATTGTTTTTACTGCGTGTCTTTCCCCACTCTCTCTCCCCTCTTGATTTCATACATGTTGACCTCTAATCAGGAACCTAACCTAAGTTACCATGGCGCTCTACCCCGGTAGGAGGTGATCCACCTTCGTTGCACTGAAAACCCAGTGTCAACCCTCAAGTTTCTCAGACAAGCCGAAATCCTGCTTTGTATTACAGGAATCTGGTCCTCTCAGTTTTCCAACCTCTTACAGAGGGGTGTTATTATGTTGCTTTAATTTTTGTGACAATGACTTAGACATAATTTTAACATAAGAAAAAAACAAAACTTCAGAGCAAAATGCAGTCTTTACAGTTGTTGCAATAACTCTTCAGAGCTTAAAAATACAAAAATGTTAAAAAAAAAAAAAAAAGACAAAGCAACTGAAAAAAAAAAAGCAGTGATGGAGAGTTTTCTAGAAATAAAAGTAAAAACAAAGAACCTACCTTTGAGTGCTTGGTCCCACTTGCTAACAGTGCTGGAGTCTGAATTTAAGCCCTCTATGTACTTCAGGTAGGCCTCTGAGTGAAGCACTCTCTGAGTCTTTGGTGGTGGAGCCACAAACATGGGAGTGGTGGGCTGCAAATGTGAGGGTTGGCCTAACTGTCCTTGTCCAGGGTAGGGTGGAGGAGCATGCTGTCCTGGGCTAAACATCCCAGGCTAAGGTCACACAATGACAACATTTTGTTAGTATGTAGATGATACATAGAATGCATAATTTAAATTATCATTATGATTATCATTATTTGCAAAAAAAAAAGTAAAACTGAAGCAGGTGATGTCTGATTATGCAGGAAACAAAACAAAATCCATATTTTCTTGAACAGTTAAAAACACCAATATAAACTATATAGAAATATGAAATAACACCTATACAGCCAGGGTTTTTCTGCACTCAGGCTCACCTGCTGAATAAAGTTTCCTTGTGCAGGACTTCCCGCCATGCCATTCATACCAGTGCCCATCATCCCTGTTGTAAATGAAAATATTTAGCTTGTGTGCATTTTGTAACTGTGGTAAACTCTTGTTTTTGTTCATTTTATGTTAAGCTTTATAATGACTCATGGAAATGTTAGTTTTTTTAACTACCAGTTGAACGTTAGTGGTTTGGTATCAGTTTTGCATGCATTCCATGTGTGAATTTCATATATTTGTTTGTATATTTTAAGTGTGAAATGTGAGAGCACTTTAGAAGAGACTGCTTTGACTGCTCAGTGTGTAGATCAGGCTTTGCAGCCTGTGGACCAGGTAAACCCCCTCCAGCAGGAGAGACACGACTGGATGTGACTGAGCAGGTGCGGCTAGGACAGTGGCCCTTACCCTGATGAGGCATGCCAGGGTACCCGGGCATACCTTGCTGGAGATGGTGAGGAGGCAGGTGAGGACCCCCTGTAAGGTGAGGTGGCATTGGGGCCACACTCAGCAAACCCTCATGAGGGCCCTGCATTGGCATGTAAGGTGGACCGTAAGCTCCCATCATGCCTTTGGGAAAAGTGTGAGGAGAGGACAACATATCCATGCATAAGTGACATGCAGCTGACACCAAAATAACATGCACTACTACTGCACACAGTGGCCCCTTTCACACAAGTACCTTAAACCACAAGGGCTGTTAATTTAAAAGTTTTCGCATGTCTGCAGACTTTCTACCATTCATGCAACTACATTTTTTCCTCATTTGTGAGCTCCGAACGGCAAAGATGACCGTATGGGAGATAAAATTCCACCACTGTGTGAAATGTTGTTGTTAGCATGGGAATTCCTGAGATAAGATCACAGTGACCTTAGTCAGCTCATTCTTGCACTGATTACATTTCCAAAAAAAGAAATGTTGGCCTCTAGCCGCACATGGTCATCGGCAAAGATAAATAGACACAGTTGATGGTTGATATTGAAGGTTTCGTGTGAAAGGGGCAGACAATACATATGGGTTTGAGAATGTTAGCAAAACAAGCATGAATGGGAAATGAAATATTAACAAAAGGCATTCATAGTTAAAAAAATAATATTCATGCAATTCACGTCATGCAATATAAAATATGAAGGTTGATGACAAAACTACAAACAAATAGCAGCAAATAAAGAGGAAAAACTGCAATAACAACATCGTTTTGAGATAAACTTCTTTTCAAGTGTTAGAAAATTACAGGATTACTGTCTTTAATTCAGTCCAGCCTCATTTTTCCTGCTGTCAAACACTCGTGCTGTCTCTGAGAGGGGTTACCTGACACAGGTGTCATGGTCTGGTTTATCATTCCCATAGTGCTAGGCGAAGGTACCACCCCCATCAGTGCCCCTACAGGGGTACCTGCTCTTGGGGAAGCTTGCTTCTGAGGTGGCCTCTCACGCTCTTGCTGTTCCACTATTTTGGCTGCACGCTCTGAAACATCCAAAGATGTGATTTTATTTTTTTTTGGTTTTGCTAGCACAAGTTCAAATAGATTCATATTTGTATTCATTTAATTATTTTATCTGACCTTCATACTCTGCCTTCTTGGAAGCTTCGAGGTTCCTCCACTCGGTGCCTACCAGTCGACTCAGCTCCCCGAAGGAAAAGTCTGGGTGACGAGCTTTTATCACTGCTCTCATTTCACTGCTGAAGAGGATATAACCACTCATGTTGATCTTTCTCTTGGCCCCTTCCTTCTTTGACAAGCCTTTAACCTTAGGAGTGGTCTAAATGGAAAAGCAAAGACACAAGTTTATATATATAAAAAAAACATCAACATTTTCAAACAAGGAACAGATGGTTTAAAAAAATTAGACCTGCGAGGGTGTGTATGGCATGACATCCATGTCGTTTGTAAGTGGGGTTTGCATCTGAGGCAAAGAAGGTGTCTCTGGAGCTTCCTCATCCTCATCCATGTCTTCCATGTCATCATCTGCATCCTCCATATCTGCCAGTTTAACCTCAAGCTCATCTATCTTCTTGTCCAAAATTGGTGATGCTTCCTTCTGTGGCACTATTAATTTTCTACATGGAATAAAATAAGCAGACATCATAGCACCTCAGTGCTAATCGTTAAATTTAAATCAGAATCATAGAGAGCATAAAAGATGGCTGTGGCTTCAGGTCTGAAAAGAGAAGCCCATGTGCCTCAAAGCTAACGTTCTACTCAATTCCCAGCAGGGGGCAACTTCACCAGTGCAGTTTCAGGTCATCCTGAGTAAAACATAAAGTCCATTATGATCGTTATTCGTGTCAGAAACGAGGATCAGCCAATGAGATCAGATCCGCCCCTCACTCATCAGCTCCAGTTTTACAAGAACAGCTTTACTGAATGGGGCAAAATAGAGTAAGTTCAATCCCCACACAGTGCTCAGAGGTTTGGTTAGTTTTAAAGTTGATCCAAAAGGTTGGACTGTTTTCTAAATATAGGTGTAGTCAGTTAATTTCAATATCAAGCACAAAAAAAAAAGCTTATTGGCAACTTCCTGTTGGCTACATCCATCCTTTATACCATCTATGATCCTAATAAGTGCTCTGTTTAACCAACAGACCTGAAGTAGAAGATCTCATCCTCGACCACTTTGGAAGAGTACGAGAAGCGTTTCAGACCCTTGAACTTTTTCATCATCTTCTCACTCTCAATGTAACGGCTCTCGCACAGCAGTACATCGTCTTCTGAAAGCTCGGTGGGTCTGCATGACAGGTAGTCCTTAAAGGAAGACACTACACATTTGCCTGGAGAGCAGACAGGCAGAATAGAAGATTAGAAAGACTGCTGATGAAAAACTTGTTCTGAGGTGACTCAAATGTTTAAAATTATAGCTTTAATGTTCATTTAAACATTAATACACGAAATGGCCTTCTGGGAAATGCACTTTTGTCTGTCTTATCTAAACCTATTTCTCAAGTCTATGAGGTTGCCATTTAACCAATTTGTTTTCTGCTAGAAAAACAAAATTATTTTTTTCTTTAGTGCACAATTCATTTAAATGCATTACACGAGGAGTAAATGAGCTGACTCAAGAAATCTTTGGTAAGTTTTCAAAATCATACCTATGACACAAGTCATGGGCAGCGTCTCCTCCAAATGACTCAGAAACACCTCCCTCTTGTAAAACATCTTCGTGGGCTCGTGCTCCGTTTCCTCAGGGTGAATGAAGATGGGTCCAAAGAAGAATGTAGTTCCATTCTGTAGCCACAGCTTCTCTATCCTATAGCCCAGCACAGGAAGTCATGTTACTAACAGCTAATAACTCCATCTTATCTAAACACCCCCAATCAACACATAAGGCCCTATTTCAAAAGGTGTCAATGTAGCATAATATATGTCAACCAACCTGGCAACCCTAGGTTTTGATAATCCATGAGACTGAATGTAAACACAGTCTCCCACTTTAAACCACATGTTTTTGTAGCATAACTGTTCATAGTACTGGCAGCCGGGCTCAGCTCCACTCATCTCCGTAGGGACATCCTCTCTCTCCTAAACGAACACAGACAGAGGATTCAGGTGTTTATTATATAGAAAAACAATCAACAGGCTCCTTATCAGTGTGCTAATAGTTCATGCTTTCAAATTAACGCTAACTGTTTCGTTTTTTTGGAGTAGTGAACATAGGGCGGGGCGGGTAAAGCTGGGCTGGCTTCCTCCGAGGACTAAGTTTTTATATCTATTATCTGTTATTATTATTATATATCTCTATATCTAGAGATATATAATAATAATAATAATAATAACGGATTGCATTTATATAGTGCCTTTCGAGACCCTCAAAGCACTTAACAATTCCACTATTCATTCACTCTCACATTCACACAATGGTGGAGGGAAGCTACAGTTGTAGCCACAGCTGCCTTGGAGCAGACTGACAGAAGCAAGGCTGCCATATCGCTCCATCGGCCATCGGTGTCTTGCCCAAGGACACAACGACCAAGATAGACAGAGCTGGGGATCGAACCGGCAACCTTCTGGTTACAAGATGAGCTTCCCAACCCCCTGAACCACGGTCACCCTGATAAATATATCTATATAGATATATTTGAAATATATCTATATAGATATATCTATAGAGATATATCTCTATAGATATATATTCTTCTAAAAGCAACATTATACAGTGGGGCAAAAAAGTATTTAGTCAGCCACCGATTGTGCAAGTTCCCCCACTTAAAATGATGACAGAGGTCAGTAATTTGCACCAGAGGTAC
>NW_005187413.1:3281799-3300596 GCF_000239375.1 Pundamilia nyererei | reverse complement strand
GTGGGGGAACTTGCACAATCGGTGGCTGACTAAATACTTTTTTGCCCCACTGTATATGTTCAAAGCCTAGAATATACAATCTCACCTTACCTTCTCTACAAAGCCATTGACTGTATATGCCACCGGTTTTTCCTGGTCAGGCTTCACAAACATTGAGGCTACACGAACAACAGGAAGAGGCGCCTCCCGAGGGACTAATTTAAAGGAACTCTCCGGCATGGCCCAAATCTTGATCTTTTTGAAAAACTTGTTCCTGGCAGTGTAGCGGGATTCACACACATAAACGTCCTCAGGTCTGAAGCCCTCGGGTTGCATTTTGAAATAATCCTACAGAAAGATTCGTAATTAGACAATGGACTTTTGGCGGCTTAAATTAAACCATTTTCAATATGTGGTTCACTTTCTCACCTTCACAAAAATGACCACACATTTGCCCAAAACCTTACTGATGGACACTTTGTTGTAGTAGTCACTCTTGAAGACTTCTTTTTCCAGAAACTTGCGTGTGGCCAAGTGAAAGGTTTCACTGGGTCTGTAGAACCAGCAGCCATAGAGCCACTTCTCACCTGCATATATAAAACACAATCTGTTTTTAGCAAAATATACTGACTAAATGGAAACAAAATCAAGATGTTGAATCAGCTAACTTGCAGAAACAGAAGTATTTAAAATCATGATGTAATTCTATAATTCTTCCTATAATTTTCAAGTTAGGCTACCTGCTTCATCCTCCCAAAGACGTTCTATACAGACAATGTGGGGCTGGAGGTTTGGTTCTGACGGCTCCACATAGACGAAGTCCCCCACGTGGTAGGTACTGTTTTCAAATCTGCAGTCTTGACTGTACACATGCTCTGGCTTTGACTGCCACGCCTCTCCCACCAGGTCCTCGGGCTTCTCGTCTTCTTAAGGTGAGAAACATGTCATGATTCAATGCCACAACCACATTTAATATTCTTCACACCTCCTGCATGTCTTCTATAAGTTTACACACCTTGGTTTTCATCCTCATCCTTCTTTTGTTTGTCCTCTTCAATCTCTTTGGGAATTTTCTCCCTCTTTTCCTGGTCTACATCACTGTGGAGGTGTTTTAACGTGTAGTTGAGTGCAACGGACAGTAAAATCTCGCCATTCTTGCACAGCTCATCCCTGATTTTGATGAAAAACTGTTGTAGCTCCACTGCATCCTCAAATATCTCAGAGTCAGTCCTGCCAACGTGAAAAACATTCATCATAAGAAAACACGGGCACACATTTGAGTTGTATCACCTAGTGAAGCAAAGCAAGTAAAAACAGGACTCATTTATTAGCAAGAGCCACATATTTAACAATAAACATTGATTTGCTTACAATAAAATTGATTACATTTAATGCATATACATTTTTTTAAATTTCAGTTTCAAAGTAAATATGTACCGGTATATGCACCATATCACTAATTTCTCCTGAAGAGCAGCACACAAACAAAATGTTTGATCTTTACAAAATGGAAAATATAACATGGGCAATGTTTCAAGGTAAAAATGTTCTAACCACTTAGCATTGTCAGACATTTATTTATGTTGTGAACACCCATTTTCATTTGCCATTTCTCTGGTTTTTGAAGCCTTGGTGAACCGCTCAAAGCAAATGCACTTTACTTTAATGGATAAACAATTAAAGAAAAAAAAATAATACACCAAGCTCATAATAATTTCCCATACCTGTGTAACCTTCTTGCCTTCTCTAGCACTTCAAACGTGTGTTCCTGGAAGACATCGAGTCTCCTGTAGCGACCGCGCTCCACATTCATTCTGATGACATCAAAATTAAGCGGCGGCTTTTCAGGGGCAGCTGGATCAACAGCAGGAATCTCAGCCAGTGAGTCACTATAGCAGCGACCCTCTTCATCCTGGTGACCCATCACGGATACAAACAGGTTCCTGATCAGTTCTCGCACCAGAAGACCCACAGCTGGAGGGCCAAACTCCTCCCCTCCCTCTTGCTGTTTCCGTGTCTCCAACAACACTCGGTGCAACACTAAAGCATCCCGATAAATCAGAGACTCAGGCTCGTTGTATATGCAGGCATTATTGAACATCAAAGCAAAGTCCTCCACCAGGGCGTCGACATCTTGGTAACGGCCTGCAGCCATGTGGCTTCGCACACGTTCCATGTCGATTGGTCTCTTGATTGTAGCGTAGTAGTCAGGCAACTCGGCACGAGAGGGTAGACGGAGGAAGATTGTGCTTAGGCGCCGACCTCGGCGGTCAGTGAAGTTTCGCACAGCATCATACAGCTCATTTAACCTCTGCTGAAGAGGGGTGAGGTATTTGGACTTCTTTGGAGAAACACCACTCTTTCCTTATCATAAAAAATGTATGTTAGTTTTAAAAAGCTTTTAAAAAAAGAAAAAAAATGTGAAACAGAAGCTAAAAAGAGCCAGAAAACAAAAGAGCAATACAGCTCAAACTGTCCGAAATACTTAAAAATGCCTTTCTTGTTCTTTTTTTTAAAGTTGATTTTTGAACATTTTTGCGCTATTAGATAGTCACAGCAGATACAGACAAGAAGCAGGAGAATAATATGCAGCTACAGTCCGACTGGCTGGGAAATGAAACAACTCGTTACTAATGGCATTTGTTCACATACTGTGCAAGTCCAACCACTAAGCCATGTAACTTTCCAGCCAGCCCTGATTTCCACAGCTGCTGTTTTAAGCGAGACAGGCAGCGCTTTGGCTGATAATAATTTAAGAGGAACAACTATATAGTAGGTTACCCCCTTCCCCCCCCCCCCAAAAAAAATTAATTTTTGAAAATTAAAGACTAACCAATTAGTGAAAAACGGGTCAAGGACACACAGACCTCAGTGTTATTACATGGTAATATTTTACAAGTGCAGAAGTATTTTCAACCAACATGCACAAGCATTCCCACTTACTTAGTTTCAGTTTAGGAGATCCCACATCCTCCTCCTCAGGTGGAGGACCCATCTCCTTGCGCTTATCTTTCAGTATCTTTTCCAAAATGTCAGCATCATTATATACCTACATAAACCAGAAATTGGGGAGTCAGAAGACTTAAAATCGTTATAAATTTGACTATAAGAAAAATTAAAGTTTTATCACAGAAGGAGTCAAAGTCCCAACCTGAGATCCCTCTTCGTTGTAATGCCGGGCATTGCGGAACATTAGCTTCATGTCTTCCATCAGAGCTTCCTCTGTGGCATAGCGCTCATTGCGAATGTTATGTTCAATTGTTTTCAGGTCCATCGGTTCAAGGATGACGTTATAGTAGTCAGGGTAATCCTTCTTGGATGGTTTAACCATAAAGAGATCACACAGACGTCGATTTGTGCCTGCCTCCCTGGCCTCGGTCACGGCAGCATAAAAGGCTTTCATTCGGTTCTTTTTCACATTTTTTTTGTGGCTGGACAAAAATTTAAAATAGATAAAAGTATGACAACACTGAGACATTGAGAAAACATAAACAAATTATAAACAACGTTTGCAATTTTAATACTTTATATTTCAAAAGCATTAGTATCAATAGAAATAATAATACCTTTTTCTCTTAACGCTCCCTGCATCAGAAGACAGAATGCTGTCTCCATCTTCGTCATCTCTCCTTAGAAGTTCCCTCTTTTTTGCCTACACAGAACAGGCATTGCCTTGCCTATTATTATCCATTATCTACAGTCTGTTTCAAATATTGTGCTTTTATAATGTGCTCTTTGACTTTTAAATGTACAGGTAAAACTGTTTTAAGCACAACCTGACAGAATGATTGACAAGGTGCTACCTGCATGATCTGCTGAAGCCTGAAAGCCCGTTTATAGATGCTTGAGTTAGGCATGTTGTAGCGCTTTGCATTCTCAAACATCAGATTGAGGTCAGCCTCAATTTGTTCCACGCTTTCATACTCGCCATTCTTCATCTTTGCCCTAAGAAGGAGAAAGAAAAAACTTTTTTTAAACTCCCCCCAGGAATGTAATTTGGTGGGAAAAGGGTTCATTTTTAAATACCATATGGTATGAATATCTGGTTCTTGCCTGATTTGCTGGAGAGAAGTGGGTTGTTTTATCTGCTGATAATAGTCGGGGTATTCCCTGCGAGAGGGCAGCTGCTGAAAGGGTTCAGAGAACATCTGGCCCTGGTTATTTCTGGCACCCCTCACAGCTTCGTACAGTTGGAAGATTGGGTTGCTCATCTCCATACTTGAACTCTGACTCTCAGCTTCTGACTCTCCCTCATCATAGCATACAGAACCTGCAAACATCGACAACACAAAGTGTTACTTTTTTCTGCACAGCCACAAAGTAAATTTGTCTGCTACATGAACTGATAAGAATTACCTGAGAGCACAGGATCGTCCTCACTCTCAGAGCCATACTGTAGAGCTACACTGACACCAGAAATTCGATCTCCCTGACCAGACCTGCGATTTCTAAATAGTAACACAAGAGACACAATTCACCATATATATCTTAAAGGTATGAGATTTTTCTGTTGGTATAACAAGCAGATTTGATTTGACACAAAGACAACGCTAAGAGCAATGTTATACTGTTGTTTAATACCTGATACGAAGACTAGATTTAGTAGGTTCTGCGTGCTCAAGCTCTGTCTTACGTTGGATGAAGACTTTCTTTATGGTGTTGGCATCCTATAGAATAAAAGAGCAATTGTTAATATTCAGAGTACCGTATTAAAACTCATAAAGAAGAAAACTGAGAAAAGGACTTTTACCTTAAAAACCTGAGATCCTGGCTCATTGTAAGTTTTAGCATTTTTGGTCATCAGTTCAACATCCTTGGCCATAGCATTGACATTTTTATAGAATCCAATCTATGCAAATTAAATTACATTTTGATGGTTAGAAATGCAACACACTGAAGCTGTAAAATTAACAAATGGTTAAAGGTCAGGAAGCAAAATGACTACCTGTATTCTTTGAGCGATTGTTCTCAGATCTATCGGCTCCTTTATAATGGCATAGTAGTCTGGGTAATGCTAAAAAAGAAAGAACAATTCTATAACGGACTGGAGTTGGTACACAAAACCACAAACACAGGAAAACAACTGGACTTTACACTCCTAAAGTGGCTTGAATAAAAAAAAACCTATATGTAAGAAAATCGCAAAGTGAAGCTTTGTTCAACCTGTCTTATATTATTATGCTTTGTGTGAAGAACAGTTAATCAATTTCAAGTGCAACTTACCACTTTGGAAGGCAATTTCTGGAACAGTTCACTGACCAGACGCCCTGAGGGATCAGCATGTGAGACTATAGCCTCCAAAAGTTGCTCCAGCACTTCCTTCAAACTTCCAGCTGAGGTCTAAAAGACAAATATGTATAAATAAGTTCTGACCCCACACAGTGGTGCTATTTCTTCATAATACAAAGGCAATATCCTGAAACAGATTTTAATATTTTTAAATTCAATAAAGAAATATGAACCCTTTCTTATTATTGAGCTAATAACTGGCAATCATACACACAGGGCAACTCAGTCTTACATGTAATGAGGACTTACCTCCTCTTCAGTTGCCATTCCTGGGTTATCCATATCATCACCATCTTCATCATCCTCATCTCTGTCTCCAGGTTGCACAAACTCATTCCTTGTTTGAAAATACACTTCCCAAAGCTTGCATGCAGCTTGATACTCCTCACTGTCCCTCTGAATCATTAAACATGAGGCAAAATAAACAATCACATAAGGTTTACATTAGGAGATGCATACCTAAGTAAAAGCTTATATAATGAAGCTGAAATAATAGTGTATTTATTATAACCTTAGAGGCTACCTGTAGGAAAAAAGAAAGCACTGTCGTTCTCCAAAACCTACCTTGTAGAATGATCTGGCATTGTTGAACAGGAGCTGAAAATCTGCAGTAAGCTGCTCAACATCATTATAATCCTCAGACTTCAGTTTATACTGAATCTTCGTCATATCAATTGGCTGGGACACCACTTCATAATAATCAGGCTGATTCCTGAAAAAGAAAAAAAAACAGGCTAATTGAAACACTTTCGCATTATCCAACATTATTGAGTATGTTCAATAAACATTATTCATTCATTTTACAAAAGTGTGAAAACATTTCTTTTTTTTCCTGCATATTTGTCACATTAACACATTTCACATCAATTTAATTTTAAAAATAGGCATAATAACATAAAATAAATATATAATAATCAGAGTAAATACAAAATTCAGTTTTTATTTATTAGGGGAAAAAACTGTCCAAACCCATCTCTGGCCCTGTGTGTGAATCAAGAAATTATGGGGAGAAATTTGGCTCAAAAGGGTTGCAAATGCCAATCAAATAATCCACAAGCATAACTAATTCTTGCAAATGTGCACAACGAGTACAATGATCAGTATTTATTCAGGTTTGAATGTGTATAATTGTTTTACATGTGGTCAGAGTGCTTTGTATTTGTGTGTGGATTAAAACATGTTTGTGAGTCCTCAAACATTACACACAAATCATTGTACACATTTGTAAATCTTAGTTTATGCTTGTGGATCATATTTTAGGCACTTTTGAGGTAAATTTCTCTCCATAAGTAGTCAATCAAACTGAACCAAAGTGAGTAGGAAAAGATGTCAAAAACCAACATTTCATGCCACAAACTAAACAAACAGATGAAAAACAAAGTCATTGACATCTATCAGTCTGAAAAGAGTTACAAAAGCATTTCTAAGGTTTTGATAATCTAGCAAACAACAGTGAGAGTCATTATCCACAAATGGCAGAAACTTGGAAGAGCATTGAACCTTCCCCGGAGTTGCTGGCCTACCAATATTACTTAGAGAAACAACTCGTCCAGGAAGTCACAAGTTCATGATGACTTCATGATTCAACAATAAAAAAGAGACTACAAAAATGGGAGAATTCCAAGCTGGAAACCATTGCTGTATAAAAAGAACATAAAGGCTCACATTTACCAAAAAACATCTTGACAATCCCCGAGACGTTTGGGAACACTTGATTGCGTTTCCCACAGCTTGCAGCTAACCGTTGCTGCCAAGGGTGGCACAACCAGGTTTTAATTTTTTTTTTACAATATTAAAAGTTTAATTCGTGTTTTAACAAAGGGTGACCAGTTATTTTTTTCTAACCTTCTTCCCCATAATAAATGAAATCTTCATTTTTTTATTTACTCAGGCTTTCTTTACCTAATATTAAATATCAAACAATGTAATTGTGACAGATATTTAAAAAGAATAAAACAACAAAGGGGTAAATACTTTTTTCATAGCAACGTCCATTATTCCATATATTCAGTACACATTTTGTGTGTTTGTCTTTTGCAGCTTCTAAACATTACTATGTAGGGAAGCTTTAGCTTTTCTGCAAAGATTACCTTAACTCCTCTTCAGTATTGTAATATCAAACAGATACAGTACCTCCTCTTTGGCACCCTTTGGAAGACTTCACTAAGCTGCCTCCCTTGATCATCCTTGTAGTCTCTGATAGTGTTGAACAATTCATGGCATACAGCAATCTAAGAGGGGGGGGGAAAGCATTTAAAACTCCAATATACTTTTACTATGGTTTCAAAGGCACGTACAGATCACATCGGCCTTGCTAAAGTCAGGTCATGTAAAATATACACACACACACACACACACACAGGCGCATTTACCGTATCCACAGGAGGGACATTGGAGACTCTTTTTCTTTTTCTGCCACTTCCAGGAGTAGAGGAAGAGACATCATCGAGGTCTCCCCCTCCGCTCACACTGCTGGAGGGAGAAGTAGCTCGTCTCCGCTTGGAGCTCGCTGACATCGCTGGCTGGTTAAACAACAGGCTAGCCCACGGCTACAAAAACAGAGAAAGAAATAATAACGCCACTGTAAATTTATTTTCAATCAACTTAGTATAAAGAGGACAGTCGGTTTTTTATTCATTTATAAAGTCTAAAATGGAAAGTAGTACTTAATCAGATAACGTTAGCGTCGCTTGGATGTATGAAACAAAGCAAACAAACGAGCGGCAGTTAGCATGCTACTGCAACACGAGTAAATTAAAAACGATAAAGTTCTCCCCCAATAAAATACGCGCAAGCTGGGGGGAAAATAACAAATAATTTAAATTTCAAAAACAAGTCTTACCAAAATCTCAGAAAAGTTAGCCGTAATTCCCTGAGCAAAAATGTTTAGCGGCTAACCGGCTAGCCAGTGTTGTTTGAAAACTCCTGCCCGGATGTTGAGGTTGTGTTTGGAAGGCAGAGGCAAAAGTGCCAACCGAGGCAGTGCTGACCCCTAGAGTCCAGCTGTAATACTGCACCGTGTACTACATTCAACGAACATTTTTACACGAATATGATTCATTGATTGACTGATTTCTAGTTCACGCCGATTTAAATCACAAGCCATACATTTATATGAATCAACACTGAAATACTAAAAGAAATTTCATATGGATCAAGTGGTTTTTCATAGTGGAGCTTCTGGAAGCATTACATAACAAGAAGCACATTCATGGAAAACAAATAACATTTAAAACAATCACAGAATTTATATTAAAAAAATTGAATAAGAAATCACAATTGACCCAGGTGGGGGGTACACCCAGGACAGGTCACCAGTCTTTCACAGGGAGACAGACAACCATTTACACTTAGAATCATAAATTAACCTAACTCATGTCTTTGGACCGTGGAAGAAAGCCAGAGTACCCAGAAGCAACCCACGCAAACAGGCCCCAGCCAGTTAGGGATTCGAACTCAGTACTTTCTTGGTGTCAGGCAACAATGGTATCCACACCACTTCTTTGTGTTTTGACCTAAAGATTTGGTCAGGTTGAACCTTTTTCATGACTTTTCATCCGCTTGAATTTGAACACCCTTTGCTGTGGAACCAATGCTATGTTACTCTTTCAAAGAGAAGGGAAGAAAAAAAAAGCGAGAGATGGAAACAACTGTGAAGAATGAAGAAGAAGAATGAAAATCCATAGAAGAAAAACAGAAAATGTGTGTGAATAAGAAGGAGACAGGCTTAACAGTAAAGCTGTAAAAAGCAGATGTAGCGAAGGTAGATCATTTAAATACATGGGGAGAATGGTCCAAAGCAAAGGGCAGTCCACAAGAGAGGTGAAGAAGAGAGTGCAAGTAGGTTGGAGTAGGTGAAAACAAGTCTCAGGGGTGATCTGTGACTGAAGGATAGCAACAAGAGTGAAAAGAAAGGTTTATATGTTTGATTGCAAAACCTGCTATGATGTTTGGTTTGGAGATGGTGGGATGTGAAAGAGCTAAAGATGCTAAGATTTTCATTAGGAGTGACCAGAGTGGACAAGCTTAAATATGAGAACACAAGAGGGACAGCTCGGGTTCAGACAAAGTTAGGGAGGGAAGGCTGAGATGTTTGGACATGTGCAAGGAAGGGAGAATGGATTTATGGGGTAAAGGATGTTGAAGATGGAGCTGCCAGATTCATGGATGTAGTGAAGGAGGACATGAAGAGGGCTGGTGTGACAGAGGAGGATGCGGGGGATACAGTGAGATGGAGTCAGATAATCTGCTGTGGTGAAGAGCTGAAAGAAGAAGCGTAACATATGACAAATCACATCTATGGTTACTGTATCCACAAGAAACTGAAAAAAAACTGTACAAAAGTATAATGTAGTAGTTTGTTGTGAAAATTATAAATGGGAGTTAAAGAAGAGTTTTTTTCATTATGGTAATTATGATTACTAGAAGAAGTTGTGGTAATGGCATATTACTTGTACTTCAGCATCACTTTGTTTGAAAAGCACATTTAAACAAGTGCTTAAGACAAAAGAAAGGAAATAAAAAACACATAAAGGAACGGCACTCAGTGATGGTTTTTATAGTATTGGAGTAAGTGTTCAGACACTAGAGCTTTTTATGAGAGAGAATTTCACTTAGCTTTTCTGTGTTATTAAGGACATTTGTATTATAATGTATTGTGCTTGGATTTACAATGTTGGCTATGCAGTACGCCCAACCAACATTTATTTACAATGATACACTGAGAAGGACAACTCCCTGCCTTTTCCCAGAAATGGCGGGCTGTGTGCTACCATCCCTGTGGAGCTTTTTCTCCCTGTGATGTTCCATGGAGACTGGTTGGTGGAGTTCTCCGTATACGTTTACCAAGAATATACATTTAGATACTCAGTGATTGTCTTCTTAGTATGTGGACAGTATCCTGCAAGTGGTGATAAAAATAAAGGAATAACAAGCACTGAATTACGACATAAATATTAAACTAAAAAAGAAACAATAATCAAACTTCATTCAAGGGGGAACGATAAACTTTTAATGCGTGAGTGAGACATTTTATTTCTTCCCGGATCTTCTCACCTGCTTTTTGTTTGTCCACACCTTTGCATGTCACTTGGCTGCCAGGAAATGGTTTAAGTGTGAGAGTGCACAGAGCTGCAAAAGAAAGATGCTTGGTGCGGAAGGGAGATTTAATCCTCTGATAATTCATGCGTAAAATAATAATTCATCCTGGGGCCATTTTGCGTTTAAAATGTTTAGTCTGCTGTAGCTAAACCGGCTTCTCTGGCTGTGATTGATAATTTATTCAAACTGGGTTGTTATGACTTTCAAAAACTCTTGAAAATTTGCCTGAATCTAACTCGCACAGTGCTTAAGGAGGAGAATTATCTGCGCTATAGTATCGCCAAAAATAAAAACTCTTCAGCTGTAACAGACAGTCGCTCGACAGTCATAAGGTGAATCGCAGATCGCGTTGTTGAGGGAACAGATAGTGATTTTATGGTGCACTACGTCCATAGACGTCTGGCTTTCTTGACGTCAGGAGAAGTCGGAGCGGACCCAGCGCTGCGCACAAGCACAGCAAGCACACTCGCTCCCAGAGGGAAGAAGAACGCATCACAGCCACAGATCGCCATTTAGGTACGTTCCCTTTTCAGTTCAACATTCATTGCAGGCTTGTTTGCGTTGTGTTATTTTTATCTGTGAGACAAAGTGCCTTTGCTCCACTTCCTTGTCGCATGTCCGCAGCCTCCTGCTTAAACCTTAAGATGCTGTCTTGATTTGACTGCCGTACCCTTGAGCACTGCAGTATGGTTCGCACACCCACATCGTCTATTCTTCCTGTAGTCTATGATAGTTGCATGTTCACCACGACCCACGAAAAACGAGCTCGCTGTGGCATTAGAAGCATATCGCATCGTTTTTAATTTCCATTCAAACTCCTTGCTTGCTTGCCATTCACGCCCTGCAGCCCTGCAGCCTCTATTGTCAAACCCTAATCACTGGAATAGCCTACACTTTCCACTTCAAAGATCTCCAAGGATTTGTATATTTGTAGATACTCATTCTTCAGAGAAACCCAATTGTTTCAAGTGTTAAATATAGCACAGGTCCCCCAGCTAGTGTCTGCCTACAACCTACTGACCATGCGTTTGTTTTTGCCACGGTATATGGTCGCTTTCTTGTGACAGCCTCTGCTGCACTGTTTGCCCTACTTTATTAGTGGTTTTTTAGAACTGGAGAACTGTCATTTTTAGTGGTTTGTGGTTTCTGTTTGTAAACTTGTCCTAGGTTTGTTGCTAAAGGTTTGTTTTGTTGTGATTTATTTCTATTTCTTATCTCATTAATGTCTACATCTTAATAAGACATACCTTGGTCATCTAATTTGTCCTGTTTAATAAATTCAAACACAAGAGCTGTTGTATTTTTTGTATTTTGTCATCATGCGCTTACTTCCAGATTTTTTTCTTGTCATTCAGTGCAGCACACCATATAACCAGAGTGTAATCTAAAACAATTAAAAAACACTGAATATTTTTGTTAAATTTTCAATATTAAACACTGTAGGAATGCACAGATTGTATACAAATTCCTAAACATGTATATCTCCACTTTGCATTTAAATCTTTGCAAACATAAAAGTAGAAGAGAAAAAGTGGATGTTTTTTCCTTAAGAATTAAAAAAAAAGTCTTAGAATGTAACCAAGTCACTAATTCCCCGAATTGATCATTTAATTTGTTTCTCTATTGAAAATCAATGCAGTTGATCTGAACTTAATTGTGTATACTCTGAGTCTTTTCCTTGATTATTTTTTTCCACAGCTGTAGTGTGGCGTTTCCCATCAGCATTGTAGGATGCCTCTTGGAGAGGATGGAAATGGATGGAAAAAGAAGACATCAGACATCAAAGAACATTACGACTTCAAAGAAGTGCTGGGAACGTAAGTAGTACTTACTGTTTAGTTGACAGATTTCGGCTCGATGGCTGACTGGCCGAAACTTGCAAAGGCACTTCCACACCTTTTGGGAATATTTGGATGTCACGCTCCTTTTTGCTGTGTCTGCATTACACCAATACTGCTGAAATCTCAGCAACGGGAATGCCTCTTAATCACTATGGATAACTAGATACAAAAACAACCATGTATGTTTAGAATTTGAATTAAATTTCCCTTCATTATTGGAGAGTCTATCATCACAAAGATAAAACCCATACAAGTACTGGTAGGTTTGTAAAGTCTGAGACATCATATAGTGAAGCTGGCATTTGTTGTCCATGCGCATTGTAACTTATGAGTACTTGCAGGTGACAGAGTGCATACGCATGTTGCATGATTTAATGTGGTGAAAGCAAAATAATGAGGATTAACACAGCCTGACATAGCCATTCTACCATATATTTCCACACCATTTAATTACTGTGTAGCACCTATCACTGATCTAAACCATGCTCTCAGGAATGCAGCTACCATGGCATCACCAACTGATTTGCAACTGCAAGCTTCAGTGTCTTTACTATCCTCATTTTTTGCTGTTGTTGTTGTTGTTGTTATTTGTTTGTTTTGTTTAGGTAGCAATGACCATATTTCAGCAAGAGGGTGGAGTTGTCATGGTAACAAGTAAACCATGTTAGTGCATTTGTTAGTTGTCAGATAATTCAATTAAAATGCTCCAAAAGGTATCAAAAGCAGAAGCACAGTGTAGTGGTCCAGTTCAGTGACTCCAGCTAGTGGAGAAAGGGACTAGCAGATACCAATCGACTGCAGCTGCCTGTGTAAAAAATACAATTAAATGCAATAAAAAAAAGCAAAAAGCAAATGTACTCTCTCGAATTGTTATGAAGGGAGAAACTATCCATAGAGATGAAAACACTTTTCGTACCAGAATGTAAAACAGACTGTTTAGTGCTTTAAATTTTGTCATTTTAACATGGAGTCTAATGGGACTGATTTGTTTTGGGAATTTGCCTCCAGTGGTCAGCAGAAGAACTGCAGTTTTCAACACAAACGTAAAAAAAAAAATTGGCTCCAGAGGTTAGTGCTTGAGGAGGATGTGAAATACTTGTAGGCTGTTTGTTCTGGGTTTCCTCTTTCCTACAGTATACATAATACATTTTCTCCTTTTATGAAAACTCTAAAGTAAAAAAAAGAAAGAATAAGAACACATTTCATACTAACATAAAATCAATGTAACTGGATAGATCCCTTTTATTTAAACCAGTTATGAAATTGTAATTTTCAGTATGACTTGTTACTCTTTATCCTTTTCATATGTGTCTGTGGGAGCTACTCCATCATGGCTGACAGGAGGATATAAGACTGTTGTATGAACTCCAAACTTGGGTAATCAGGAGAAGTTGGCTGTAACTGCTGACTGCAGTTTGCCAGAAAATCTGTTGAAGCTTGAGTCCAACCAGTCATGTAAAATCTGGCGGTGAATCATATTTCCCGCTGCCCTCATATTGACCCTGATTACATTTTGTTATTGCCTCATAGTCTGGAATTTGAAATACATTTTAAATCTTGATTTAATAAGTCTACCAAATTAATCTTCAACCAGCTGGGTTCAGGTTGCCTTGCAGTCTGTGATGGTGAAGCATGGGTTCATGCAGACCTGCATCTGCACCCTCCAGGGGGACAGGACTGAGCCCAGATGGTCAGGTGGGCACCTCTCCACCCCTAAACTGAGTACAAGTGACCTAGCACACATCCACCTGTGATGACACGGGTGTGCCATATGTAGTGTGGCTGTTTTCTCTCCTCTTGGAATCACACCTGCTTCCCCAGAGAGGCAACACAGAATCAGATATTAATGACTGCACAACTCTGGTCCCCATCCAAAACTGTGAGATAGCAGTGGGTAGATGACACTGTCTCGTTATTTAAAACACTGTAAGAGACAGAAAATCTGTCTCTCAGAGCTGTGCATGCTGTCTGTAATGCACTTTGACTGTATGTTTCAGATTTCATGACTGCTGCTTAATGCTCATAACTCCTGAAATGATTCTACCAGGACTCCACAGCAACTTAAAACAGTGACTGTTAAAGTATGATATTAAAGGTTATATAACTTGGATTGAAGTGAGTAAAATGCCAGGATGCCATGCTCTCTTATTCCAGAAAAAAACGAGAAAAAAAATGCTGTAGTAATATTCTTTCCCTCCTGTCACTATAGCTGGACCTAGCAGAGGGTAGAATTAATGTGTTGACGGAAAGCTCCTTATGCTCAGAGAAAAGATTACTGGGGAGCTTTATCCAGGAATTCAGTGTGTGAAGTTAATTGATTTATGTTGAAATATTATATTCAGATCCGAATAATCCTCACAGTTCTACCTCTGTTTGAAGTCCACTGGAGAACAAATTGTCCTCATGGTAGTGTTAGCAGATGGGGGAAAAGAAATCCCCCCTCTACAATTAATATACCTGCCTTGCTTTGGAGACTGTTTTTCACTTTTGTTATTGTCATGCTTTTCTCCTTCAACACTGTGAATTACCAAGAATGAAATGAATGAGACAGAGTTGTAGGGCACTATAGAGTCTTGGGATTCTGTTAGTGTAATGAAATTGTACACAAAATTGTACTTTTCCCAAAACAGAATATTTGGGTGTCATGCTCTTAAAAATTTGCCAATTTTTAGCCTCTTGGTGTGTTAAACTATTCATCGGTTTATTTAGGACACCTCCTAAAAACAGACAACTTCTTTCTGTCCAGAGGTAATGCGTTCAATCTACCAGTTTCTCCAGAGCACATTCACTCTAATCCTCAACACACTTTTTTTTTCATTTATTGACAAAACCCAAGTGTCATCGGATGATTAGATAAATTGTGTCAGGCAACCAAGTGAGACTCCATCAAGATACAGTTTTTAACACCTACCTAATCGGGGCTGGTTGGGGCTCATGTGGTGGCACGCTCTATCCCCCTCCCTGTTCCTAATGTATGACTGTGAGCCTAATTTATTTATGGGTCAATATTATCAGCTATTATTAGATATTTGATGATCTATTGGAATGTGTATTCATAACAGTTGATAAATTAAAATGTAAAAAGTGAGAAGAGACATGAGAAACAACTTTCAACCCTGTGATGAATGCTGACGTTGTGTTCTCATTGGCTGCTGGGGTGGGATCAGCATTCACTCAGCTTTAACATCACTCTGGGGTCTTCGCTAGCTTACCGTTAGCATGCTGTCTGTGCAGGTGATTTCTAAGAGCAAAAGGTGCGTTAGCAGCATAATGTAGTTGTTTGCAATTTATACTTTACCATTGCACTCTTCAGAAACGGCCCTAACCAATCTGGCGCCCTAGGCAAGATTTTAGGTGGCGCCTCCCTACATCAGCAGTGTAGTGTAATGTTGTAACAAATAATATTTCTATTAAATAAGCTTTACTTTGCATTTTAATTAACGTGGGATTACTTTTTGTATTTAGAAATAATAGTACCAACTTTTTTTCTTTTTTTTTTTCAACATTTGTGGCACTGGCGTGGCGCCCCCTGATGGACGGCGCCCTTAGCATTTGCCTATACGGCCTATGCCACGGGCCGGCCCTGGCACTCTTCTCCTTTTGTGCAGTCAAAACAAAATGTACATAGCTCCACTTTAGACTGCACAACAACTTCCCTCCTCCAGCACACAAACTGAAATCAACTGATTGTAGCGTATTTGCTAGTAGGACAGATAGAAAAGCTGACAATGCATTCCAAGGAATCAAACTACTCAAACTGGTTCTTCATTCCCATCTCTAGATATATCAGAGTATCACATTTATAAATCATAAAGTGTCATGAAGTATCGATATCCATCTTAAAGAGCTTATATCAGTCTTATTACTTTGTGGAACTACTAATGTTAAAAGGAAGTACATGAATGCAGAACGTGTTACCAAAGGGTCAAGGGTCAATCTCAAAGGGTCAAGGGTAAATCTTTCATCATGAAAAATGCAGTAAACAAATACAGATAGAATCTTTTTGTTTGTTTGTTTGTTCCTGGAATTAATAGTCATAACTAGTAGACAAAAGTTCAGATTATATTTTGATACTTGTTATGGAGGTGTAACATGCGATGACAGTCTAGCTGACTCAAGTTTCTTCTGTGTTGGTCCTCTTTACCGAGAGTGTTTGTTTAAGACTTTAAGATGGAAGGAGAGTCCAGGGACCGAGGCATTGCTGTAGTTACTGTGGTTTATTACTGCCATTAATACTGAAAGCCTTCGCTTTTCTGTATCTCAGTTGTCCAAATAGATGTCTTTTTGTTTTACAGTGTGGATAAATGTCCTCTGAAATCACTTAATTTACTGTGTTTATTTACAAAACAGAACGCTGCAGCTTGACTTTAATCATGAACAGTGATAGTGTGCAGGAACATAAGTTCAGTTTATGAGTGCTGTGGACAGGGATTATACCCATGAGCTGGTAGCTTGTCTAACAGAAATGAGCTACACAGAGGCTACTTAACAAATCATTTAAACCACAAAACAGTAGTAAAATCAGTCTTAAGCTTCCACAGCAGAGTGATTCTGAAGTTTACTGCTGATGCCTGATTCTTCTTTTAGAGCCCCCGGTTAAGGAACAAGGTAATTACATGATACAGGTTTTAGAGGAATAATGCAAGAAGTTCACAATCATAGTTTACACCTAAGCGATGGTATCTGACTCACTTTTGGAATACCCCTTGTTTCAATTAGTTTTAACATCAAGACCTAACTGACATTTTAAAAGGGAAGCTATTTGGCATAAAGTATGACTCATAAAGACAGGATAACAATAAAATGAGCCTTAATTTCAAATAAAACAAAGAGATGAGGCAGGTCAGCTTTAAGAACTACTTGTGCTGTAAAGGTGGATGATGAGTATAAATATTGTGACTGTGCAGTACTCAGAATCACTGGAAAGCACTTGTGCTGGTTAGTTTGTTTGAAGAGAATAGGAGAGGAGTGAAGAGGTTTGACTTACACATAACTCTAGCAGTGTGAAGGGAGAACGTACAGTTGTACAATTGTTGGTGAATAGTCCACTCCCTCCCAAGCTTTGGTGGTGTGAATGTATAAAGATATTTTTGCAATGCGAAAAATGCATCTAGAGATAATTTTGAATTGGATTGTACTATACATCCACAGAGATGCAGTCTTCTTTTACACTCTCTCAAGCCCACACACACACACACACACACACACACACACACACACACACACACACACACACACACACACACACACACACACACACACACACACACTATGGATTGGACTAAAACGGGAATGGTTTTTTTGGGACTTGGAGGCGTGTTGGGTTTGAAGTGAGTATTTTGTATCAGGTGAGATCGATAGGCTTACGGGTCCTTGTAGATGTTTTCAAAAGGGCAACAGTTTTTACTGATTGTGAAGCTATCACCTAAAATAAAAAAAGAACCTGATAAAAGTAATTGCCACAAAAAATTATATTTTTGAACTAAGGAACTCTCAGAACTTAGAAAAAGTATTCATTCTTAAGTAGCAAAGACTTAGACCCATATGTGACAACCTGTGTTCAGTGAATATATAGTGTTAGTGTACAGTTAGGGTTACCATCTATGATACTTAGAACTCAGGGGGTTAAGGCTGCAACTTTATGTTGCAACTGTATGAAGTCACTGGCTTAAGACTAAAACGGTGCAAATACACTCACTGGCCACTTCATTAGATACAGCTTGTTAGAAGCCTTGGTTTTAACAAGGGATTATTTGAGTTATAGTTACCTGCATATCAATTCTGCCCATTGTCCTCTGACCTCTGGAAACAGCAAGGCATTTTCACACAGAGAACTGAGGGTCACTGGATATCTTATTTTTCCTGACCAGTCTCTGGAAACTCTGTTTTCAGATTGTTGTGTGAGAAAATCCAACTAGATCAGAAGTTTTTGAAATATTCAGATCAATCAATCACCATCAATCAGACCATGTTCAAAGACACCTTTCTCCTCCTTTCTGATGCTCGATTTGAACTCCTGCAGGTCTATATGCTGCCTATGACATTTGTGTTAACAAAGTATTGAAAAGGTGTACCTAATGAAGTGGCCAATGGGTGTATATATGTGCAAAAGTCTTCTCTTGAAACCTGTGTAAAAATACATAGAAATAGCATGTAAGGCAATGACAGAGTTTGTACCATGTTAATGCCTCTACAGATGGCTACAGACATTCACTGTGCTTCCTCTCTTATTATCTGCAACCAATCACCAACGGAAAATTTTAATCCGACCACTTTAAAAAATTAACAAAAAAATGAGGGGTGGCTCAAGACTTTTGCACAGTACTGTATATGTACAAAAATGAAAGCATGTGTGTGTGTGTGTTGTACAGTACAGTGATACCACTAATTAGAGTGAAAGCAATGCGAGACATTGATATGAGAATGTGTGAATCAATATTTGTCCATTTAGACAGCTGGGCTGATAGTGTCATCACCAACTTGTGGGTTTTTTTTGTGTGTGTCTATCTATCTATCTATCTATCTATCTATCTATCTATCTATCTATCTATCTATCTATCTATCTATCTATCTATCTATCTATCTATC
>NW_005187413.1:3279754-3281779 GCF_000239375.1 Pundamilia nyererei | reverse complement strand
TATCTATCTATCTATCTATCTATCTATCTATCTATCTATCTATCTATCTATCTATCTATCTATCTATCTATCTATCTATCTATCTATCTATCTATCTACTTTTACAAGATGTCTTATTCTAACTGCCAAGATGACAGATGCATCAGTTATGAGTCTTGAGTCCAGTGACTCATGTGAAATGTATTTATTTTAGTTTCTTAACAGCGAGTTGATGCACATGCCAGGATTATTTACTGGCATTAAATACATTTCCATTGTATGTTACCAATTGCTGGTTAGATACAGAAACAATGTTTTAATCAGAGACTGAAAAAAAGAAAACCTTACAGCTGGATGAGAACATACAGCCCCATTTTTGCGCCTGTCCAGGGTTAAAATACACAGCACTTCACATATTCTCATTAGTTTAGAGCAACAGCTACAGTAGCTTCCTCTGTGTTCCTCTCCAAAACCCATTGAGAGTCCACCCCTACTATGTCTCCAAGGAGAAATGAGCAACTGGATGGTTAATTACAGTGTGTCCCATGGCAACAGTGGGGAAGTGTGTACATGTGTGTGTATGTGCGTGTTTATATGTACATCTATGATGATCCTTTTCTGGCTCTGTCGTCTGCTCTGTCATTCTGTCACTCACAGATCTGTGCTGAAATCACGCAGTCATATTGTTTTAAGAACACTTTCGACCATTATACAGCCTCATAGTTCTGTTACAGCTAATGATATATTTTTATATTCTTTTATGCCGATACATTCTTGTCACAGCCTTTACCGTAGTACTAAGAGACTGACTTTTTTCAGTCACATGACATTGTTTAGAGCAAAGTGAATAAACTGTGGGATTGAACTCTCAATTAGGCAATAGTGATGAGAGGTGGGCGATACAGCTTGAAAATTATATCATTATATATCAAGGAAATCTGTGACTATGAAATCTATGATAATATAGAAAAAAACCTCAACAATGTTTCATCAGTAATTGCAGCTTGCAGGCAGCAGTATTTATCAGTGCAAACACAATGAAGAGCACTTCCCATCCTTCTTTTCCAATGAGGTACTGTCACTGATGACAGACTACCTAATTCAAAATGTGAATCTATTCCCACAAGGTGCTTGCAGTAGATGCACCATTATAGTACAATAGTGGTAACACAGCATTATTTCCAGTGACACAGCATAAATCCCATGTAAGCACAAAAAGTAGCCTAGGTCATGTTTTTCACTGAAATTTTAAAGTAAACGTACTAAAAAAAACTGACAGAATACCTAGCAACCTAGCATTGTAACTGTTTAGTAGTCAGTAAAATATTGTTACATAATAAAGCTGAAATCGAAAAATATTTTCTACTGGAGATGATAGTTAGGTTGACATTGTTGCTATCTGCTAGAATCACCTCCTCATGAATCTTTAAAGCTTGTTTTTTTTCCGCCTCAAATGGTGGAACAAGTTTTTTTCCGCTTTTAGTGGGAACAGTTGTTTTTGTTTTGTTTGTTTGCATATTTTGCAAAGCATTGCATTTTATGTACTTAGTCTTCACTGGGGACTGACTCCATGCTCTCACTCTCGGACATGCCTGTGCTAGTGCCATTGTTGTTTGCTCCCTACTGTGAGAGGGTGTTTTTAAATGTATTCCAGTAATATTGTATGATGAGGCACAGCCCTAATGGTCCAGATGGTAGCTATAACTGCTAAAAAAAAAAACTGATAACATTTTAAACCCAAACCTGAGCTGGCACGTTTTTCTGTTCAGGAAGTAAAACTTCAAACTTAAAAAGTAAAATTTTAATTTGCAAAGTAATAAAAAATATCGATCTTCTTTACTGTTTTTTCCTTTTCTTTTTTGTAAAACAGTAAATGAGAAAATTCATAGATAATAACAATAATTACATTTTTCCATTAAAATGTTTCACATAAAAACGTGAAAAAATATATTTTTGTAATTACCAGTAACTTTAATTTACAGCGGCTGTGGCATTAACCTTACCTTTGGTGGGATCTAATAATTTTTTTTTTTTTTTTTTTTTTTT
>NW_005187413.1:3268078-3279074 GCF_000239375.1 Pundamilia nyererei | reverse complement strand
ATGAAAGAAAGAGAGGGAGAGAAAGAAAACCAAAGGGGAGAAGAGACGGTGAGAAGGGGGGGAAGAAAGAAGAAAAAAAACAAACAATAAAAAAAACAAAACACCTGGGTCACCTGTATGGAGAAAAAAAACAGAAGAGAAAGCAAACAACAAAGAGCAACATAATAAAAAAAACGGCACCATCACATTAAACTAGCTAGCAGTAAATATCAGTAGATACTAAGTAATAAACGATATTGTGCAGCACGCAAGATAGACAGCGCACAATGTGCTTTGAGGCAGCAGCCAAGAAAGCTGTATCTAATAATTTGTTAAGCACTATATGTATTTATGTCTTTTAATCTTCATTTTTTGTTTATTGTTTTTTATGGCTATTGTATTGTGCTGATATTTTGCTGTCTGATATTATAGCATTTTGAACAGTACAGATTTGCACTCTGCACCTATAAAAAGTGATGATTTTTCTTTCTTGTTGTTTCACTGTTTTGTCTGTCACTTTGGTGCATATCTCAAATCACTGCAGAACAATTCCTGATGGTGTTTCTTATCAAAAACACACAGTAGTCTGCACACTCAAAATCTTTATCAGTACAAAGTAAACAGACTTTAGCTGTCAGTGTAACAGTGAATTCTGTGTTTTGTGATGTAAACTGCACTGTGGGTTTAAAAGCAATGATTGAAAATCCACAAGGTCACACTTTTCCAGTACAACAGTACACATTACAGCATATGGGTGACTGGACAAGATTCACATTTATACCTGTGTAATTTGTACTGCAATTTCTTAACAGATCCTATTATTTTGATATGGAAAATAAAAAGATAAGACTCTTTCACAGCCCTTTATCAGAATCAGTCACAATGAAATTCTGTTATTTCGGCATGTTTTAACTTGTTCAAAAGGATTGACACCTGGGTGCTTTAGAGTTAGTATAGAAGGAGCTGTTCTATACAATTTGAGCTGCATTACACAAGCATTTAATAATGTGGGCAGTTAGTATTAATGTCCACAAATGTGCCAAAGCTTTAAAAGGAATGAGCCCTATGATGTGTGCGGTAATGTGGAAGTTGAACAGGTAGTTCTAAGAATTTCAGAGAAATGTATCAAAGCAAGGAAGTGTGTAAATGCCATTTATAAAGTTGATGTGGCAGTTCTTATACAATGTAACAGTACATTTCAGACACATGTTAAAATGAGATAATACTGCCTACATTTCCATGAGAAAGACACGTGATCAAATTAGGATTTCCATAGGTCTCTCTCCCCCCTGAGGTGTTGATTGCCTTACTTTCAATAATCCCCATAAAGTTAGACAGAGTTTTACTGACCGATAGTGTAAGTTTAGCACTCTTGACCCTCTGATGAAAGCCTATGTAGCTACAAATGCTGCAGGCTTAAACATATTAAAATGCTTTCAGGGGTCGATGAGAAATGGACGTTTATGCAATTTTGCTCTGAGACTATTTTAAGGACGTTTTAAAAATGAAACCAGAGATGTGTGTTAGAATTGGTTGCTTTCTTGTGCATCAGCTTCACTATGCAAATGTTTCCAGTGCTTTGGTTCGCTGAGCACAAGATGGCCACGGTGCAAAGCCATCTCAAGGATTACCACGGATTCAGGCAGAACATTTATTATGGAGAGATGACAGAAAAAATAGAAGAAGAAGAACATTACATCAGCTTTGTAATTACATATTAATTAACTTTAAAAGCAGAAGGAATATAAAGCGAGCAATTATTATTTAAGATTTTTATTAAAATCCAAACATTTTCAGTTTTGGCTCAAAAGATGACGTATTCTAAAACTTGAACATCAAACATCCTTTTGTGTTTTGAGTGACAGTGTTGCTTCGCACACATGGAAAGGATCCCTGTGGTTGCTAACAATGTTGGTGCATTCAGGTCTCCTCCTGAGCTCCCTCCCACGCTCCTGTGGGGAGACTGTGTAAATACAAACTATTCTGCCTCTCATCATCACCAGACCGTAATCTATAATGCAGTCTAGTCTCCCTCAGATACAGCTACACTACATTTACTCTATCTATTATTGAACATCGTTTCCTTTTTTAAAACAACTTCTCTTCCCATCTTTCACGTGACTGTTGCATCACCTCCCGAGCCTTTTCTCGGCCCCCCAAAATCCTCTTGGTAATGCCACCGTTGTGAATTATTCATCGAAACATCGCTCTCTCACGCGCACACCTTTGCAACACAAACACAAACCCTGATGGTTTGAATGCAGTGTATGAGGTCTGGTGTGGTTAAGTGGTAAATTAAACATTGGTGTTTTCATAGCACTTTTCCAGGCCTATTGACCGCTCATGCATTAATGCACAAATACAGTGCCTCATTCAGTGCGTGCAGCCCTTTATCAATCACACTCTCAGAGAGGGAAATTCATTTTCATTATTTTGCACAAGGACGGAACAACATGCACACCAGAGGAGCTGGGGTTCAAACCACCAACCTTCCAGTTAGCAGAACATATAAGAAGAAATAAGAAGATTGCACCAAAAACCTGTATATTCAAACATATATAGTTATTTTTTATTTATTAGAGCTTATAAGCATGAATGTTTTGTTTAAAAAAAACAAAACAAAAAACAACTCTTCATGTGTTATTCTTTCATGTCACACTCTCTAGGCATCGTGGCACAAAGCTTTCTGATTTTGTCCGTTTCAGTCCACACGTCTCTCAATTACTGTCTGATTGGTGCATGTACGCTTGTGTGTGTTTTAGGGGTGCTTTCTCCGAGGTGGTTCTAGCAGAGGAAAAGAGGACTCAGAGGCTCGTGGCCATTAAGTGCATTCCCAAGAAAGCGTTGGAAGGCAAAGAGAACAATATCGAAAATGAGATCGCAGTACTACACAGGTGAGGCCTCTGGAGTTGCTCGCGATGCATCGGCTGCTGCTTTGTGTCCAGCTGGAAGGATCAATCAGTGCAGCCTGGTACTACAGTGCATATACATCACTCCAAAATATATGCAAGGGGTCAATTGAATGGGTGACTAAATGCATGGTGTCAGTTGAAACAGTAGGATTGTGCACCGGAAATGTCAGGAGTAAAGAAGATAGACCTATTTTTAGTGTCCCTGTTGCCAGGGCAACAGCACACAGAGGCGGAGATGGTGTGGAGTTCCCCGCAGCAGTGTACTGAAGAAAGAGAAAGAGACATAGAGGGAGGAGAAGTGGAGAGGGTGGGGTGGGGGGAGTATTATAGAGGGAGAATGATATGAAAGAATGGGAGGAGTGGACAGAATATTTAAGTCAGAATGAAATAAATAAGAGAGACATGAGAGTGAGGGAGATGAGGGAAGTTTGAAAAAAAATGATCTGAGAAAAGACAGAGGGATTCTCTCACCCTACGAAAAGTCACATTAGCCCTTCTCAGCTGCTGTTGTGTTAGTGATGCCTCATATGCTTTCAACTTGACTCAGCAGCCGAGAGAGATGCTCAACCTTCTGTTGGCTGGTTCATAACAATAAGCAATCCAAATCAATGTTTTAAGAGACTAACATTTGTTATAACCATGCTGTTAGGCCCTATAAGTGTTTTTCGTTCATTTCTGCAGGTGCAGAAAAGAGTCAAGAGGTAATCTATCTAAAACTTAGCTGTGATTTTTCTGGGAGGCTGTCACATTTTCTATTTTTAGGGAGCAGTGTAAATACCTTGTTTTAACCTGAGTTCACCATTGTACACATCAGGGAAAAGAGAGAGCAGCGCTCACTAAAATGGGAATTATGCAGCAAGAATGCCATCTGGTGACCAATTAAATATAAACGTTTGGTGTTTGGTGAAATGTGACTTGTTTAAAAAAAAATGAATGAATTAAAAAAAAAACAACAGATTTCTGATGATTTCTGTTTGTGAATTTTCAGAATCAAGCACCCCAATATTGTTTCGCTGGAGGACATCTTTGAAAGTACATCCCACCTTTATCTTGTCATGCAGCTGTGAGTTCTCCTTCCTCATTGCTTTCACACAACTGCCAACTGCACAACACAAGATACACATGCCTCTCATATTTTTCTTTAAAATAGCCTGGAAACATTTGATTTTGTTCTGTTAATTTAGAGAAAACAAATCAGGAAAAAGCTTCTTTTTAAAAAATCTGTTACATATGGCATTATGTAACACCTCAAATTTGACAGTGTATCATATTCGTATTAATATATGTCATTTCAAATGTTCAAACTCATGAAATCACTAGCAGGATGAAGCAGTCTTACGTAATTCGGACAATTTGCTAAAATTCAGTAAACCGTTGGAAACGACATTAATAATCATAAAAGAATAAGATAGTAGATTTTTTTATTTAAACAAATTTAAGCTCATGTTGAAGAGAAAATCACTTCTAATATTTGCAGTACTGTAGAGACTCTTTTCCCTGATTTTGTTTTACTGACAGGGTGTCTGGAGGTGAGCTTTTTGACAGAATTGTGGAGAAAGGTTTCTACACGGAGAGAGATGCCAGCCAGCTCATCCATCAAATCTTGGATGCAGTCAAATACCTCCATGATATGGGGATAGTCCACAGAGACTTGAAGGTATCTTAATTCAGCAAAAGACAGAGATATAAAAGCTCAACCTGTCTTGCAGTTGGCTTGTTTTTCTGTCTTTTCTCTTTTTTTTCTAACCTTCCTCTTTGATCTTTCTTCTTGTCTCTGCAGCCGGAGAATTTGCTGTATTACAGTATGGATGAAGACTCGAAGATTATGATCAGTGACTTTGGACTGTCAAAAATTGAGGGGGCGGGCAGCGTCATGTCCACAGCCTGTGGTACTCCTGGATATGTGGGTGAGGCATTCAATTTTCTGGTCTTCTCACGTCCCCCCGTCTCTTTCATGTGAGCGTAGCACTAGCTGTTTCAGCTGATATCCCCTCTTTATACTCTGCATTGTGAGAGGCTCTTTCATCCACTATTGAGTCAACTGCAAGTGTTTCAGAAGTGCTCTCTACCTGTTTAACATGACCTGGCAGATCACATAGTATTACTGAAAGGTCAAGATTACTTGAATTCATCCTCACCGTTGCTCTGTCTCTATACTTTCTCACTCTGTGAATGTTGACTGCAGCTCCTGAGGTGCTCGCTCAGAAGCCATACAGTAAAGCAGTGGATTGCTGGTCCATAGGAGTAATTTCTTATATTCTGTAAGTCGCAGTTTATTTATCCCTGAGAAGTATAGAGAGCGTTTGGAGGGGGTTTCTTACATTAAGTAAAATCCAATGTCGTTTCTACAGCTTATGTGGCTATCCTCCGTTTTACGATGAGAATGACGCCAAGTTGTTTGAGCAGATTCTGAAAGCAGAATATGAATTTGACTCTCCATACTGGGATGACATCTCAGATTCAGGTAACCATGAAATGTCTACTACAAATACAGATTAAAAATATACATAAATAGCAACAAATGAGATTATTATTTTTACATGAACTTAAATTTCGTTGGCAGCCAAAGACTTCATCTGTCACCTGATGGAAAAAGACCCTTTGAAAAGATACACATGTGAGCAGGCGCTCCAGCATCCATGGTAGGAAAGCTAAAATACTGGATCTATATGTAGCTGCTATAATGTCATAAGCAGCAGTCTGAAAATGTTTTCAAGTTTTTATTTATATATTTGTTTTATTTTATTTTTTTAATTTTTCTGGTTTCTCAGGGGTGACATTTCGGCTTCTTTAATATCGCAAGATACAACAATCAATCAGTTATTGACTGCAATATTGTTTATTGTTTTTTCTTACTGTCAGTGTGCATATAACTGATTGCTTTAGCTGACTCATCTCTTTGATTGTGCATTGTCAGATGTTTGGGAAAAGCCCAAAGAAACATTTCTACATTGCAGATCAGCAGATCAGTGTTCTACAGATTGGCTTATGCTTCAGTGAAGTAATGCTTAGCCATGAATGATGCTAACTGTTTACAATATGATGTCTCAGTCATGTGCCTAAAATTCCTGTAATTTCTCCAATTCTTGGTGACTTTCAGGATATGTGGTGACACAGCTCTGGATAAGAATATCCACGAATCTGTCAGCGCACAAATCAAGAAGAACTTTGCCAAAAGTAAATGGAAGGTCAGTTCCTCGGCTGAATCACGCAGCACCCTGTGGGAAGAGGTGTATTAAGATTGCCAGGAGTTTCATTTTGTACGGCTTAACTGTTTTTCTCCTTCAGTAGCTGTCAGACACAGAAGGTTCTTACAATTTTTTTCCCCTTCCACTCTTCCCTCTCTCCATGTAGCAAGCATTTAATGCCACAGCAGTGGTGCGCCACATGCGGAAGTTGCAGCTGGGCACTAGTCTCGAGGGACCCAGTCAGATTACTCCCACCAGCCCCTGCCATGGACATCTGCTCCCAGAGGAAGAGGAGGAGGAGGATGACGATTTGGGGAATGGCGAGGAGGAGAGCTGTAAGTTAGCAGTTCATAGTGAATGAACATATGGAAATTCAATTTTTTCCCAGGAAAATTTAGGTGATTCAAGGTGTACGTTTTTAGAAATTGTGTGAATTTTCATGTCAAAGGAGATGAGTTTAATATGTATATAATAATATCATAGTTACTGTAATTATCAGCTGCAATTAAACCAAAAACAAACTATTTTATTTTAGACAAAATTTCTTCCTTATTTAGGAAGAAAATGTAAGTTCACAATAATTTATGATGTTTGCGATAAGGTTTTCAGTCATACAACCACACTGATTTGTCATGAGATGTGAATCTGGTACAATTGGAAATCTTGCCTATTTCTATCATCAGCCCTATATGATGTGGGTGTAGAATTAGGAGGAAGAGCTAGCTGGATTAGGCCAATTTACACTTACTTTGAACAGACAGACTCAAGCTCTTACATCAACCATGGATAATCTCAGACCCCAGAATAATCCGTGCTCTGCTCTAACATCCAGTGTCTAACTACGAGGATGGCCGTCGTGGAAGCAATGAGGGCAGCACGGATCGGGACAGCCTGAGAAGCTGCACCTACTGCTGCAGGCCAACTAGTCGGATCTGAGCACAACCTAATAGTGTTGTCATGTCACATCGAATCCCTGGAGCGCCCAGAGCCCGCCGACCCGCTGACCCGCCGACCCGCCCAGTCTGGCCAGGAATGCAGAGCAGCTATCAGGCACGGTCCACCAGAGTACATCCACAGCCAGCAGGTCACTGTTACAGTGCAGACAAAACATACATTTCCTTTGCCCGGGGAAAAAAAAGAAAAAGAAAAGATAAATAATAATTTTTAAAAAAGAAAAAACTTCATGAGTGAAGATTTACAAGTTTTAACTGCATTGCATTAATGGTAAACAAAGCTGCTTCAAGTAGGCATGGCTCTTTTAAAGGATCTTGCAATATGTTGGTCCAGAAACCCTCCGCCAATACTCCTCCACCACCACCATTAAAGCACGCTGCTGAAAAAATCTAGGTGAATGTGGCCATTGACATTTTGCTAGTACTATAAGTGGTTGGCTTCAGGAAGGGCCTAGAGTTTTCATCTGTGATGAGATAAAGGTATTCTCTTTGATTACGTATCTCTTATATTATCTGTCATCTGCAGTACCTCTAATCGCAGTTACAATGGGCGTCCATCTGGACCACATGCTAGACATTTCTCGCAGCCTTCTCCAAAAATCTGGCCAGACAGGGGGGGAAAAAGCTAATGAAAAGAGTACTGAAAGCTCCTTCTGCATGTCTTTATACTCTTCACCCATCAATATGACTCAGTCTAGTCATCGACCAAGTAGCTGTTTAGTTAAATCTCAAGCTGTGTCTTCACTGCTGATTTCACCTGCCTATCTATTTCTGTTTGGTTAACCCCTTTTCCCCCCTCACATTGTCACTATTTAGTGTTTCTGTCTTTAAAAAAAATAAGTATTCACTTCTTTTGTTTAAAGCCTATTTGCAAAGGAGATAATTGAAAGTGAAGGGTGATTCTGGGGTTATGGACTCTATTCTGGCTCAGACTGGGTTTGTGAAGGGTCATTCTGACCTGAAGTGTCTGCATGCTTTTTGTTAGGGAAAACACTGAAATGTACGAATATCAAAAGGAGACTTCTTTGTTTTTTTTTTCTTTGTTTGTTTGTTTGTTTTATGGCTGTTCTGTTATCTGAGGCTCAAACTGAGATCCCCAAAAGTCTGGAAATCACAGTAATCTCACCTTCCTCCATTGGCACTCGTCATGTTAGAAAAAGCATACAGAGAATCCACAACAAGTGGGAAGAAAACAAACATAACCATATCATGTTCATCCTCCCTGTTTTGTTTCTGACAAAGTGTCTAAATGTCCGCCGGCTGTCAGTCTCGAGGTCTGGCTCCAGAGGGATCTCAGTCTGCGCGCTCCGCCTGCTTTGTGCTGTGCACCTCTAGTGGAAGAAGTTTTGGTCTACTGTTTGCATGACCTGGTTCAATATGTTTACATGAATGATGATCAATTAGTATAAACACACATGATTATTATTACTCTGTTGTACTGAAAAAAAAAAAAGATGTAATACTGTAATTTTGAGATATATAATGTGAAGTGAGTAACACCAGAAGTAATGTTGTTAACACAATACAACACAGCACAGTGGACTTATCATTTGCATTGACTGTGATGGTCAAGTCTCTACCTGAGTGACAATTCTCCTGTACTATGTTTATTTCCATCTGGACTCTCTTTTAATCGTTCTGGGTTGTTTTTTTTGCTTTTATTACTTATGTTGAATCTCTCCAACAAATCATTACTAGCTGATATCTAGACAGTGATGGGGGAAAAAACACATCAGTGCCATTGTGTGCATCACCTGTCTGCCAGTGTACAAGCTTTGTTCCTCCAGAGCAAAAGGCCCAAAATACTAAAGCCATACAGGGAAATTGGAATGCTTTACTAAAGATACAGATCAAGCATGTCATCATTTTTTTAAATGTATGACTCAGGTGAAGGACGGCCTTCGAGAGATTTAAAACAGAAAAGGAGTGTGACAAAGCATTTTCCCTCCAACAGCTTGCTAGAATTACTTAAATCCTGACACTTGTTGTGTTGTGTTACATTAGTACGCAAGCAGTCCACTTTAGTTGAATTTAAACCTGTTTATTTCCCCCACTCGTATTATTATTTCCCCTCATTTTGTTATTGATACATATAGTACAGTAAAAGAAGGCTATCACTCTGGATTTACATGACTGTAATTGTGGAAAATATGCAAACTGTGTTTGAAGGGCTTAATGTTAACTGTAAGATAGCCAGTGTTGATGACTTTGAGAAACTGGCTATTATATGTTTGGTAATGACCTTCTGTTCAACCTTTCCTGGGATTTGTTTCCACTTGGCTGTGTTTTTTAAAGCTTATATTACCCATTACAAACACATCTAAATTCATAAAGAAACACGTGTATATTATATATATAAATATAAATATAAGTATATATTGTATATCCTTTTTTGTAAAAGCTGTTTTGAGCTACAACTGTATGGATGCAATGCATCATGGGATATTGAACAAGATGTAAGAAAATAAGATTTGTACCCACAGAGATATGATTGCTGAAACTGAAATAAAACTTCCTTGTCTATGCATTGTGTGTTCTGTCATAATATAATAACCAGGTTTCTGAAAGATTTCAGGTGAAACTGTAGAAATGTAAAGTGTGCTGATTCCAAATAGTCTGCAAAAGGCAATGCATTCACTTTTTTAAATGCGGTGCTTCTTAACTCGCCAATCTCAATACTACAAAATTACAACTTTTAAAATAACCACGATCAAATTCGTTTGATTAAAAAGTATTTAAAGTATATTTCATATCTACAGATCTAGAGTAATTGTCAGTGGTAACATTAATCACAAATGTACATGTTTGCTCGTCTGGTATACAGTATGTATGGTATGAGGTTCTTCTTTCAGCTAATAATGTGAATGTCAAAAATTCTGCACACAGTAAGAATGTAGATAGAAAGCATGTAAAAAATGTTTTATTATGGATTAAATGGACAAAATAAACACCTAATAAATTGTGCTGCTGGAGAAAAAAAGAATCAACAATGTCTGTATACAATACAATTTTTTATAGTTTTCTTTTTTTACTGAACGTTTTGCTCTAAGTCACATTTAACCAAAGTATTGAGAAGAAAAACAAAAACACAAAAGACACTATTCACAGTGATGACGTGTCTCCACTTGACCAGAAGGTGTCGCCTCGATCATGAGCATTGAGCTGTATTATCTATCTATTCTATTTATAGCAGAAGAATCCTTCACCAGGTCAGTTATTCCCAACAGTCAATTGCACCGACTGTGAATACAAAACACACACGTAGTTATAAAACGGTCACACTTCTTTTGCCCTTGCACAGGGCACTGCAGTCTTCCTCAGTCTCTCTTTGACTTGGATGAACTCTGGTTCTTCTTGTTTAACTTTCTGATCTTTTTCCAGCTGTGGAGAAAAGAGAAAACAACTTAGAAATGACACAAATCATATAAACTGTAGTGAATTACCTAAATACATTCATGGAATTAAGCTTAAGTACATTTAACTGAGTGCAGACATAATGTACACAGTGTATATGCTCTCATTGTTTCCTTCTTATGCATGAATTTAGTAGAATTCAGAGGCGAAGCCTTTACTCAGTATGTTGACTTTACGCAATTACATTTATTTGACAGGCAGAGATTCTATATATTTTACAGATTTCATGAACTGTACTGAAAAATAACCTCCATCTCTTCTGGCTGAAAGAATTACTTTTACACATTTAAAAGTGCCTCGTTATTGTAACACCAAGACTATAAGACACCCACTGTGTCTATTTCTTTTTTCTTATTTTCCTTATTTTCCTTTTGTCGCGGTCTGCGGAGGCAGACCGTGTGGGAATGTGTATGGTGGACCCAGGTGCGAACACAAGCGAGGATGCAGGAGTGGAGTAAAACAAAAGCGAGCCTTTATTATGGCTGAAAACAAAGTGTACAAACAAAGCAGGGATGGCGTGACTAGACTAGAACTAAACTGGGAAAACTAA
>NW_005187413.1:3266728-3268058 GCF_000239375.1 Pundamilia nyererei | reverse complement strand
CCTTTTGCAGGATCTTTTATTTGTGACAAAATATTTTAAAAAGGTCATATTGATATTTATATTGCATAACATTGCATAGATATGACATATTTGAAATCATCAGTGATCACTGATTCACTGTTAGGCCATGTAGCTAGAAGCTAATGCTAAACAAAGGTAAACTGTCCAGCAGAGAAACAGATTTGTTGCGCTATTGGACTCCAGAGTGGACTAGACTGCCCTCAACTGGCTGTATGCAGAACAACTTAATGTTCTGTTTCTTTATATTTCCATGATTACAGAAAACATTATTGTTTGGTACACCTTGCTAGCACTGGGTTGGACCCTCTTTTGCCTTCTGAACTACCTTAGTCCATCATGGCACAGACTCAACAAGGTGCTGTAAACATTCCTCAGAGATTTGGCTTCCTATTGACATGATAGCATCACACAGTGGCTGCAGATTTGTCACATCCATGATATGACTTTTTCCATTCCACCACATCCCAAAGGTGCTATATTGGACTGAGATATGGTGACTGTGGAGGTCAGGTCATTTGAGTACAGTGAAGTCGATGTCAATGTTCAAGAAACCAGTTTGTGATGATTTGAGTTTTATGACATGGTGTGTTATCCTTTTGGAATTAGGGCATCAGAAGATGAGCACACTGTGGTCATAAAAGAATGGTTATGGTCAGTAACAGCACTCAGATAGTCTGTGTTGCTTAAATGATGCTCAAAGTGTGCCGAGAAAATCATCTGCACTCCATTACACCACCATCAGCGGGCTGAATCATTGATACAAGGCAGGATGGATCCCTGCTATCATGTTGTTTATGCCAAATCTGACCCTATGACCAAAATGTTGTAGCAGAAACCAAGATTTTCTGTTGAGTACATGGAAATTGTAGCCTCAGTTTCCTGTTCTTTGCTTGATAGGAGTGGCACCCACCATGGTCTTCTGCTGCTGAAGCCCACCTGCTCCAAGGTTTGATGCATTCAGTTATGCTCTTCTCCATACCTTGGTTGTTTGAGTAACTGTTGCCCACTCTAAGCTCGAAGCAGTCCACCCATTCTCCCCTGACCTCTCTTTTTCATTCTCTGCAAACCTTAGAGTTGTGCAAGAACATCTGAGCAGATTAGCAGTTTCTGAAATACTCAGACCACTCTGCCTGGCACCACCCACCACACCACATTCAACGTCACTTGAATCAGCCTTCTTCCCTGTGCTGATGCACGTCATCAGGTTGTCTTGATATCTACATGCCTAAATGTACTGAGTAGCTGCAATAAGAAGGTGTACCTAACAAAGTAGCTGGTGAGTGTGATATACCTGTGTATGTGTACCTGT
>NW_005187413.1:3235319-3266465 GCF_000239375.1 Pundamilia nyererei | reverse complement strand
TTTGAGACTCAAAATGTGGTTTTAGTGTCAGGGTTACAATTAGGTTATGTTTAGCTTTAGGCTAAGGGTTAGGTTTAGGCATTCATTTTTGATGGTTAGGGTTAGGGTAAGTGGCAGCTAGGGAGAGCATTATGTCAATGGGATGTCCCCACGAGGATAGCAAAGCAGACATGCTTGTGTGTGTGTATGTGTAACAAGAATATTCATGAGTAAATGTATAAAAGAAAAAATGCTGTGTGTCCTGTGCTCACATTTTCAAGCCTCTGTTGTCTTTTCAGCAGCTCTTGGTGTAGCTCTGATGTCTTCTTCTTTGCCTCGTCTTGATCCCTGCTCGCTTTCAATCTTTGTTCCCATTTCCTTTTTTCCAGAACTCGCTGGAGTTCAGTCTTTCCTTCTTGAGACACTCTCTTCCTTTCAGGCACACAGACACACTTAATGGTTTATGCACGCAATGACACTGTAGTATGAGCATTTCTGACCTTTAATCTCTCTGCCCAACCTCTTGTGGGTCATCTGCAGTTCCTTATGCAGCTCCCGGTGGCTCTCCAGGGCAGTTATCGCACTAGTAGCTTTTAGGGGTCTGATTAGATTACTGCTCTCCTCCTCACTCTGCATTTGGGATGGAAAAGCCTGAAGCTCTGAAAATCGGCCTTCAAGTTTGGTTTGATGAGTCTGCATCATGGAGGCTAAAGGGAACAAACAGTTTACATAAATATGTTTTCCTATCAAGATGATTTCTGGGTGGAATTTTGCCTCAGATTTGTAAGATTCAGTTTTACATACCAAACTCACTCTAAGGTTTGCCAGACACATTTACAACAAGCTTTAATGAGGTAAAAATGTTTTACTGTTAAAACAACAAATTTATAATCTATATATTACAACAGTATTTCAACTAGACAGGATATACAACATCACTCTGATATTTCCTCACCATACAAATGAAACTGTGTCTCATCTCTACCTGGAAAATGCTGAAGATCTCTCTGTCAACAGAAAAAGGTGGGGGGGGGGAAAGGAAATAATACATCCTAGAGATACCAACATCCCCCAGACAAATATTGCTGTTTTATAGATACGTACATGCAAAAATAAAAGCAGCACAGGGAAAAGGAAACAAATAGAAATCTCCAAGTCGAGTCAACACTGCATCTTATTGGAAATAGCACAAACACAAAGCTGCATTATGATGCTGACAGACAAATGAAGTGTCAGCTCCTTACACATGTCCAGTGAAGCGAGAACCCTTACTGTTGAGGTGGAAGGCTGCCACCTCATTAATGACAGGATCAAACAAAACACAGTTAATTCCCACTGAGTTATTTGCTTGCTGGAATTTAAGCAGAATTAATAGCTGGGACAAGAATCATTATCCTCTGTGAATCAGTCTGGACAGCTGAATAAACAGTTCTTTCAGCTCTGAACTGTTTTTGTTGCTTACTGAAGTATTTCATAAATATGCAGGAAAAGCATGCATGGTAGCATAAAACCTTTTTTGTTTGAAAACTGTCTGCTACTTCGGAGCTTTCCAGCTTGCCATAGTGACATTTGAGCTACATTTAAACAGGCAAAAAAAAAGAGAATTTGAATGCTCAATGTGATCAAATTCCAGCAACAATATCCAAATAAATGGAAAAAATACAAGATGACAGTAAATTGTCAGAATGAGAGGGAATCTAGATGAGGAATGAATACATTTTAATGACAAATTGCTGCTAGCCACTGTTTTTTTCAGGGGAGGGGGGGGGGTCTTGTTTTGTAAAGCTCACACAGTGGATATTGTAGGGAGAAGAATTAATAGGACATGACAGGATAAACAGTCTCCAAGGGCAGCTTCTCAGAGTGCATTTTTCAGAGTGCATTTTTTCAGTTGGATATAAAAACCAATATTTGTTTAAGCATTCACTGCCTTTGAGCAATGGGTAACAAAAACGAGAGATGTCAGTAAGAGAAAAATCTGCCACAGGAAAAATGGTACTGTAGGACAAAAGCTGTGAGCACTTCATGTCAAGCTCAGTAATAACACAATGATACCAAAGTACAGTGACGAGGTAATAACTAAGCAAAACAAAGTTATAACCAGGTAATAGCAAAGTATATATCGAGTATTACAGACGGAACTTTATTTTAAAAGCAAAAGGAAAACCAATTTAAGGATAGCAGTAAAGTTATACTTTGGTAAATATAAATAACTTACAGTATTGTAAGTGACAGGTTGTGTCACTTACAACATTTGAATTCTGAAAATACCACTTACACACAAACACACACACACACACATGCACGCGCGCACACCTCCTGATGCTCCCAAAGTACTTTAAATGAAAATTAGGACGATAACGACAAACTTACCTTCTTCCCATGAGTGACTCCCATGTCTTCAGAGTGAGTCCAGATTTGGTGCTTGCACAGATTCCGTTTGGTTCACACTTTACGGGGTTTCAGCAATAATTTGAGGTTACCCCCTCTCTCTCTGCTCCAGCAGCCAAGAATGCCACAGAGGGAGGAAAGTGCCCTGTGTTTGGACCAGAGGGAAGCCTCTACCGAGAAAAGCTCCTGTTGAGCAGACTAAAGGTGTTCAACAAAAAAAAGCCAAAACATTTAACTCTATACCTACTCATTAAGTGCTTTATTTAAGTAAATTTGTATACACGCATTTTATTGGACTGTTTATTTTAAAGCACTGCCATAGGCCGGCTAAATGGATGAATGGATGGCTGGTTGGATTTAGCTAAAAAGATTTAAGATTTTAAATTAACCACACAAGGCTCGGGGAAAAGTCTATAAAATTACAAGAGAACAGAACTACTTCTTCTCTGTCCCATTAATCATTTTCTAATCTGTCACATTTAAACTTGTGACCCCCTTACAGGAGCCGTCGCTGTATGCTTTGAACCACTGGACCAAAGTAATTAGTCTAGTGGTAAAGCAGCTTTGTTGTAAAGGAACAAAAGTGTTTCAAGGCCATTAGTAAGAGATATGTGCACAGTACTCAGTAACTTGACTTCTACTATTTGAACATTTACTATACAGCCCACAATCACTAATCTATACTTGGAGCTTTCATTAGGATAAAAATATCAAGGAATATCAACGGGGGAAGAAATACTAATCCTTGAAGGATTGGACTGGCAGGCCATTATAGTACAGTGAACTTACTGTCAAGGTCAAAAAACCATGACAGTGAGTTCTGAGCTTTGTGACATGGTGCGTTATTCTGCTGGAAGCAGCCATCAGAAGATGGAGGCACCGCGGTCATAAAGGGATGGACACGGTCGACAATTCTTAGGTGGGCTGTGGTGTTTAAGGAGCCCAAAGTGTGACAACAAAATAAACACCATTACACCAGCAGTAGCCTGAGCCACTGAAACAAGACAGGATGGACCCATGCTTTCATGTTATTTAGGTCAAATTCTCACGCTCCCATCTGCAGGTTTCAGCAGAAATTGATACTCATACATAGTATTACATAAGCAAACTGCAGCTTCAGTTTCCAGGTCTTAGTTGACAGCAGCTGGTGTGGTCTTCTTCTGCTGCTGCAGCCCATCTGTTTCTGGATTCAATGCACTGTGTATTTTTGTGCATATCTTGACTATAATGGATGGTTATTTGAGCTCCTATCACCTCAAAGCAGTTTGGCCATTCATAATTTTTCTTTTTTGGAGCATTCTCTGGAAACCCTAGAGATGGTTGTGTGGGAAAATCCCAGTAGATCAGCAGTTTCTGAAATAGACCAACAACCATGCCATCTTCAAAGTCACGTAATCATCTTTCCTCGCCGATGATCCACAGGTGATCTCTACCATGTGATGTAGGGAAAATATTTATATGTGCTTTTGCTGAAATTATAGACAGGTATGTTTTGCCATTAAAAAAAATGCAGTCACTTTTTACAGTTCATGTTAATTAATGTTTATGTAAGTCAGTCAGTCAGTCAGTCGCTGAAGACTCTTGGGAAACAGCCGCCCACCTCCACCATCTCTGGCCATCCTCCATAAATGTTGTTTTTTTCATCATTAACAGCTTGCTGACAGATGAACAGAGGAGAAGAGAACGGTTGTTTTTATCATTTTTCCCCTTCCAGGCAGCAGATTTTAAAATAGATGGTCTTTTCTGACACAAATAGAACAAATGAAACTGCACTTAACAGGTTCACTAACCTTCTCAAAGAGGCTTTTGATTTTTGTGCCTGCTCTTCCAGCAAACACCCAGCTGTCTCTGCGCTTCACAGACCTGATCAAAGTGCTTCCCATTTCACTGAATATCTCCCTCATTTCATTTGTCATTCTGCCACAAAGTAGTAGAGCGGGTCACATTTTGTGACATTAAATTTGTTTTAAATGTTGAATAACTTAGATATGGACTTACTTTTGTGTGACATCATCAAAGGAGGCCACCAAAACGATCATTCCACGTTTTATCTTCTTCAGGTGTGCAAGGATGTCTTTTGGGTCTTTTGTCAGAGTATAAAATTGAAAAAAAAAAAAGAAAGTCAAAGCTCCCTTACAAGATTAAATCAAAAACTTGATTAGAAGATTTAAAGAAAGAAAAGCGCTTACCTCCTGTTTTCATGTTAAGACAGACAGATTTTTCTACAACTCCAGTTTCACCTATGATTAAAAAATTGCATATGATCAAAATATTTATAATAATAACAGACAGAAGAATATTATGCATGCAGTTCTGCACAAAATCTAGAGTCACAATGCAATTCTTCCTATTTTGCGAGGAAGAATGGAAATAGATGCAGTGATGTGTTGAGTTCTGTGGAAAAAAAAACAGATGGCCAGTCCATGACTGATAGTGTTTTTCTATCCAGGTATGCTTTTTATGTATCGCCAGTGTGTTTGGGATCATTGTCACTGTGGGACACTTTTCAGACAGTATTGCGCAGTAGATCGCTTTTTTTCTGGGTTAAGAATTCCACAAATCTTGACATGATGTCCCCAACGCCATTGACCGAAACGCAGCTCCAAATCAAAACAGAGCCTCCGTCGTGTTTTAAAAATGGCTGTTGGCATTCACTATTGTACCTCTCTCCTGACCTCCTCTGTACTTACTGACAATGATTTGAATCACATATTTCAAATTTGGATTCATCTCCACAGCCACACATTCAGATCTTTCTGATGAAGGCGTAGATGCATCTATCAGGTCCTGTGTCAGATTTTTATCTCTTATAAAATCTCTTTCTTCCTTTCTCCTCCACTTGTCCAAAAACCCTTAAAGCACACGCTGCACACCATGCCAAGATATGCCACAGTTTCTACTAATAGTGTTTTGCTAATGACTTTGCTGATGCAAAAATACAGGTTTTTTTGTGGGTGTTTTTTCATTATTGACTGATTTTTTTGCAACAGGCTGCTAGTAACAAAGTCCCCAAAGTTATCATTTAAAATTGTTTCCTCGCTAAGTTGTCTGTTATGTTAGGTGCCTTTTTTTATGCTTGAATGAATCATAGGTCGGTGCTTAACAAACAAACATTCCTCTGAAAATGCTCAGGTACAAAGTCTAGACTGTTGATAAATGATAAACTTTGAAAAATCTTCAGAAATCCTGGAAAACTATTGCTCAAGAGCACTTTTAAAAGTTTAAAGAATGTTTGATTCGCTGGAAGATATAAAGAAATAAGAGAATGTGCAAGACTTTTGCATGGCACATAAAAACACTAAGACTCCAGACCAGCTATTTCCAAGTTAGAAATATGGTATTATTATTAAGCTACTATTATTGGTTATTACGAATCTTTAAAAGACTATTTTACCAGTTCATTTTTTCAATGTTTATGCATGTTTATGAGAGGTCTGAGTATTATACTCACCATTTATCACTGCAATGTTTAGCCCTGGTCCCACGTTATTCAGTGCATGACTCATTATGCTGTTGAAGCACTGACAGGGTTCAGTTTCACTGCAGAATCTTGTTTTTTTTTTTTTAAAGTACTCTGTTAATTCAGGTGTTACCAAATGAATACATACATTTTGCCATCAAAACAGACTGTTGGCCCGACAATATCAGCGGCGCCGCTCCTGATACGTAAAGCAATATGGTTGGGTGGACACACTCTTGAGAGGCTGCACTTTGGCACAGACGTAGGTGGAGCTAAAAAGGCACAGAAAAGATTTTACTGCAGGAATACTGTGATTTTACCATATTTAAACTCAGATAATGACATGTGAGAAATAAATACTTTGTACAATGTTGCTAAAAAGACATCGTTTGAGATTCGCTTTGACTTGATCTGCGTTATAAAACCCTAAGTTGAAAGAAATGAGACAGTATGGTGGAGACAGCAGGCATAAACTGTCACTAAAAAGCTGGAGCTCCGGATTTAATAAGCAAAACATCTCACCGAGAGTATTCCTTTCTCTCTCCTGTGCTACGGATGAATTGATGGATATTCCCCATGTGATTAGGAGGACAATAATTACAGCAGCAAGGGGCAAAACAGCTGTCAACAGTAAAAAGATAGTAGATCAAATCTGCAGTCACACAACTAAAAGCAGCTGTTGCGAAATGAAGGAAAAGCTTACCTCGATATTTCATATCTGCAACAGATCAGAGAGCTTTTTTTTCAGTCCTGAGGGGAAGAGTTGAGACCTTTCAAACTCACCCGAAGAACTGAGAAAAGAAAGACATGCTAGCAGAGCTTTGGTGTCATCTCATCTGTGAAAACGCATCCTGATAATTCCTATAACCCATCACTTGTGGGAAAAACCCTTCTTTCTGTGATACATGTATATAGCTACTGAAAACTAGATGATTAAGTTTCTCCTTTTCACAATGTCAAACAAAGGAAGGTGTCCACAAGTAACAGATACTATTTGTAGTCAACAACAAGGCTTGCAAACAGCCGATTGTGTGTTGCAGGTGTATAAACAAGCCTCTGAAACCTAGAGAGAGAAAAAACACCAAGGAGGGCCCAAAAGCCTCATATTTCAAATGGGATGAGTAAGAGAAAAGGGGATTTAAAGAATCATTGTACCAGCTGTCAGAGTTTTCCATTTGTATGTAAATTTGGGTAAAAACCCATATGATGTGTGGAAGGATCTGCATAAAGCAGCTCATACACAGAAAAAAAAAACATGCTAGAAACTAGAAAAGAAAAAAAATCAAAAGATTTTACTCAGAACTAAAAAATAACTATGGGAAAGGGCAAAGACAGCGTTGCTGAAAAGAAACATAGCAGAATCAAATGGGAAAGTAACTCACAAAACCTGGAAAGCTGACCACGGCGGAGAACGAGAAGTCAATTATCTAGAATAAAAAACACAACGACAGGGCAATAGAGCTGGTGTTTTTTAAGGCATTTAAGACAAACGCGTTGTTGGCACAGGAATAAGCCATTAGTCACATTTAGATGGTGAAAGACGTGGTAATCCCCAAGGAGGAGGTCAAGCCTGTCTGTCACAAAGCATCTGCCCTGCTGATCCTTCAGCAGTAGCTGAGCTCAAGCCTTTCCTGCCTGGAGAGCTCGTAAACAAAGACAGCATCTCCTTGTATCATATTCTGGCAAATCGAGCGCACAGATGAACACAATGATCATTTTCTCTAACAGACTGATTTCGCTCTGCTGCCACGTGGACGGATACAGATCTTTACAACCTCGTCCAATAACAACAACCGGCACATCTATCATGGAGATAATACTATAGTCTCATTTTATGGGCTTTATTTCAAACTGCACTGTTTGCTACACTTTTATCTCGCCGTTTATTTCCTATTACACGTAGTGATCTGTTTTTATTTTTTGTTTAATTTTATTGAGCTCTTACACTCATCGAGCCATTTTATTTTATTGCCTTTAGTTTTTTTCTAGCTACTCAATTTTGTTTTATTTTGTTGAGCTCTTTTCTGCTTGAGCTGTTTCCCCCTCATCAAGCTATTGTACCAATTTATCTAAAATGTTGCAAAGGTGTTGTTTTCCTCCAGGACAGCATCAGCATCAGATCTTCCCGGCATAGATTCCTCAAAACAGTATGAAGGGATGTACTCTTTTCTTCTAAATTTGTGTTTCGTTTTCTTCTTATGACAACAGTGTGAAGCACTTCTACAGATTCAGCAAAACAACCAAGCAGACTTGTTGAGCTGAAAAATTACCAATTATTTTTCCATATTTGTAGCCAAATGAAGTTTAACAGATTTACTACTTAACTTTACATGATTTTACCACAGAATCATCAACTAAACTCCAATAAATGGATTTTGACTCCCTTGTACAAAGCATGGCTTTTGGATTAAAATCGTCTTGCCTTAACGCCCTTGAATAAGACAGAAGGTATCACACAGGGAGCCTGGGATGTTGAAGAGTGCTGTTATGTTTCTGCTTTGTTTGAACTCACCAACTGAATTCCTATCAGAACTTTTAAGATTGTTTAAAACCTTGAAAGGCTGAAGAATTACAAACAAAGCACAAAACTATTTAGTATCAAGGATTTCACATTATGTTCACACCAATTTCAGGTGACGATGGTGTATTACTAAAGGTGACCAGCAGGTGGTATTTGTGTACTGCCGTTTACTGATCAGCGGTAACACAAAGCACACAGTGAGGGAATCGCTTTCCTTTTGTATGATTATCGACATTCTGCAGACAGCAATCAAATGAACGCCGGCAATATTTTTCAACATTTGACTCCATAGCTCCTGGATTTTTTATTCCAGAGCTACATTTAATAAAACATTCCCTTTATATAAGGACACAAATCATCAAGGTAACAAACTGGGGAGAAAATGAGTACATACAGAGCACACTTAACCAGTCCACATGATTAATATGTTTAATAACCAGCATATTTAGATCCCAGATGTCCACAAAATAAATAAAAAGATACAGTAGGTTTTATAAATACTGATCCACATCAACATCAGTAACTACACAGCAAAAGATGATTGGAAAACACAAGAATCGGGTCTCGGTGTCTGATTTGTTGATCACACGAATAACCTAAAATGAACCAGTCGTTAGTTTGAGCTGTGACACTGACGTTCACGTCAGAATGTTCACTTGCAGCTCCCAACCAGGTAAGTGGCTTTTTTTCTATCTGTGACAAGTATGGCTGTCAGAGAGATCAGGGTACATCATTCAGCCCAGCGCTACATTAAAGACCCAGTGGACTAAACTGCAAATTGCCTTTAAGTGGAACGATGAAACAGCAAATCCTTTCAAAGGGAAACTGCCCAACTGGCAGACAGCTGAAGTCCTATTTTGACTACCTTTGCACATCATTTGGGGTGTGCGAAACATCACATCTCCATGTGCGACTTTGTAACAACCGCTTAATTCATAGCATTGCACATTTACATGTTCTGTGGCAGACAGACAAACATTGAGCGAATGTGAGTGCGTCTGCCCTTTCAATGTCCCACTGACATTTATTGCACTGCCAGTAAATAATACAGGAAATAATGTTCCGCTTTAGATTTTATATTTAAGGTATAAATTTAAATTTAAAGTTAAATAGTGGAAATAATGGAGTAAATAGTGGAGTGTTGACTCTCCATATGATCAGCAGCATTAGCATCCAAATCACATACCCACAAGTCTTATCAAACGCATAGGTCTCAGAGCTCCATTCGTCCAAAAAACAACAACAAAATAAATGCAGCTGAAAGATGTGCAGATAGCTCAGTAGTTATCAGGCTTTCCAAAATAAAAGAATAATTTAAAAAGGCTGCATGAATTGCTGCTTTAATACACTGACCGTATCGCCAAATAACACATTCAATTTTGTTGACAATTCATTACGACTCTTATCTACCACAGCTAACACTGAATGTTTTGTTGGTTGTTTTATTGTAGCATATTTTAGCAGGATATTGATTGTGAGAAATAAGGATTAAATGAGTTTTATGCTGGAAAAAAAGAACACTTTTTTTAAGCCCTGAGCTGTGCCTGCGGGAACAACCTCCACCCATCAGAGGGTTGGGTAGTAGCCAAAGACATCAAATGTCATGTGTTATGTGTAAAAAAGGGAAAAAAAGAAAAGAAAATGTCAGTGATGATTCAAATGAAGGTCATTATTTCACATCTAAGAGTATGAAGCTGCACAAATAGAAATCACATTTAATCTCAGAATTACAGTTTAAGATATAACTGCAAATACTGAATACTATTTCCTCACTTATTTTATCTGTAATTGTATATTTTTGGTTTTCACATTCGTGGCTCGCTTTTTTATCCCCGCTACGAAAACAATCCTCCATTTCATTCGTACACCACACAGTTTATAGAATAAACTCCATTGCAGTCAGTCCAGCAGCTTCCCAGTTGGAGATTTATTCCAAAAGATCCTGTAAGGGGAGAGAAAAGGAAGTTGAAATTGACTTGTGATGTGATTAGGAAGGATACAGTGGTGCTGGCTTGTACTGGAAGAGAGATGACAGCGAAAGCTACAATCAGAGAAGCCACGATGCACTGACCTCGTCTGAATCCTCTCCCACTGTGCGCGACCTCCTGTCGCCATCCTCCTCTGCCGCTGCTGAATGCCCCTCCTCCATCTGTCTCAGCACTGAGTATCTGTAAGTTGCCTCACTGATAAGAAAGTTATGTGGCAAAACCAGGGTGAGTTGTTTTTACTGCAATCTAAGTGTTTAAAATAAACACGTTAAGGCTCATTAATAAATTTTCATTACTTGACTGGGAAGCAGTATTTTCGGATGATCAATACGGCAGCAGCTACCGCCACCGCAGACACCAAGATCACTGATGCAATAATCCCGGGGTGAAGCCTTAACCCGGCCTAAAAAGACAAATGAATCCAATAAGATCTAACAGTGGGGTAGTTAAAGAGCCCATAAACCTAACAGCTCAGTTCATGAAGTGTGGCAAAGATAAAAAGGAAATACAGCAGGAGATATGACAGCTGAACAGCGGTGCATTATAAATCATAGTGGTGGGGTACATCCCAAAAGCTCAGCAGCAGGGCTGCAAGTCTCTGGCCAAGAGGAGAAACTGATGCAATCCGGATGACATTTCGTCACATCGTACTGCAGATCACTATAATATCTTTAAGTCGGGCCTGTCCATTACATGATTTGGAACAAAGTATGACAAAATTAATCTCTGTAGCAATAATTCAGATGGAGCGTGACCAAAATGTGACATTGAACACGAACAATTTTGTTTGGTGGTGCCAAACAAAATCACAATCACAATCAACCAAACAGAGATGGGTGGGGTTTGATGGTTACGAAGCTCATTTTTTCTCTTTTGTTTACTACTGGCAGCATTTACACATGGAGACATGATAAAGGTATTGAAGTGCAAACTAAGCATTAGAACAGAGAAGATGATTTAAGCGACTTTGAATGTGGCGTGGTTGTTGGTGCCAGATGGGCCGGTCTGAGTATTTCACAAACTTCACCTACTGGGATTTTCCTACACCATCTCTAGAGTTTACAGAAAATGGTCTGAAAAAGAGAACATATCCAGTGAGTGGCAGTTCTCTGGGAGAAAATGTCTTGTTGATGCCAGAGGTCAGAGGAGAATGGCCAGACTGCTTCGAGCTGTTAGAAAGGCAGCAGTAACTCAAATAACCACTTGTTACGTTATGCAGAAGAGCCAGGTACCACTCCTGTCAGCTAAGAACAGGAAACCGAAGCTACAATTTTCACAGGTTACCCAAAAATGAACAATAGGAGATCTGAAAAATAATGCCTGCTCTGAGGAGTCTTGATTTCTGCAGCAACATTCAGATCAGTATTTGATGTAAACAACATGAAAGCACGGCTCCATCCCGCCTTGCATCAACGGTTCAGGCTGGTGGCGGTGCTGTTGTAATGATGTGGGGGATACTTTCTCGGCACAGTTGTTGCTGACCATGCCCCTTCCTTTATGACTAAAGTGTACCAATGTTCTTATGGCTGCTTCCAGCAGGATAATGCAACATGTCACAAAGCTCAAATTATCTCAAATTCATGACAGTGACCAGATCACAATCCAACAAGCATCTTTGGGATGTGGTAGAATAGGATGAATCATAGATGTGCAGCAACTCTGTGATGATATCTTTTCAATAAGAACTACAATCTCTGAGGAACGGTTCCAGCTCTTTGTTGAATCTATGCAACAAAGAATTAAAGCAGCGGTGAAGGCAAAAATGGGGTTCAAGTCAGTACTGGCAATGTCTACATAATAAAACGTAAGTGTAGATATGCAGTAATACACACACACTGGAACAGGAATCCTAACCCATCTGTGGTTCCAGATAAATTTGAAAAACAGCAACGTCTGCAACACAAAGATGACGAGGTGCACAGTAACACTGAGTGAATTCAGAGGGGTATAAATATGCTTTAGGAAATGGAGTACTGTTCCTCCAAAATGCATCAGTCTCAGTCATATATCAGCTTGTGCTTTTAGACTTCCAAGAAGTGCTTCAGGCTATTTCACTACAAGTCAACAAGCTGAGACCAGAGATACGAAAACTTAATCTCCATCTAAATTAAAGTAAGTCCACTGCACTATGGGTATAAATGGTTACATCGCCATAAATTAGGGACCGTGTTTGTAAACTAATTTAACTTTTACCTCGAGTTTATCGGATCTCATTACTCATGCGGCCTTACATACCTGTTGTTCAGACATCCTTGTTACCTTTAAAGCCCGGCTAACTTATTTTCATTATGCAGCCTCGAACTGTGAACATTATAGCCTGCAAGGATCCAAACTGAAGCGATTTAAAAGCATTTAAACCTTTTTTGTTTTTTTTGGTCCGAGTATAGTCGTAAGATCTACAGCTGTTTACTTCCTGCTTCTGCTTTTTTCACCTGTTTCCCCGCCCCTGTTAAAGCACACCATGTGACATAAAGTTATGTGTCACGTGACCTTCCGATGGCCTATTTAAAACTTATTTTCAGACCTGTCGTTTTTGCTGCAAACGATCCGCTCTTAAAGTGTGATAGTACTTACAAATGGTGACGTATGTGTCTGATTACTTTAGAGAGGAAGTCAGTTTTAACTAATGATCCTTTGGCATGTTTTTTATTGGGTCCTGTACTATATAAAGCACTGAGATCATGCTTGAAATGCGAGACAGTTCCTTATGTAACATTCAGTGCCTTTTCGAGGCTGTCACACAGTTCCTGGGACCAGTTTTGTGAGTCATAAGCGCATTAAAATTCAGAAATGTTGATTTTTCTCTGTCCAAGGTCTTGTTTTGGCAGCTTGTAACTGTTAATTGGAAACAATACATTGTGAAATTGAACATTTGTCACTCTGCTATTGTTTCCTGAATTTCTACAAATAATAAAGCATTTCCCAGGATGTGATTTTCTTTTCTGCCATTTTTTTCTTCATGGTTAGGCAACAGTTTATATCAGGCTGAAAATAATGATTCAAGCTGGTATCAGGCGCTCATCAGGTGTGATGAGTGATTTGGCGAGACCGACGAAAAGACTTGCCAGCCTCATGAGCAACCCGCCTGTTGTACTCCCAGTTACAGTTGCAGGCCATGAGATCCTAATTTTGAAGATTTTTACATGCATTGAGTATATTAAAAAACAATCATCTTCCTTTATCCTTGTCCCAATTCTGTCAAATTACTCATTTTAAATCCAGATAAACACAAGAAATTCAAACCACTGCTATTTCAAATTTAATTTAATTCACATTACACATACGCACAGCATGGTTTTATGATTTTGTGACACCATAAATTATCTGTATTGTAACATGTAAAACTGAAATATCACAGATTCAGTACGTTCTTTCAGGAAGCCCGATAAGAGTTTGCCAGCCAAGCTTCATGAACACTCTTTTTAGCATCACATGTGCGAATGAATAAGCAAGAACTTTCAAAAAGCAAGTATCTGTATTACATTCCCAGGCTCTTACAGACTTACATGACACTACATATGGTGACACAAAGCTCCTGTTAGCTTCCACAAACGAACGGATAGACAGAAAGTGATTTTTTTCTGAATTGGGAATTCAATACCGATCAATAAGCTCAGCTGATAAATCCTGAAGCCATTCATCCACTTTCAATTTGATTTATTATTTTTGGCTCTAATTGACTTCAAGTTATGCCAGTTCATAGTACTTTCCTGTCTTTGGATCAAAATAGCAGTTCAGGCAAGGATCATAGAGCAGATTCAAATACCCATCCTCGTTCTCCTCTTCATTCACTGACTCATCTCCTCCTGCAATAAAGCCAGAGAACCATTAAGCGGCACTGGGTGTAGCTGTTCAAAAAGTACATAACTAACAGTACAACAGCGATCCATAATGGAATTTGCACAAATAAAATGTATAAGTGTAAGACATCATGTTTTTAATGCACACCGGAATAGCCCTGGCAGATATGAATAAGAGCCTACTCTGTCAGCTGTTACTGGAATAAAATGAGAAGTCTGGATGGTGGGGTGACCTTCAGACTCAGGTGGATTTAAGTTTTCTGCCGCTGCCATTTTTTTCTTCATCAATCAAGACCCAAGACACCCAGGCCCAGTACCACATTATGAAGCTGTAAAGAGATTCCCTGTAATCCCCACGACTTTAAAGCATGAGAATTTAGCTGTTAAATTGACGGGCAGTTAAACACTAAAAAGGTTATGGAATGCTCCGGGACGAACATTTTATCTTATCAGAACTCGGGCAACAATAATGAAAACTAATTATAAGACACATTGTGTAAGAGCTTTAAAAATGATGTTGTAAACTGGAAAGGTTTCATCAATTAACCTTGTCCATGTGTCTAGGGGGTACAGACCTGTAATGAGCCTGTCTCTTGTGACCTTTGGCATAATGTGGAGGACACAGACCTTCACTCTTATTTTTTTTTTTTATTCTTAATTAGATACAGTTTCACCTGCTTTCCCACCATGTTGTGTGTAGTCTTTGGTAGATTTCTGTACCCTAACATTTCTGCAAGCTCTGACATCAGTGAATGTTTCCATTAGCTGTATCCATTTATGCCATTAGTGTTAATGCTACAGCACTGGATTGTTTTCTGTCTTCCTGACTTTCACATACAAAAAGGCAGTCTGCAGGCAAAGGGACTAATATGAAGGTTTCTGTACCTCTGACTAGACTTCCCCCATTGTTCCATGTGTTGCCTGACCTTCTCTGCTGGCTGGGAGGCATAATAGGAGGGCTGAGCACATCCATCCATTCCCTAGGGAAAAGACCATAAAAGCAGACAGACATGACAACACATACCATTACACTTACCAACCTACTCTATGACATTTTAACAATGAAGTCCCATCATCGTGGGTTCTGAGAAGCCCATCTAAGCTCCCACTGTCCTTGAGCCACTTCTCCTGCAGCTCCACAGTTTTACTTGAAGGATCACTTATTAGATTTTGACTCAAGCTGTGACTTCCAAGTGTCCACATTCGGGCACGGAGTAGGGGTCTTAACCTTGCCTGCTTCAGAGAGAGCATGACTTCATTTCTCTCTAAATGAGTTTATCCTCCCTGTCTGCGATGTACTCAGGCTACAACTATACATCAGTCATTTTCCACTAAATGAAAACACTGCTCTGTTTTAGTATGGCGTAACAGATTACAGCCAGAGGAGAAAATATCACAAGATGAATTCTTTTACTTGGAGGCAATGCAACATTCATTTGTTAAACAGCATCCATAATCATTTTTGGCTATACATCAGTTGTGCAATTATGCATTAACATCTTCTGCCTTTGGACAAAACCTCTCATGAGAACACATCATAGCATATTTAATGAGGAATTACAGTATAATCGTCTTATGCACAATATTCTCTGCTAAGCCCGCCTCACCATCATCAAGTGCAGCGATTGATAATGTCACTCTTTCTCAAAACAAAGTATTTTACCTAAACTAGAAAACCATTCATGCTATCTCTACAGTGTGATCCTTTACACCATGGTGTACTTAATACTACTACTTTTTATTTTCACTGGCTCTACTCTTGTGTCCATGTTTTTAATGGGAAATCTTTACTGGGAAATATTAAAATACAGAAATTACTTATGAGCAGTCCTCTTTAGTGATGTGGTCTTCTGATAATAGCTAATAAAAAAACCCTCCTATGATCAAGAGTAAATTATATGATACATTAAACCTACAGAAAGAAGGTTTCCTTTTTTATCTGATCTTCCCATACATTTAAGCGTACATTCATTTCATATTCTTTATGTCTTTAAGTGATAAAGTGCATTATCTCTGTTGAGGCTATGATTTTTCTTTCTAACAAAAGCATCCGCCTCTTCTTTTCAACACCCATTTGACTGTGTGATAGGCAGGAACATTGTACAAAAGTTAATGGAAGCAATTTTCAAGGACAAAAGCCTCTGCTACTGAACTGTAAATTGAACTTCAAATTGTTAAGTGGGACTTGGCAAGAGTGATTAAACTCTTAGATTTTCAAGTCATTATAATCCAAATATAGACCAGAGATAAAGGGAATAAATTGGTTTTATTCAATTAGAGAAAGCACACTGCTTTTGCACAGTGGTTGAGTGTACTGAAAATGAGCTTTCTAAATATCTCGAAAAGAAACAGTATCAAGAAACTCTGTTTGTCTCACACGGTGGTAACAAAAGTTCACAATAGTATGTAATGTACAACTGTATTTCTAGTCAAAGTCTCACTGACAGCCTTATTTGCTGTTTCAACTTTAGCATTCTAGCCAAAGGCAGACACAATTATTACGTGCAAAGAAGCATGTTAAAATGCCAGAAAAGCCCTGGCAACATTAAGCACAGCAATCGGGGCATTTTAGCTGTCAGGGAAGCTGTTGCTCTCAACAGCAAGAAAGCCTTGCAGTGGTGCCAGGATGCTCAAAAAACACCATGATAGAATTCTCTGTAAGGGTGTCTCAGAATGCAATGCCTAAAAGAAATGAAAGAAAACAACGACAAATCCTGTGCAGCTGCTATTCAGTATGTAAATCGAGGCTTACTTCGAAGTCTCATTTCAGGACTACAGCTGTGGAAGCTGCAGAGCTCCGTCAGTGTGTTTGTGAACAGTAATATTAATTTCAGTGGTTATTCAATCAAACAGCATCGCTTAACTAGATATTTGCCAGTCGGCTGGATGGATAAATTTGAAATCTTTAAATCTGCATGATACAGTAATGCAAATACAAATATTTCAGCTCAAGGAAGTCTACACATGTCCACACCATGCTACCTTGGTTTTCATCAACAAATCAAATGTGTTTGAGAGATGGGGGTTGCGTAATTTCAGTAGTGAAACCGTGATGCAATTCTTTTGTCTTCTTTTGTAACCTACAACATGGTTGTGTAACAGACCACATGGTTGTCTATATTCACAAAGAGATGGAGGTGTGCAGGGACGCGGCTCTATAACTGCCAGCTGTGGGGCTACAGGATTTCTCCAGAACCTTCCAAGGTGAACTGGATCTATTCGTACCCTGCCGCAGTTTGTTTTTTTGTGTTTTTTAGACGCATAAAAACACCTGAAAGCGAGTTTGAAATAATGGTATTCAGTGTTGTGAAGTGGGCAGTAATATCCTCCTAGTGTTAATCTGTTAAATTGAAAGTATTTGAGCTGTATTTCTGAGACTCTTTCACCTTGTGCTCTAAATCAACACACTGAATCTGTTCCAAGAGGTGTTTGACTCAAGCCTTAATTCTGAGCTATTTTCCCCTTCAAGGAACATTAGAAGAAAACACACACACACACACACACACACACACACACTTACACACACAAAAATGATGGTTATAGAAAACATTTTACTTCATCTTGCCTTGACAATGACAAATCCTATTTAACTTACGAGTACGAGAGGGGCCGGGGGGGGGGGATCTAGTCATTCTCCTTTCACTGCTACATAATGACAATCTGTAATTCTCAACACATATCAAAGGATGTTTTCAGAAGTCTTTGAAAGCTTGCAAAATTTCTTTACCTTTACTTGATAAACCTCTGGTGGTTATTTACTTTTTTTGGGGGGAGGGATGCGTTTCTCCAACTTCTAAAATATCTTTTCTGTTATTCTGTTTCACACTTCATAAGCCTTAAGTTGATACTGGATATAACACTTTTTTTTCTTTCGCCCTCAGCAATACAAAGCCATCCATCAATATTCTTTCTTTTTGAAGAGAATTTTATTTGGTTTTAAGCTGTAGGTAGGCAAAGCAAGGTGGAACGTGTCTTATGGCTGTTTTGCATTATGAATTACTGAACCGAAGCCCCTGCTGTGCAGAAAATCTAACACGTGCATTTTGAATTCAGGTGAATCTGAAAGCTGATGTCTACTGTATAGCAAACAAACAAATGCTTTAACAACTTCTGACAAGTCTGACAAGCACAATGACACATCTTCGGACTGCTTTCTTTTACCTTTGCTCTGGGCAGCTAATCAGAGGCACCACTATCAGAAGGAAATCAAGATCAAACTCTGAAAGCCCCACAGATGTATATCTTGTATATGAAATAATACCTTGAAGCCTCTATTTGGAGGGTGGGGATGGAACAGTACTATTCTCCTCTATTAGCTTCTCTATTACTATTACCCTTATCAATTTTGTGTTACGAGAATAAAAGAACTGTACCTACCACACCTCCAGGTTATTTGCACTCATGTGAGTAAGGTTAGCCCCATTCAGAAAATCTACCTGACAGCTGACATTTAGCAACAAATATTGCACTGACTCATAACCATCCAATCTAGATGATGGAGCCAATTATAAATAGAGGCTTGAAGGTACACACCAGCAGGACTTTAAAAATTATATTCTACTTGCCGAAGTTATCAACAATTTAAAATATGTGTCCATTCATTTTAAATAAAGGGTCTCTTAACCCTCTCAAGGCAGGCGTTGCCGATTTGCAACAGTTAAAAACTAACAACCTGATTACCCCACATACATATTTTATGAGTTTTTTTTACTCAGAAGTACCACTGCAGAACTTGGTTTTGCATTAGCAACAAAGAGTTTAATTTGAGCCTGAGAGGGTTAATAGTCAGACTTCCATGTATAATACACTGGAATGCTAAAAAATAATGTGTAAAAAAAAAAATAGTGTGTGTAATAACACACACTTCTTACCTGGGGTTTGATTGCAGGAAGGGGTTCATTTCCGTCTGATAGTGGTGTCCCTGATTAGTTGGCTAGAGCAGAAGTAGAGGAAAGCTGTGTTAAAATGTCACCAGATGCTCCAATGCAAATCATTTTTCCCAAGAATTCTCATTAGGTTCAGTTGAAAAGACCACCAAGTACTCGATTAAGGCGCAAAAAGGAAAAAGATTTACTTGTGCAGCACATCAAAATCGAAAATATTTTTTGGTTCAGAGTGACCTGTTTCATTCAGTAAGGCAGTAATGAAGGTCGCCTCCATTTGACTCCTTTTTAAGCCCAGTCGCCCTGTCTCTCTATGAAAATTGTGCCACAACACTTACCTGTAACTGATAAGTGTCACTGGGCCTTTTGCTACTGTTGTGCACATCGTGTCGTTGAGTCAAAGGCAACTGCTGCAATGTGCTTTGATATTTCACTACTTTTGCAATACAGGTTGAGTCCTTCAGGATCAAGAGATAAATTTATAATTTTTCCTGTGCAGATTCATGAATTAATGCATTTAATGCAGTCTTGCCAGAGAATTAAACTGTGCCATGTCGTGCTGTGAGGTGTCACTCAGAGATATAAATAAAGCATGAGGAGCAACATTTTGTGGAGACACAGCTGTCCAGGACATCCACAAAGTTGCCCGTTCAAGGCTCCCTGAAATTACACATAAAGAACATCACCTGAGAAAATTAAGCTAAGTGAACATTTTTCTTTGTTAACAAAAGCTTTAGTCCAACCACAAATTAGCCTTTACTCTTCTTCTTCTTTTTCTTCTTTACAAATTAACAGTTGATGAAAATCCTTGTACTGCAAAAACCTAATTCTATGTTTTGTGCCTTGGCATAAAAATCAAGTATGACAAATCTGAGCAGCAAGGAACAGGAGGGATGGGTGAGCAATAAAGGGTGAACAAACCGTGATCAAGTAATCCGTGGAATCTAATAATGTGTTCAAAACTTTAGATGTCCCTATACTCTGTAAGTATGAAGGACCTAAAGCATAGGTAGAATTACAGGTAGAAGACAGCAATGATTTCCTTTTTAATATATACTCATTTTCAGCTGCATGAAACACAAGCACATTACCCTCTCCATCTTGTCAAAGTTAAAGACCATATTATAGCCTCAGGAGGATTTTTAAGCGTAGTGGCTGTTAAAGGCTATTACATTACATGACTTTGATGAAGAAGCACTCATGTTGAAGCTGCAGTCCTTACAGTTCTTGAGTTTATTTTAGCTATCTGTATGCTTCCGTACCTTCTTTATCTAATCACCTTCTTAGAATAAGACAGGACCTAAAATTGCAGCCTGTGGAATTCTGCTGGTAATATGGACCGAGGATGATGATGATGATGATGAGTTACTTGCCTGTCAAGGGATGGAGAAACTCTGGGGATCTAGGAAATAGCAACCATTTCTATATTCCAACTGTAACATTAAACCCAGTACCTCACATGGTCGATCGCACCTGCATGAACTCCAGTTTCAAAGAGAGCACTAAGTACATCTGCTGCCAACAGAAGTGCATCACTTATTTTGAACAAACATCACCTCGTGACCAAACAGCAAAATGTGGTGAGGATGTTCAATATAGCAGCGCTGGCTGTCAGTAGCTTGGGAGTCAATGTGATGACTTGCCTGGCACACTATCTGCTGTGTGTCTGCGAAGCCCACACACTTCTCATTTGCTCTTGGAGCTGACATCTATAATGTTTGTATTGTCTCCCTGGTGGAAACACCTTGGACTTTATTGACTCTTCCCTTTATATATCAACCATTATACATCCTTTATTCCCCTGTATGCCGGATCAAACAATCAGAAATCTAAAGAGCTTCACATGTATTTGATCGACATAGTCTTAGGTTCTGATTTCTGTTTCTGCAACTATCTATTAGGAAAAGATTAAAACAGAGCAGTGCATGTAAAGTGTTTGTTTGGAAACTTATGCTGCACAAACCTATTTGGCAGAGAGGTCGAGTCAACCAATGATAGATAATTTATTTCCATAGCTTTCTGCTTTTTTTAACCAGGCATTTTCTTTGAGACAAATGAATGGTGGCTGAATTCCCCTCAAGTGGCTATTTTCCATTATTTATTTCCACTTTACATCTGCCCATGAAAAATTACAGACTGGATTGTATTACAAAACTAAATCTCAGACCTCTCACTCTTCATTCCAATATAATTTTTGTAATAACACATATAATAATAATAAACTCCATTAAATTTAAAGACCCCGTCCTAAGAAAATCAAATATTTAGGCCTAGACTTGTGTCCATAATGTATTTTTTATTTGGTAGAAGACACATCGTGAGAAAAACAAGCAGTTTTTCTCACGATGAAGGTTTTTACCAGTGTTGTTCCAACATTCAGATAGTCAGGGTTTTTGTATGTAACAATGCTAAGAAACCAAACCCATCAACTACGAGGTGGAAGTAGCTGGTCAGAGATGAAAGAGATCAACAGTGTTTATGTGTCATTAACAAAGCATTATTATCTGTTTGCCAAAGCAGAGCAGTCAAATTTACAAATTAATCCCAGCGGCTTCCTCTCCTGCTTAACAAAGCACACACTTTGACAGCGTGATGCACCGCTGAGTCTCCCTCAGTGCAGCAGGAGAACTTGTGAGTGAGTGGCACTCTGAGACGCTGAGTGAGGGGTGGCTGCAGGACTGTGGCGGGGTCTGGATAATAATCCAACATATAACTGCAGATTGATCGTTTGATTTAGTAAAATTATTAAAAAGAAAACATTTGGCACTTCGATTTATTGTAGATTTCACAGTCACATAATCATTAAATCACTTTAACTTTTTAATTACCAACTTCCCATTAATTAAAGTGATATGGCTAAATGTTTTTTAAATCTTTAATTCCATCGTGAGATGTGTTTGACAGGGTAACTTTATGTTGAAACATTCTACAGGAAGACAATTTTGATGCCAGAATTTCAAATTAGTCAATTTTCTTTATCAAATTAAAAAAAAAAAATCACTCTTCAGGTTAAATTACTAAAAACACTGCTTACATTTTTTTTTGTCTCAGTCAGTCTCCCACTTGTACAGCAATTATCAGATTTACAAATGTATCATTTTTATTCTAAAATGACACTGCTGTAGCCATGTGTCCACAAAGAATATGTTTCACATCTAGGACAACATACCACTGTGTCAGAAATCTAATTCGTCACATTTAATCTATAATGTACATTTTTTTATGGAGATTATACAATTTTATATGCCACTGGCTCTTCCCTTGATGTAACCTTTGCAAATCTACAGCCTCTTTTGATGCATTTCCAAAATCTCTCATCAAAAGTAAGCTTAGTTTAAAGTGATAAAACTAAGTGCATGCTATTCACGAGGTCACCACAAAGTAACCAGCTTACTCCCCCCATGGTCATAAAACTGAATCTGTTAGTGTTTCTAAATACGTAGGATGCTTACTGGATCCCAGACAACTTAGAAAATGAAAGAGAAATTTATTTTACTTTTTTTATACAGAAAAAACTATTTTTTATGAGATTATTTTACAGTGGCTCATATGCATGTTTGCTTAACCACAGTGTGTTGTGATCTATCACAGGTCATTCTTTGTGGGATACTCATCCTTAACAAACAGGGAGAGAGCAAGACTGTATGCCGTTTATTTACAAGGCTCTTCTACAAAGATTGCCTTGTTCAGAGCTTAAATTTAAATACAGTACTTAGAATATCAGGTCATAGGACATTCTAACAGCTGTACTTGGATTTAAATACTGTGCTGCCTACAAATAGGAATGAGCTACCAAAAAAATATGAAACTACAATTATTTATCTGCCATTATTCTTGCACCCTTTTCTTTATTTCTTTACATGTAAGACTCTTTATTGAAGAATTAAATAATAACACTTTTTTATATAATATATATTTTTTTGTAGTGTTTTGTTTTCAACATTGTAATGGAAGCTTAGCACACGTTTGTCTGGAGGTTAAGTTTAGTCTGCACTGCCATAAATCACAGCAGCAGAAACCACTTGAATCACAACATCCAGGGTCCAGAGATGGATTATCATTGCCAATGGAGGAGTCCCAGCCCCAGACAATGACTATTTAGGTCTTGAAATCACTTAGTGTCTTTTTTTAGAGAAATCTATCCTTTTGATGGAAGTTTTAGGTGTTAGATTCACTAAAATGTTATATCTCTATTTCTCTTCATTTGTGGTCTGTTTAATGTGTGGTATCTTTCTTTATCTTCCTCACTTTCACGTTATCAGCAAAGTGTTTTCTTACAATACTGTTGGTGGTGCTGTTGCCATACATTACAATTATAAACACAACAGCTAATTGAAAAAAAAGAAAGATAGAAAGAAAAAAAAACATAACTTCAGGGCATGATAGAGTAAAATGTAAATCCTAAAGTGGGGTCTAAAGATACATGTCTTTATTGGTGGCCACATAATTGTGTCCTCAATAGAAACAATGAGGTGGTAATCCCTGAGGTAATAGCACTATTCATTGTGTCCTTAAATCTTAGGACATTAATGGATACCTGAATATACAGAAATGGTAACAGGCGTATAACTCAAGAATTTGTAATGATTTTATTCACTGGGGATCCTACAGTGGACTCAGCAGAGCCAGGCATGATAGTGTTATCTCTCCATAAGTGAAACATACTTTTGTTAATGGACCATAGATCTAAATGACCTTCAATAGCCGAGAGAAAACTGCACCATCTTTAAATTCTAAAAAGATCTCTGGGGAAATTTTCAAATGACCTAAATAATTTTTAGTCACTGAGGGACCTGTGGATATTGCGCCAGTGTATATTTAAAAACTGGAAGAGGCCAATTAATGTATTTCTATCTCAATAACCTTTTATAATGCAAAAACATACTGGTGGAAGAGGTGCATTAGCACTTCATGGTGGTGTAAGTTGGGGTTTGAAATGGAAATGAGCAAGAATGAGGATCAACCCGGGTCAAACAAAATATTCGAGACAGGAGGACAAAAAGAGGAACAACGTGCTAATGATTGTAAGTGGTAGATGAGCTGCACATGTGCTGCTTGTTAGTGAAGAGTCAATAAAATATGAAGAGTAGCAAAGCTGGACAATACAGACCAGAGAGATGTGGGTCCATGTAGAAGTATCGTCACTGCTCATGCTGATGCTGACATTACACCGGTGGATCTGAGATGCACTGAGGCCCGAGGCTTTACATTCATCTTCCTCTTGCTCTCTTTTTAGGCTAGCCAGCATTCGAAGCTCCTCATCATCTTGTGTCTGCGGACTGCCGAGCAGGTCCGAGTCGCAATGACTGGAATCAACAGGCTTTAGTGTCTCATCTTCTTCTTCTTCCTTCAAATTTATCACCAATAAAACCGAGATTACCTTTTTGGGAGCAATCCACAATACAATACCTTGCACTTAGTCACAGTCAGATATACACACTGATATAATGTTTTGTGCAGACAAATAAAGTACTGAAAGTCTTAACAATAAGCTTTAGTCCCAGATAGAGCTCAAGGCAATTCTGGACATACGCCATTGTTTTGACCCACTGAGGAAATGTCTTTTAACTGTGGATCTATTGATTTAGCAGACTACTATGGTAACAGGATTTTTCTGACAAAGTGTAAGGAAGTCTTGTGATACCCTGGTGACGAATCAATAGCAGTCAATAAACCAAGGCTGCAGGGAGGGAAACAAACTCCTTGTCATATTCATCAGACAATCTTTCAGTCAAAGCCTTCACTGCATGTTGCCTGCTGTAGTTGGCACAAATCAGCAGTCAGGAGCTACACTGATGAAGGAAACTGGGATATCACTCAGCAGCAAGTTGTGTAAATGCAGAAAGCAACCATCAAGTGACAGATCTCCCTTCAGGCCTTGTGATCACTTCAGTTGACTATCCTCTGATCCTGGATCGTTTCAACTGGTGCTGGGGCCTACCTCAATTTGTAACAGACCATAGACTGATCCGGCAAACCTTTTCCCCAGCTCTTTTTAGCTGTCCAAATCAGCAGTGATCACACATTACTATGAGTAAAGAGAGACAGCTGGGTGTACGAACATCAAAGTTTTTAATAAGCTGCACATTTGCCACAAGGACTCCAAACCCCCACTTGCACATCACAGTTAGAGCTCAGCACCTTTATGACTGCATACTAAAAGAATTGAGTTAACCCATCTACCAAAGATGGAATTTAATCAAAATAATTTTAATTAAACCATGCTGCATTAATCAATTTTCAAGGGGGTAAAACATATAAACATTAGCCCTCATTTCTATTTTGCTGTGGACTCCAACAACTTCAGACAAACATGTCTGGTTGTTTGAGCTAGCCTGCTCAGTCTCAACTTTTTTTCTTTTTTGCCACTTGATAACTTTGTGTTTTTGATGTTTGGTCCTAGACAAATATTGTGTAGTGGACTCATCAAAGCTTTTTTAGTGGAAACAGTTGCCTACGGGGCTTGTTGTGAGTGACTCAGACTCAGGCTCAGACAATAAGACTGCAAATCTGCAGTGCATGAAACCAAAAAATGTGCTTGAATGAGTCTAAAAGCTCTGTAATGCTGCAATTTTAATTCTCTAATTTTGAGCTATGGGCATCCCCTTACCCCACTCATTTTCAGCAAATAATTGAATTGAAACAAAATTAAAGATCTTAAAGTAAATATAAAAAATATGAATAAAACAAATATTAACTTTTTCTTTTCAATGCAAATGAACACAATTTTTCATGGGTTGTAAAGTGTGTCTTCACTGGTCAGTGTGACATCTTAATGAGCATGCCTTCCTGGGTGTTGACACAATAAGAGGTGATCTGAATCTCTTTTTTTTTTCAGCAATAAATTTGAGCACTATTCAGCTATGAGTAACTATCACAAAAATACTGAGCCATGATACCGGGTGAGAGCTGATGGTTGTTAAAATTGTAACCCCTACCTTGTGCTGTTTTGAATCATCCAATTTGACTTCTTGCAGGAGTCTTCTACAAACTGATATGCTGCTGCTCCCATCAAGAACCCGGTTTACTTTCTCTGAAACTCTTGGACCACGCTTCTGTTCCAGTCCATTAGGTGAGAAGCACCGTGTGGGAAACAGCCCAGGTTCAGCTTTCCCACTGGAATGAGGCTGCATACCGGTGTTAAGTGGAGGTGTTAGGTTCACATTATGAGATCCAGGGTGACCTTCAAGTTGTGTGCTCAAAGTTGGATCAAGCGTTCTGGGAGATGTAAGATTGGACCCACTTGTTTGTTGATGTTGGAACATGGTGAAGTTGTTATCCTGAAAGAAATACAAGGACACCATTGGGAAATAAAATTATTAAATTCTATCTATTAGTTGATTAATGTTTCTGTCGTGCTCTCTTTTGGTGTTTGAGCTTTAAATTAACCTCACATTTATAATAGCATTTTCTTCTTATCTGCTAATCTCTCACACCTTCAGATTTAGTGCTGCAACTCGGTATTGTAGTTTCAAACCCACATCCTACTGTACCAAAGAGATTATGTAAGATACTGCATATGCAAGAACTACACTGGTCGTCTCAGCATTAAAAGGAATACTCAACACAAAGAGATCTGCATATCACACATTTAAGTCTGTATTCTTGAAAGAGACCTGATCCTTTGCAGTTCGTTTCCACATTGAGATTACAATCTGGATTCATACCAGCAAAAATGAAGAAAAAAAAAAACCTTGGTGCTGCAGTGGTTAGCACTGTTGCCTCACCATAAGAAGGTCCTAGGTCAGGGGTGGGCAATTCCAGGCCTCGAGGGCCGGTGTCCCTGCAGGTTTTAGATCTCACCTTGGGTCAACACACCTGAATCACATGATTAGTTCGTTACCAGGCCTCTGGAGAATTTCAGGACATGTTGAGGAGCTAATTTAGCCATTTCAATCAGCTGTGTTGGTTCAAGGACACATATAAAACCTGCAGGGACACCAGCCCTCGAGGCCTCGAGTTGCCCACCCCTGTCCTAGGTTAATACTGACCAGCCAGATGGGGTCTTTATGTGCAAAGTTTGCATGTTTTCCCTGTACTTACTTGTAGGTTCCCTCTGGCTTTCTTTCACAGTTCAAAGACATGCTTGGGGGTAGGTTAGGTTAATTACTGATGTGTTAGCCCTGCGATAGACTGGTGACCTTTCCAGGGTGTACCCTGCCTTTTGCTCTGTGACAGCTGGGAAAGGCTTCAGTTAAGTAATCAGTTAAGTGGAAGAAAATGGATGGATAAAAATAAAACCTTTGACCATCCTGAACCAAGGTAAGTAAGTGTAATCAACACAGATGTAAAAAGCTAACTACATCATCCAGATGCTGGCACTGTGTATTTAGCTTTTGGAACATATATGCAGTACTGTATGTGCAGACAGAGAATAAGGGAGTTCTACTCATGTGAAGTTGTTCTTTTACTCTAAATCTGGATCAAACTTAGAACTCATCGCAACAGTTATAAAAAAAATATGACAATAGTAAAAAAAACTAAAATTACAAATCACTTGCATTAAATACCTCACCCTGAAAAATAGATGTATCGCACTCATTTTAATAAATGCTGCTCCTAATGGAATTGAAAGATTAAGTATTTAAAACAAGATGCTGTTTACTATCCTCTCACTTTTCACGTCAGCCATTGCCAGTTCTTCATACAATAGAAAGAATCACAGTTGTGGCATACTCACAACCAGATTGTTATCACAAAAACATTTCTTTGTTCATAATGTAGTCTTTGTTTCTCATGAATTTAAGAGCTCGAAGCTTTCCTTGGGCCTTGGAGATCAATATTTTTTCCTTATGCTGTCTGTTTTTTTGGTGTTTTCTTTCATCTCTGAGCTTTGTTGTGGGGTGAAAGGTTATCACAAGCCCCTTGAGGTTTGTAGCTTACCGGCTCTATATGTTATTTGTTTTCCCTCATTTTTCAACACTTTATCAATTTTTTACATTCAGGTGAATAAACAATAAACAATATGTATTACTGAAATCCTGATACGGGTGCTTTTATGAGCCTGAATGCATTTTAATGAACTAATTCACAGTCCATTGGCTTAGGTACTGCATTTAAAAAACTGCACTTCCCTGAAAATATTGAAAAAAAAAAAGGATAAATGAGGTTTTAATATATTTCAAAGTAGTTTATACAATCAAAGTTCATTTCTTTGTTTTGCTTTTAATATTTCTCTATGTTTAAGAGCAAATGCTTGCTCAAAAGAATTGTATGAAGCTGACGCAACACCTTGAAAGATGATATTGCTCCAAGTTGAGAAATGAACAACCTGACACAAATAAATCAAAACCAGGTTTTATATGCAAATCTTATTATTCCATTACATCAATATATGTACAAAACTGAAATCTCTGTCTAAATTTTCATTTTTTTTCCTAAGTATAAGGAAAAATAATGTTCTTTTAAATGTCTTTAGAGCAAAATTATTATTTACACAAACACACAATCTGCAATACCTGTACAAAACAAAACAACACTTTAGAAAAACATATACATGACTTATTTAGTTTAATATCTTGCTGTAAATTTATTTCATGATAGCAACTGAGTTGTGTTTTAAAAACGAATGTTGGTATCAGAATCTACAAATATAGATAACAAAAGCTTACTACACAAATCCAGTGTCTGTCTGCAAACCCCTCCTACACAATTAGGAGTTGGGCAAACAAGCTTGGCACACAGGTACATCTTAGACACCTGAAAGTTCTTATCTATATATCATATATTGTTTGATCCTATATTGATGTCATGATGTTGCCTAGCAACCACCCACCTACAGCCTAAAATGACCCATCTGTAGCATCTATGGACCTTTAAAGCCTTATAAAAAGGATTATATTATCTTAATTTTCACAACAATAACAATAATTTAATGACTAATTATTCATATTATCAGTCTGTCATGTTGCCTAGCAACCACCTAATAGCTACCTAAAATCACAGACCAAACAATACTGTAGCACAGTTATGTGTTAATATAAAGATTACATTTTTTTCACCAGATAGGTGTTCGCAAGACATTTATTTTCAGTTCCTTTGAAACCCAAACATTATGTTCCAATTTTTTATTTTATAATCTTGTTTAACTTTTATTGGTTTATATCTGTGGAAAATCGAAGATACAGGAAACATGCTATTAGCCAAATCATATGTCACAGGTTCAAGGCTCACTAGAGCGAACTCCCAGCATATCGTTTTCAACCCCCCCACGGGCTACTCGTGTTAAACATGATATATAAGTCACTTAGATAACTTAAAAATGTTATTGTTTGGCTTTTTTCAGTGTTTTATTTGTTCGTGAGTAAATCGGTTTGGCTGAGATTACAGCTAAATAAACATCAAACGGAAAACTGATTAAACAAAAGTGTGAGATGATCCTGTGAAGACCGACCCAGTGAAAATTTAGGCAGTGGTGGACCGGACCGGCCAACCCCCACCTCTTGTAATCACCTCCAACGGTTCCTCGGTTTTGCAAATTTTTACTGGAGGTTCATTCACAACAACAACAACCAGGTAGTTGCACCCCTAACACGCCTTACCTCCACTAAAATATACTTTCTCTAGTCCTCAGAAGCTGAAGCTGTCTTTGTCTAACTAAAGAAGCTGTTCACATCACCACCTGTTCTTGTCCATCCTGACACCAAGCTGCAGTTTACTGTGGAGGTAGATGCATCTGACTCGGGGGTTGTGGGCAGTACTCTCTCAATGCTCCAGTCCACAAGGCAAGCTGCAGCCTTGTGCCTTCTTCTCACACCAGCTAATTCCAACTGAACAGAACTACGATGGCATTGGTTAGAGAGGGCCGAACAGCCTTTTGTCATCTGGACAGATCACAAGAACCTGACATACCTAAGGAGTACTAAACGACTCAATGCTCGCCAGGCTCACTGGTCTTTATTTCTAAGTTGCTCTAACTTCACTATTTTCTATGGTACTTGATGTTCCATAGAAAATAGTTCCATAGAAAAAAGCCAGACGCCCTGTCCTCCTGTCCCATTTTCTGCTGCCACTAACTCAACAAACCCCCAAACATTCTCCCCAATTCATGCAAAGTGGGCTCACTAACATCACACTATGAGGAGAAAATTCAAAAAGCCCTGCAGGATGAACCAGACACTGGCACCGGGCCGCCTGTTCTACAGTCATCCACTGGTTCACACTGCCATGTTCAACTGTCACCCTGGGGTGAGTAGAACTATATTGTTCCTCAAGCGTTACTTGTGGTGTGAATCATTGGAAAGGGATGTAAATGATTATGTGGCAGCATGTTCTAGCTGTGTTTGTAGTAAGAGTAACACTCAATGCCCTTTGGGTCTGCTGCAATGTTTACCTACACCTCATCGCACTTGGTCCTACATAGCACTACACCTTTTTATGGGTGGATAGGTTTTCCAAGGCTGTTCACTTCACCAGTCTCGAGAAATTAACCACTGCCACTGAAACTGCAAAATTACTGACCCATCATGTTTTCAGGCTTCATGGGATCTCTACAAAAATTGTTTCTGACCAGGGCTCCCAGTTAATTTCCCAAGTATGGAAGACCTTTTGTTTTGCACTCTCAGCCAAGGTATGTGTAAGCTCAGGTTTTCATCTTCAAATCACTGGCCAGTTGGAGAGGCTAAATAAAGAACTGGAGACGGCTCTCCGCTGTGTAACCTTCCAAAACCCTTCCTCCTGGTCCTCACAACTGACATTGCTGGGATACGCAGATAACTGTCTTACATCCTCTGCTACTAGTTTTTCGCCCTTCGAAGCATTTCTAGGGTACCAGGCTCCACTCTTTCCCCTCCATAGAAGCTGACCTCACCATGCCAACAGTACAGCAACAACTACAGAGGAGGAGGCAGGTGTGGACCCGGACGAGGGAGGACCTCCTCAAGACGGTCGAGAGAAACCAGCATTATGCCCATCGCTGTCAGCCTTCCACTCCCTCCCAATGACCTTGGACAGAAGGTGTGGCTCTCGGCTAAAGACATTCCCTTCAAGGTTCAAGGTTCAAGGTTCTTTATTTGTCACATGCATAGTTATACAAGTATAACACACAGTGAAATGTAGCCTGACACGCTCCTCGACATGTGCAAAAATTGTATGTATATATATATATATATATATGTATATGTAT
>NW_005187413.1:3209756-3233397 GCF_000239375.1 Pundamilia nyererei | reverse complement strand
TGTGTGTGTGTGTGTATATATATGTGTGTGTGTGTGTGTGTATATATATATATACACTGGGTGAATGTGCAGTAGTAGCAGCAAGGATCCTTGATGTCCTTGACACGCAAGCTTGCACCAAGCTCCATTGGTCTTTATGAAATTGATTCTGTCATTAATTAGTCATGTCACATAAGCATTGTTATTGTTACTGTATAAAAGCTGTATTAACAGCATTATGAAAACAGTGAGATGTTCTATAACAGTCACCCTTTAAACAGGTATGGGTCTCTCTTGTTGTTGACAGAAATGAAGTTCTGGTTTCTTTTGCATTTATAGCAGCTTTTTCATTATGAGGAATAATAGTTACTGACCAGAAAACAAAAAGTCGTAGGTGGGGAGAATGAAAACATAAAAGTTCTTTCTGTTACTGGTTTTAAACGGCTTTCAGCTGAGTGAAAGCAGCTGATTACCGTTAAGAGGTACAAAGAAGGGCAAATTAGTATGATGCTGTAATTGGACTAGAAAAAACAGATGGAAGCAGAAAGTTCTAAGGGTGATCCACTAACAATTCTCCAATTTCTAAACACAAACGTAGTCAGTTTATTTCAGTAATCACCAACACCATTTAACAAAAGCAGCCCAAATTGACCGGTCGCAAATAAAGAACAACTAACAACAGAGGCATAGCTTGTTGCCTCTGTTGTGATGGAAACAATATTGTATAAGTCTAGGTTTTATATATGTGTTTTTCCCATGGTAATTCAGACTAGGGAGAGGCCACAGAGGGAAAATCGATTTGCTCTAAGGCAATGGTGAAATCTTTAGTCAGACACTGAGTGGGGACTTGGTGGATCGGGGCAGACGCTCTGGATGAATCCTGAAACATGTGATGGAGGGCAAAACCATGTAATCTGTGTGTAACAGCTGTGTAGTGGTGTAGAAGAACGCCAAACATTATTTACCATTAGATCCAGAGCGATCCAATAAAGCTACTGCTGTGCCACATGTGCAAAAATACACACCCCTTTTTTCTGAATGCTGCGTGATATTGCAGGTATTTTACTGAACTCAAAGGAAAAAAAAAATCAGATACATACCCAGCTGTGGACAACACTCAGTCTCAATCTGTGAGTCGAATGCCTCTACAAAATCCAGAGTTACAGTAAATGGCATTATTCTAACAAGTTTAACAACAGCCTGAGGTCCAATAACAGCTGTTTTGACAGATACTTTCAGTGTTACGTAACAAACACAATATGTAACAGAAAAGAAGAAAAGAACAGCTCAGAAAAAGGTAAGCTATCGAGGTGAGGACTTGAGTGACGACCTATAGGACAGACCGAAAACTCTGGCAGGCAGCTGTGCCACTGTGGCGTTAAAGGGATTGTTCAAATAAGAGTGTTGGCAGCTATGTCAAGCGCAAATGAGTTAAAAGATGATTTTCTTTCAGTATGAAACAATGGCACACACAGCAGTAAACTGCCTACCGCAAACCTCAGTAAATTACAGCTGTAAGACTGATTTCTCAATTCTCCCTTCCCAAATGTTTCTACTCTGAAAAAGAAACTCCTGAAAATGCATGTGCAATGAGGCCAGCCACAAAAATAAATGTCTTCATGCCTTTACATTGCTAACCTTTTATTATAGCGCTATTATAAATCCCCCAAAATAGCATTTTAATGCAAACAGATTACAAACTCTGTATTAAGAAGTGACATTACTATATGTGAATTGTTATAATTTCCTTTTTTCTTTGTATGTAGATGTCAACCTTAACGGTTAAACACAATTACTGAAAACTCAGTTCCCCCAAAGCACGGTGGCAGAGATAGAAATAATATTGAGACAAAGCAATGCCTTTTGGAAAAAGAGCAAAGATAAAGAAAAAAAGTAGTAAACAAGAAAAGTTTTACAATTCACCTTATAGGTACTTTTTCAATCAGTCTAGTGTTCACACACATTGTTCTGGTTTGGACAGCAGGGTACTGAGGTCTTTAAAAAAAAAAAAAGAAAAGAAACAACAACAGAAAAAGCATGCTGCACTAACTATACAATGCCCAATGCTGAGGCAATAAATCCCTACAGTATTCTTTTATTCTTTATATGTGTTCTGATAGGCCCTTTATTAGATTATTTAACAAACACTATAAATTGGCAGCCAAGGAAGTTGAAATGGCTGTGCTCTTTTGACAGAGGTGAAAGTAGTTATAAAACCATTCTCCAAACCAATATTTCATGCAAATTCTAAAGAAATGTTCAACCTGGAAAGAGCTTTATGGAAGAAAGGTTATACATACAATTTACAAAGGTCACTATAAAAGATTCATTTTTTGAAACCAATCTGTTTTACTGTTTTCCCAATACAATAACCCTGGCTCTTCAGTTTCAACATGTACATCTAGATCTGTACACAATGTCAGTGATAAATGTGAGCCTTAGGAGAAGCTCTTACAATACAAAATACAAAATCATAACATGCACTATTAATATTTTTTTATTCAATGTAGTTGCTAACCTTGTAGATATAATGCATTAATTTAAAACTGCCATAAAACAAAAAGAGTGTTGAGTTTGATATTGTAAGATCACTGGCCTTGTGTTTCTTAAGATGTGCTGTTCACACTAAACATGGTTGTCTTGTACTGTGCCCATGCACAACTGTACTCCCTTCCCCCTTGTCTGCTGGACTGCACTCACACTGTGCTTTATGATCCAGGCCTGAGCACGCATCAATTTGTCTCAGCATCTCAATAAGCTTTCTCCCCATTTCATGCACACACGCTTTTGAAAAGCACTCTTGTGAGCACAATGAGGTTCACAATTTTATGCATTTTGTGTCTTAATTTGGACAGGGTTTTGTTTTGTTTTTTTGAGCGGCGACACACTATTCTCTCACATGCCTTACAGATTTATAAATTACTTAATGCATTGACTTTCTCAGAGGCAATGGGTGTTTGAGTTTCATGCTTGGGCAGAAAACATATGCCCACATCTTGGACAGACAATATGCGCTCCTCACACAGTAGCAGTGATCATATTTGTTAAAGGAACTGGTACAGCCTAGCGTGAATAAAACCTTGAATTTAACTTTACATAATGTAATTGATTCAACATATCTCCTCGGATTTGTATGTGTGTTAGTTTCCTGTTCATTTCTGGGGTTTGCTTCATATTTTTTTGGTAATTGATTTTCCTCTTTGTTTCCTGTAACTTTACATTCTGTCTTTGTCTTCCCAACACCGATTCCACCTGAATTTTGTTTTCTTATTGGATCTCTGTGTATACTTTGGCCTGTCCCTCCTTCATTTTTTGTCTCTATTTTTCTTATGCCCCTTTCTGGATTCCTATTTTGTTTTACCAAGTACATGACATGTTTTATTGCCAGTCAATAAAGCCTCAGCTTTTGTATTAATCCTGGCGCAGTGTTCTGCATTTGAGTTGTCTCCTGTAGAATCACAACAAGGATATTAATTCTGAATTATAAGATTTATTATAAAGTTTTAAATGAGTAAAAGTAATTAGCATGTCTTTGAAGATCATTCTTTGTGATCATAGTTTAATCTCCTTGCTAAGCATAAAGAAAATCATCGCTTTTTGTTACAAGTCTCAGAGCCATTAATAAATTATCTGATGATAAATAACCACACTGACCTTTCAAGTGAAAATTTGATGCATAATATGAAATGTGCAATATGAAATACTACTCACCAAAAAATTTAAAGTGAAATTAAAGCTAGTACTTCAAACTTACTCTGATTAAACGGAGATAAATCAAACTTTGGGCATTTTGAAGGATTTCTTAGTGAATTAGACATAGTTTTTCATTTCTACTCCATGTCAAACTAGTAGTGCATGTAATATAAAGCAGTTTTTGCTTGACAGATAATCATTAAGTGTCCCCGCAAGACAGGGGCACTTTGTGTGTGTGTGTGAACTCAAAGAACAGTGTGCTTGTGTCTCTCCCTTAACATACCTCATCACTTTCACTGCCAATAAAGTCATCCTCGGGCTGGACATCATACCGCCTCCCAATCTTGCTGTGAACCTGATGATCTCCCATCTCCATCTTCTCCTGGTCACCCTGGCCTTGTCCTCGTTTGGGTGAGTGAGGCTGGGATGAGAAAGTGAACACCTCCTTTTGCAGAGTGAGCTGAGGCTCAGACCCTTCATTACTCTCCCAGCTGTTCCAGACCTTCAGGTCAGAAGGCAAACCTTGCTGCACAGAGCACAGTTGAGACTCTGTGACCATGAGTGCTGAACTTTCCTTTGCAGGAGTGTGACACTCATCTAAATGAAAGATGATAAAATAAGATCAAGTAACAAAAGAATACTTGCAAGGAAATGTTATTAAGAGTTGTAAATGTACAAATTCCCAAGTATGTCTTTCACAACGCATGTAAACAATTAGACATGGAGTCAAATTACAATGAGCAATAAATCACTGTTTTATTACTTTTTAATCATACGGTTACTGTCATTCTAATTTGATTTGAATATGTGCACACGAAATTCATAATAACGATATAATAGGGTTGCAAATCATTCAACAACCTGGCAAAATAAGCATTAATGAAGTTATCCTGCACCGACATGTTTGTATTGCTTATTAACAACCCTGCTAGGTTAATTAGGTACAGTGAAACGTTATAGACAAAGAAAGAAGAAAAACATCAGTAGTAAGAAAACCATTTTACTGCTAATTTGTCACTGATGAAATGTCACCTATGCCAACTTTATATACATATATGTATATACATAGCAAAGAGAATAAAAGCTTGTTTTAGCCTTTAATGAATGCTGCATCCACTTCTGTTGGTATGCGAGAAACAATGAATCCTTATACTGCGAGATAAGCCTGAGATCACAGAAAGGGGCACCTAAATTTGAATGAGTGAGCACATTTGAATCTCTCGACAGTATAATCACTTTCTCTAATTGCCCACTGTGTGGCAAACCCTGTGCCCAGGAGATGTCCCTCTGACTTTTATTTAATGCGCCACATTACCATTAATGAACTAACTGCTTTCCGTCTGTGGGCAGGGCTGCAGCAAAGGAGCTTACTGCTGGAGAAACATCCATAATTGAGCTTTCGGAACACATGCACTCACTTCACAAGGACAATGTGGGTATAGGTGTGTCCGTGTGTGTGTGGGGTAGCAGTGCGGGGAGAGTTTGTGGGGGAGGGATCCCACAAGTGGCCTTGACACAGGTTATGCAAAATTAAAAAGGGGGGAAAAGCTTGTGTCCAATGTAGAATGAGATCTTTTAAAATTCATGCAACACTTCAACAATCCAGTTTAAAAAGTAAGAGTGGGAACACATATTGTTTTTCTCAAGCATAAACAAGGTGCTTATTAAAATCATAACATGCAAAGCAGTCATCAAAATCACCCAGCATGTACATTGCTCTAGTTTGTCTCGTGTTCCCATCTCTTGCTGTCGTGCTTAACTTTTACTAATACCACACATCTTCCAGGTGTCTATTTACGGCTGCTTTAAGCCTCATCGGCTACATGTTCTGACTTTTCTGCTAGGGTCAGAGGCTGGTGCTTGCTCTCCTGCCTGCTGGATGAAGGACTGCAGCTTTCCCAGCTTTCACTATTCCCTCTATGGTGCTGAGGTACAGCATCCCAAGGAGATGTTAACCATAACTGAAACACCTAATAATATAAAAGAATAGTACACCTTTAGCCCACCACAACACACATAGAATATACACTCAACTGCCACTTTATTAGGCACACCAGCTCATTAATGAAAATATTAAATCAGGTAATCACTAATAGCCAACAGAAATGGTTAGGATGACATGCAAATGAAATGTTCAAATAAAACATTAAAATGGGGAAAGAAAATGATTTCAGTGTCTCTGAACATGGAATGCCTGTTGGTGCCAGACGAGCTAGAGTATTTTAGAAACTGTTGATCTGCTGGGATTTTCCCACACAACCATCTCTAGAGTTTGCAGAGAATTGTCTGAAAAAGATCAAATATCCACCAAGCAGGCAGCTCTCTGGGTGGGAATGCCTTGTTGATTCCAGAGGTCAGAGGAGAATGGTCAGGCTGCTTTGAGCTGATAGGAAGGCAAAGTACAGTAACTGAAATAAGCTCAAATAAACGAAACCAAGGTATGCAGAAGAACAATTCTGAACGCACAAGATGTCAGACTTTAAAACAGACAGACAACAGCAGCATCAGAAGACCACACCAGGTTCTGCTTCTGCCAGCTATGAACAGGAAATTGCAGCTAAAACTTGTATAGGTTCACCAAAATTGGAAAAAGAAGACTGAAAATTCCCTGCCTGATCTGATAAGTCTTGCTTTCTATTGCTACACTTGGATGGTAGGATCAGAATTTGGCATAAACTACCAAAAAGCATGGCTCCGGTATCCCTTGAATTAAGGCCCCCTATTACCAACTGAGCATTGTTTGAACATCACAGCCTACATAAATATTGCTGATGATCATCCATCCCTTTATAACCACAGTGTGGCCATATGTGACACAAAGCTCATATCTCTAATAGAGCTCCTTTGGAATGTGGTAGAACAGGAGATTTATATCATGGATGTGGAATTTACAAATCTGCAGCATCTGTGTGATGCTACGTGTCATCATGGACTAAAATCTCTGAGGAATGTTTCCAGTAACTGGTTGAACCTACACCACAAAGAATTAAGGCAGTTCTGAAGGCAAAATGGGGTCCAAGTGGCTGGTGAGTTTATACAGTGCATACAACTTACTTGATGATGTTTGCTTTTCTCCTCCAGCACTGATGACTCTCAGCTTCTTAGATCCCTTCTTGTCAACTGCTCTTTTTTTAGGGGGATGTGGCTGTAAACTGCCAGATGCTCCTACATAATGTACTTTCAACATTACAAAAGCTTTATAACACAAAACAGTCAAACAACAATGTTATTAGAGCTTGCCAGAAGCATATCTGTGAATTGATTATGCACCGTGAAAATCCTTATTAATGAAGGCATTTCAGTAACTGAGCTTCTTACATTCATTCAGTGAGGAGAATATTTCCAGCTACATTATGTTCAGCTGAATTAGGGAATTTTAATCATCCCATTTTTTTCATTCTGTCATGCTCAAAGAATGCTGTATTACCAGCCATAAAAGCTGTTATTAGGTGCTTGAAAGAGCATGTTCTGAGAAAGAGGACTCTTATTTTGTTAGTTTGTTGATTCTGATGCATTTACTGATGTCTAGTATCTAGAAGAAATGAAAAGGCAAAGTAACCATCTATGCTCTAAGGCCAAAGATGCACTGGAAATCAAGTATATTAAAACCCCACTATTATATTAAAACCTTTTTACTCTTTGAGGATTTAGTGTCAAAAACCATTCACAGGTACTGAGGTAATGGCAGCTAGTTTTGCACTGAAGATTTGTGGTAAAATCTGTTTCAGTTAGTTTCATTATACCAATGTTTAGTTCAAAGTATGATGAAAATGTTTTTGCAGACCACAATTTAAGTTCATAAAATAGGCATTAGTTGTTTTGTGCCTATATCTAACACTTCACATCAGCAAGTATAAGGTGAATTTGCTTCACAAACCTAAACTCTAATGAACTCTTCATTTCCTTTGTTGGCAGATTAGATAAAGTGGTCCTCAAGACCTGCACAGATTCAACAATAACATATCTGCCCAGTAACTGAAAGGTCACAGTGCAAAACTGCAATGCCCCTGGTTTGATTACAGCCAGCGGGTGTGTTGTATATCACACCCCTCTCTCACCCAATGTTCTGTTTCCTTCTTTGCTGTCAGCTATTCAATTAAGGCGTGATGCCAAAAAAACACATCTAAAAAAATATGACCTAATGAGGGTGTGGGGAGTAGTGCTTGTAGTATCTGTTTAATAACCCATCATCATTCTGCTCAGCATCGGCACAGAAAAAAATGAGCAGAGGAAGTGAAAATAATATATTTTTTTGGCTTCTTTCCAAAGACTATTTTTGTTCTTCAGGTTTCAGCCTCTTTTTTTCTTTTTGGGTTAAAGAACTGTGTTTTTTTAATCCCTGTTAAAACCCCTAAATATCATTTTACAATTAAATATTTATCTAGTCCCATTTCCTGGGTTCTTCCTCAGTTTCTAAACCTTGTTTAATGTGGCATGGGTTCCTGCAGATACACAACACTCCCAGTCCACACAGACATATGTTACAATGGTGTACATGCAGCCCAGAAAAGCATAACTTCAGCTTGAGCTAGTGTACAAAGAAATAGAAAGAAAAAGAAACAAACAAACAGATAATAGATAAATAAAGTCTGTAACAAGCAATGCTAAGTGTTTGAGTGATAAAATAGCAAGATGAACAGGGTTTGTTCAAACATAGATAGCATTCAGACTCAATAAATCACTCTCTGTACTCTGTCAAATTTACCCTCATTGAGAATGTGGGAAGGTTCTCCATGTGATAAATTCTCACTCTGGTTGGTAATGCTCTGACTTTCTGTAGTAACCTTTTGGTTCATTCTACTCGATCCCTGTGGGACGTAACCAAAGGAAACATACAAGTTCAGAGACAAATTTATTCTGTTTTGTAGTAAATACAATTTATGGCAGGCATACAAATCATTCAGAGAGATATGCTGTAGGTTCTTACAGGATTGGCTAGATTACTAATTTGGAAAGGAAAAACAGAGACTACATTTCTTTCAGCTCCATCTTATGTTACCTTGCTTTTTCTTCCAGTTAGGAGAGGTGGTCCAGAGGCTCTGGAGCCTGAGGCTGTGTGTAAAATGCCCTGGGGCCTGGTTCTCCGATAACAGGTTGATCTGGCAGTGGTAGGAACTGCACAAAAGTAAGGCATTCCCATTAGTTATTGATCTGAATTGATTAGTTCTCTTATGCTAATACATAAGGCCATTTCAGTTTGAAGGGCACAGACCAGCATATTAAGATGAGGAAAGAGCTGTGTTCTTTCAAACTAAAAAGATCCCTTAAAGTCCCTTTGTAACTGTGAATAAAAATCTTTAGAACGTTCCCTTTTATGTAGATTATATACTGCAATATGTTTTTTTTATTAAATTTCTTAAACTATATTGCAAACATAATCAATCAAGAAAATACTATGCACTTTACTAATGCTTAGCATTTTAATTAGAGTCTAATGGGCAAAATATTTTATGAGGAATGAAAATTAATGATTGGATACAAATTTGACTCTACTGCTGAGCTGATATAACGGATGTTTTTCTTTAATCTAACAATCTGTTCCATTTCATCATGTGAAAATAATGGGCTACAGTGGGAGATGTGATATGGCGACAACTTGACCCCGCTGTATCTGTGCCAGGACTCATCAGGACCACCTCTGCTGATGTTAACAGCCAAACACACTTTCTTGTAAAGCCTCATCAGAAGAGTGAGCAAATACTTTGCTCTCCACAAAACACGCACACACACACACACACACACACACATACATACACACTACAATAAAAAACAGGCAGAGCTTTGGTGGATTTAAGAAGAGAAAGAGATGATGTTGCCCCTGTGTGATACAGCAAGTTAAATTAATTGAACTTTACTGCTGGAATGTGTACATTCCTCCTGAAACTTGAAAAAGAGTGATATAACCGCAAGAACTACAACAAGATCTATGTCTGCATAAGCTACAAATATTTTTAGAACAGACTTTAATTTCTGAGAAATTTTTGTCTTTGGGATTAAGAGAACGTCTTTGCTGAAGCACAGAGATAATCAGGGCTTGTTTGTTGTTGCATGATACAAAGTGCTGTAGCTTACTTTTAACAGTTTCTGACACTTTGGCTATTGAAGGATCAGCATTCACCCAGCAATTCTGTCAAAGTCAAAATTGGATGCCTACTTTAATAGCAATCGTTTTAATTATGATTAGGAATGTTATGCTAATAATGCAGATGCTAATTATGAAAAGATATTTCTTGTGCGTGGTTACTGCTCTCTTCTATGGGCACTGCTGGTTGACTCAACATGACTTAGACAGCTGTCAGAACAAATAAATATGCACTGATAAAAAAGGCCACAAAGGTGACAGAAGTGGATTACTGGTGCATGTCTTTTTGTATGAGGAGATAATTGCAGCTCCTTGAGTACAGGTGAGGCACAAATGAACACAAAAATGAAGACCACGGGAATTTCATTCCAGGAAAACAAAGTGATTATCATCACAGTGCCTTTGTAGCAAACACTTTCTCTACATGTAACCATTTGTGAACCGTTTTCTATTCATCTGTATAAATAAGTAAGTTCATGGGTGGACTGTGGCTCATATTGTGTACTCTCAATGTTACTCTCAAAACAATCAACGCTATGAACCTGCTGTGATCCATTAAAGAAGACCTACACTAAAGGACATATCTGACAAATTCTGTTCACCCTGTGAACATTACATTAATTTGAAATGTTGTAACACACCACTATTATGCTATAGTAACTATCACATCTCCTCTGGGGTCAAGAGCTTTGCACGGATTTTTAAATCCAGCTGCAGGGATTTCATCCACAACATTGTTGGTGGAGTCAGGCACTGATGCTGAAGATAAGGCCTGTCTTTGAGTCTGCACTCCAATTTATCCCAACAGCGCTCAGTGGCATTGAACTCAGATTTTGTGCAGAAAAATTACTTCACACCTAACTTATAAAGCCTTTTTCTTTACAAACCTGGCTTTGTGCAAAGGGGTACTGTTATCCTTCCAGATAAAACTCCTTCCTCCAAACTGTTGCTGAAAAGACTACCAATCTCAAAAACAAAGGGTCCTACTCCAAATAGTCTAAATCGTCTTTGTTAAACAAAGCAACAGCTACTTCATATATGATTTTAATGACAGTTTACACTTTGCACGCTTTATGGTTACTTTTGATGAAATTACAATTCTCAAAATGTTTTTTGTTTGTGTCTTATCTTACGTACCACAGTCAGAGTTAGAAAGACCAGTCCTCAAATCTGTCTTTCGCACATTTTCCCTGTTGAACACCTGAATGACTTGGTTCACATCTGGTGGGAACTGGCAACTGCGTGGGATTAAGTCCATTAGACCAGCTCCACTGCGAAACATGTCTAGATTGGAAAAAGTAACAATCTCACACTAATATTAGCTATAAAATAAGCTCAAACACATTATTACAATATATAACATCACACCACAAAAGTAACACTTTGATCAGCTGAAAAATACGAACTGACCGAGACACCCTTTTTGGTAGATAGAGTAGGTGTGCAGTAGGCAGCCAGTAATGTGCAGCTGTTATCACTGCTGAGCCATATCAGCCTTGAACAAAATCTACCACTGAGTTCTCAGCCAGCCACAGAAAAACAGCCAACTGTTTGTCTCTCTATCTCTCCAAACACACAAACATAATTTCACACAAACCCACAAGAACAAAGACCACTGGCTTGCTTCTGTGGCAAGTACTTAGGTACTGTATCTTTATTAAACACATTTGGAGTAGCGTATTGGGTAAGTCGATAAAACTTCAAAATTTGAAACCAGCAACCAACTACTTTACCATCATCTGACATTCCTGCATGCTCCGTTCTTACAGTGAAGATTCTCCGGACTTTGCAGGTAGCGAACAACGTGATGCCATCCAGTGTCAAAAATCCCTTGAACAGTTCACCGCTCAGTGATACAAGGTCGATGCATAATGTTGACCACTGAGACAACACATACAATATGAATTTGTAGTTAAAAGCACCACACACAGATAAAGATCAATACCTACTAAGAAACATGGAGAAGGAAAAAAACAAACAAACAAAAAACAAACAAACAAACAAACAGCTGACAGCAAATTTAATACTAAAGGAATGTCAAAGATGAATAAGATACTCACAACATTGCGTTTCAGTCCAACAAAAGGTATCTTTGCATGCAAAAGTGTGGCAGACACCTCTTTATGCACTGTTGATAAGTGGAGTCTTCTTTTTAGGCCCTCTGAATCAGTTATCCTGTGATTAACAGACAGCAAAGTAGAACATGAATTATCACCAGCATCAGTAGTGCCACTAAGAAATCATGACCTGTGAAAACAAAAAGCTTTATTGGTCTCTAGAGTAAGCTCTTAAAGATGTTTTCACTTTTATCTCACGCTGTGAAATCAGCTGTCATGACATACTCAAATTGAAGAAGAACAACGACACACAATGTTTTCACTGATTCTTAAAATAGTGTGCGAGTAAATAAGCAGGTAAGTGTAAGAAAATCATTTGAGGCAATATCTCTCCCTGATGCTCTTGATATCCAAACAGCAGTTTCTACTGCATACTGTAAGCTGCAGTTTACCAAAGATATTTTGGGGTAAATATAGAATTTACCAAATTAGACTGAAATAGAATAAAGATTGAAATAATGAAACAATGTAGAGTGGCATTCTTCTTTCAGTGACTAAATGCTGCAGTGACGATATATGAACACACAATTGCATTATGCAATCAGAGCCACTAAATGCAAACTGTGGAGAAAAACAGCGAGCACTTGACATTCACATTCTACATTGTAATAATGTGGCTGTTCAGAATTTATAGTGGCACACAAGATAAAAGCCTTCTTTGTGACAAATTGTTGAACAATATCTTAATAATAAATGGTTATTTAGGCTGTTACATAACAGTCAATGAGGCACTTTGTTTTCTAAGTGGCTCGATGGGTTTTTTCCTACCAGATGTAAACAAGCTGTTTTCACTGTGAGCCCATTGTTATTCAATCACTATTTCTTTGTCACACTGTACATTACTGGAAAAGCATTTTTCACTGTACATTACAATAAGCAAGTACTCTAAGTGAGTACATAAAATGTTATTTTGTTCTGCTCGCATAGTCAAAGGAGCTTGCAAAGAAAAGCGTCTGGACTTCTTTAAGTTACTTGAAGACGTTTCACCTCTCATCCGAGGTGTTTGACTACGATGACCTGGATGACTAAGAACCTTCACAGACTTCTGCTCGCATACATTTTTCAGCCAGAATGTTAAAGATTTATACCGAAATGTTGAAGTCAGTCAATTGAATTAACATTCATAACATTTGTACCATAAGAACAATCTCTGCGCTACTTACACAAGCTCAGCAGAAAAGTCATGACCGTGAGAAACATTGACTTGAAGCACCAAAAATCGTTGGAGAAGTCCAACTAAGAAAAAAACAAACAAACGAAAAGAACGAGTTACTATTAATATTTAGAATTAAACAAAACAACAAGTTGCACACTTGTATGAAAGTAGTAGAGACTTACGAGACATTTTGCCATTCTCTGGCATTTGCATCTTGACTGTCTGGCTGCTTCCATCCAGACAGTAAACACATCCTTTGACTTCTTTATTATACTCCTAAGGGAGAAAATAATGCATAAGAGGAATTGCTCAGTCTCCGTGTGTTATGACCAGAAGACTACCTGTTGTGTAACTGCTCTCTGAGATCCAAAATTTCTTTTGTGTATTTAGTTTTGTTTGTTTGCTTTTTATCTGAATAAGTCTGTAGCATATATGTTTAGAGAAATGCAATTGTTTCAGTCCTCATATGCAGGTGCCAGTTTGTCTTTGAGAGGATATAAAGCCTAGGTTAGTGTGATTACGTTACTGGTAATAAGCTAATAGTAAGTTAAACAAACAGCTCTAAAAAAATAAATAACTAACTTTATATATGGCTGACGGCCCTCCGCAGAGTTTCCATTTAGCCGCAGGGTCTTTTCCTTGTCCACTGAAGATCTCAACCACAGCTCCACCCTGCAAGAAACAACTAGTTCTCGCTAGCCTGCAGTCGATGTTACATCAGCCTGAAGCTCATATCAGCTCCGAGGAAATTGTATTTTTATACACAGGGCAAGAATTTTAGTAAATAAAGGGCTAAATTGATTCGGTTAAAATAAGCTTACCTGATAATTATTCCTGAACATTTTACATGACACAACGTCAGCGGTGTGAAAATACTTTTTGACGTGGGCGTACACCCCTGCTCAAATGATATAGGCAGTTGAGGAACACCAGTTTAGTTAACTCTGGACACGTCTCCATAGCAACCGGCAAAGTCCCGCTTGTAGAGCTCAAATCTCGCGAGTGTTTCTGTTTATGTTGTTTGTGTGTTTCCGTTTACCTTAACCTGAACAAAATCCCTATTAGAATACAGATTAACCCCACACTCCAAATTTGACATGTCTTATAAAGCGATACCTGACCAAAGGTTAACTAACCAGTCATTTTTCCTAAGCCTTCCGACAGAGGTAGTTAGTACTTTTTTTAATATACCTTTTGTCTGTAAAAACAAACAAGAGCCGATGGTAACTGGAATAATTAAATCGGCACAGTTGACTCAAACAATTCTCACCTGCTATTTTTATTGTAAATAGCTGTCGTTTACCTGCCACTCATGAAATTCAATAGGCGAATAACCTACTTTCACTTCTTTTTTTAGAAAAAATCCTGTCTGACACTCAGTTAACGCAATTTTGAAATTAATGTGATGGCAAGATTAGCGGCCTACTTCTGACAGGGTGCTATAAATTAATCAGACATAATAGTTACTCACCGTATAAATTAGCCCCATTATTGACAAAAATGTAGCACAATGAAATTTGAAAGATTTAAACAAGAAAGCTCAGATCACAAAATGTCCTTTGACTCTGCTTTTTTCACAACCAAAGTTTGTTATAGGCCATTTTTATTGGATTTCACTGCGAGGTTTTTTTTTTTGTTTTGATGTTTGTTTATTTGAGAGAAATAATATATTTTATGTCTCATCATATTTCATGTTGCCAGACAATGTAGATGGAGAGTTTAGCAGTGAAAAGAAACCTCAGAAAAATACTCTTTTTTTTTTCATCAAGAAATATTTGTGGAGTTGCAAAATCTAAGATGTGTTAATTATCCCAAGAATATCGTTCCTAAAGGTGCTGCTTAACAAACAGTTAAAAATAGACCAGTGTTTAAGTTCTAGCCTCTCTTGAAATGCTAAAATCCATTATTGTGTCATTGTCACTTGCTTTGTTTACCCTGGCAGCAAAGCTATTATGAGATCAAAAAGATGTCTTTTAATTAGCTACTCAGGGAGGAAACATCCGGAAGTACAACTGTATGTCTTACAGCTTATTAACATTTTTTGCTTGTATCCGACTTCAAATACGACGTGGTCTCAGTTATTTATGGATATAGAACAAAGGAAAACAAAGAAATCTATCCACTCACACCTATGATGACTACAGTGAGTTTGCCAAACAAGTACTGCAGTCATTTTCATTGTGAGGGATTTCAGTGTTCAGTGCAATAACACCAACATCTTAAAACTCAGCATTGCAACAAAAATATAATGTTGTGAACTGTGAAAATTCTCATACCAGCAGATGAATAACCAAACACACGTCTCCAGTTTGTCAAATGTCAAGTATACACTCACTGGCCACTTTGTTAGGTACCCCTCTTCAGCTTCTCATTGATGCAAATATCTAATAAACCAATTAAATCCAGCAACTCATTGCATTTAAGCATGTAGATGTGGTCAAGATGACCTACTGAAGTTCAAGTAGAACATCGGAATGGGGAAGAAAGTTTATTTAAGTCACTTTCAGTGCAGTGTGGTTTTTGGTGACCGGCAAGCTGGTCAAAATATTTCAGAAACTGATGCTCTACTGAGATTTCCCCACAAAACCATCTATAGGGTTTACAGAGAAAGGTCTGGAAAAAGAGAAGATATCCAGTGAGTGGCAGTGGAGGTGGCTCTGGGTAAAAATGCCTTGCTGATGTCAGAGGAGAATGGCCAAATGACACTGAGCTTATTTGAAGAAAAAGGGTAACTCAAATAACCACGCTACAAGAATTAGCATGGCAAACCTTAAAGCAGATAGGCTACAATTCACACAAGCTCAATGGCTCAGGATGGTGGGATGCTTTGAGTCCCTTAGTACCAGCTAAACATAGGTTAAAGACCTACCTGAGTGTTGTTGCTGGCCACGTCCATCCCTTAATGAGCACAAGGCTTATTCTGAGGGCTGCTTTAGCATGATAAAGGGCCTTGTCACAAAGTTGAGATCATCTCACGCTGATTTCTTGAACATGCCAATGAGTTCACTGATGGCTCCACAGTAACCAGCTCTGAATCCAACAGAGTACCTATGGAATGTGGTGGAATGGGAGATTCACATCTGTAGCAACTGTGTGATGACATCATGTCAGTATAGACCAAAATTTATGAGGAATGCTTCCAGCAACTTGTGGAATCGGTGCCATCGAGAATTAAGGCAGCTCTGAAGGTATACCTAGCAAGGTGTACCTAATAAATTGTTTGGTGAGTGCCATAGACATTGGATCATGTTTTGTTTTGTTTTGTTTTTTCCCCTTTGATTTCCCAGTTTAAAATTTACATTGTAGCCGATGCAGGACTTTCTTGCCTAGTTTCAACTTATTTTCTTTAAGATAAAATAAACTTCAACCTCCAAGCAAGGTAAACAGCTTTAGCTTCCATTGTGCCTCTCTGTTGCATAAAAAAAATTAGGATTTCTTATGGAAATATGGAGAAAGTCGACTTCCTCCTTATTTATTAAAATGACAATAATTTTATTCATCAACTCCAGAATTGTGAAGTTGTGCTTTCAATCCGTCATTTCTGTTACAACCAGTAAATGCAGGTGTAACCACATTTACCAGCACTGAAATCTCCAACATTACTACGTTAATAACCACAGACGTCAGGCCTATTGTTGGTACTCCTTGCTTCACAGATGCCTTTCTTATTATTAACTCTACTTACATAATTAGATACCTTTACAAATCTATCCACAGCAGAACAGAAAGTCTTGTTTTAATGGTTGATAACCTTTTATGAGTGTGGTATTGGAAGACATGTAATACTTAAGCTCTTATGCTGTTCAGTATATAACATATACAATCTATCAAATGTAACAGCTCATTATATTCTTTACCTAACCTTAATAGAGAGTACGAAGGTGAAGAAACTCCATCAACCACTGGCTTGTAGTCTCTATATAGTCTGTCCTTTCTTCGTAACTATTTTATTATGGATGCAGAATTGTGTGTAAGATGTGTGCAAGATCAGAAACAGCGTCAACAGAGCATGGTACTTTGAAAGGTTCATAATTGACTTTTTTCTCTGCAGAAATGGCTTGACGCTGATTGGGACAGACAGCATCATTAAAATAAAGCCTGGCATGCAGTGAACACTGATGAAGCCGGTATGGAGAAATCACTTAATAAATCAGCTCTTGTTAGCATACTTAATTATGACTAATTATTCAGTCATTATTTTGAAAAGAATCTATTCATTTACAACAGTCAAAACACATCAATTACTGTACTCAATGTTAGTTCTGAAATGTTGTAGGGTGACTGCAACACAGAGGATTTCAATGGAATGACCACAGTCATGCCACTGATACTCTCAAAATACAGGCTTTATCGTGAAACTATTGTGCAGTTCAGGGCTTCTGAGTTAAACTAATCATTTCCATGACTACGCATTGCATTTACACATGATTTGGATGCAGGGATTGAACCTTACAGATGAGCATTTCAGAGTATAGTAGCAGACCTCTACCTTAAAGCCATTTGTATTGATCCAGTCTGGGTTTTTTCTTCTAAATGCTTTGCTTCTTTCAGCATAAAAAAAAAAAAAAAGAAAGACAAAAGATCGTTTAACCACCAAAAGGAATGGATCCCATTATGCAAGTGGGTTTCTGTTTTTTCTTAACCCCAGCCTAGGCTAATATATTATAATTTGTGTTCAGTTTGCCAGCAATAGCTTATGAATTCAGATGAATTAACCTAAATCATTGTCAGATGATAGGTGGTAGGTGGTAGTTTAATGAGTTCCCTCTTTTGTTCCTCACAAAGACTGTGTACTTGCATGCAACCAACGCCTGCTAAAACATGATTAGTGAATAGTATACCAGCATACAGAATGAGAAAACTCACATCTGAAAAGTAATTTTCCTGCAGATTCTACTTATTCATTTGCAGATATGCAATAACCTCCAAAGTATGTAGTCATTATAAATGTGCAGCCTTGGAATATGAACACATGCTTCCCTTGAGTGTCATCACAAGTTCAAAAAGACAAACTAATCACAGTGAGGAGTCAGATATCACGGTCACTAACATCCTTCATAGCCCTCTTCCTTTTGCTAGCTGTGACACGTGGGACAAATTCTGGACTACTACGGCTTTTGTGTTTCAAAAAGCTTTATGCTAGTCTTTTGATAGCAACTGAGCAGGAAATCACAAAGCTTACATTACAACACAGCAGTCCATTATATCTGCTCATGTTTCTCATGAGCAGATATAATGTTTCAAATATAGCACAACCTACATCTCAACCCCTTACCCTTGAAAAGGGCTTTTGTCTTAGCTCAATTCAAATATCTCCTCACACTTAAGTCCTTACTATGTGAAGTGATTTTTTTTCACAGCATTGTACTGCACAGCATTCAGTTAAATTTTGTATACATACTGTGCCAGATTTTATAGTGTGAATTTCAACAGCAAGCTGTGAGCTTGTGCAAAAGGTCCCAGCTTCTGGTTTAATAAACAGTATCACCTTGAAAGGCCAGCTTTTCTTTTATATCTGAAGACATATTTAGGTCACTGTGTTCTTTTGTTTTTATTCTTTATAGAATTGCTTTCAGCTAGTCTACTAGGATTACCAAGAGGTAATTTTCTGAGGTCAGAACACGTACATTACAGAGAAACATTTAGTGGAAGCATTGCAGCTTTTTTATTTTGAAAATAGCAGTGGAACCATTAAAAGACAAAATACCAAAATCTGTGTTTCCATTAAAATTACTCTTAGGAGAATGTGACATAACGTACTTAGCTGCCCATTATGTACAAACATGCCACGGCTCAAGGGACACGACCATAAAATGTGTTCACATAGGCACAAACACGTACACACGATTAAAATATGTTTTAAAGCATTTTTTTCTTTTAGAAAGAACAAGCACTTTAAAATGTATTAAAGGTAAAATATGTGAGATTTCTCATCAGAAATAGTGAACACAGAGGGGCCAGCATTTTAGGAAAAGTATTACCATGATTTTATGATCGAAATTTCCCCCACCAACCGCCTCCATCTGTGCACTGCATTCACGTGGGATAAGAAAAGTCTGTGCTTTGCTGACATCTGTGGTCAGCGGCTACATTAATAGTATACCAACTGTTGAGTCTGCTGAAAGGCAGCAACATGTTGTCCATCCGTTCGTGGAGATTTCACAGTTTTTTGGGGTTTTTTTTCCTTCTTCTGTCCATGAATGGATTTCCATGCTGTGCTGCGACAGGAGTCCTCCTAAATTTGGGTCTATGATGCTGTCCAAACTTTTATTTATAATTACCAATGTTGGCTCCATAACTCCCGTGCTGTAAAGAGGCAGAACATAGGTTCAGATGGCATAAAATCACAGCAAAAAGAAAAAAGGATCAAAATGCCATATTTGGGCAGAAAATTTTTTACCTCTGTGATTTGTGCTAGGTGTTTTTTTTTATTTAAAAATTAAAGACATATCAACATGGATCTTTGAAAATATTACAAATTACTAGAGGTCCTGAGGTGGTAATAGTCACATGTGAATAGTATTAATCATACTATTAACAACAGTTTACTTAGCAGTCTAGAAGAAACAAGTTGAGCATCAAACTTAATTCCTTTTTTCTCCAAAAGCTGTCTGAGGCAATGGAAAGTGGTGCAAATGTTTATTCTTGTTGCATTTTTATTTTTATCATTTCATTTCTTGAAGAAGCTTCAGACATTGTTCTGTTTACTGTCTCAGCATTAGTTCTACTTCTTTGTTCTCTCTCTTCTTTGGACTCAAGGCAGGCTAGATGCAACATTGATATGCTGTGGTATTATACAAGGGTAATGCCTGGCAATAGCTCAACTTTACTATATATCTCTGGAACGCAGAGATCTTGGATATACTGTTGCATTGTTTCTTCACATTTTGCTGATGTATTTAGTTCAAAATTCTGCAAATTGTAACTTCACGTTTGTGTAGCCCACAAGGAGAACTTTTATTTCTCGTTTAAATTGCACACCAAACTTCCCTTAAGCCTAAAGATGCGCAACAGTCTTCTGCAACATTTTCTCTCACTGAAATTCCCAGTTGATGTGGATTAAAAAAAGAAAATCATGTCATCATTGTTTTCATAGTTTGCCATTTTATAGCCTCCCTGGATTAAAAAAAATACTCTGATCCAATGAAGTGTCACTCTAGAAGAGAAAAAAAACTGTACCAAAAAGGTGAGCTGAAAACAGAAAAACGAGAAGAGGACTGTCATTAATTAAAATTAGCCTGAGGCAGTCGGTAAAATCATGAAGGAGGGTGCTGATTAATTTGTCAAAGTACGCTGTTTCCAAATTTCATTTCGCTGTTGTTCTGAAAATACTGGACACCTCAGTGACAGGTGATAATTTGCATGCATGGCTGGAGACACTTTGTGTATTTAAAGATTTAGGGTTCTGAATTTGACGATTAATAATTGCTTGTTATGACGGAGGTGTGTTGCTTGGGGTGCAAGGAAGCATGTCAATGAACACAACACCCACACACATAGTAAAACCCCTTAAACGTGCCCTGGGACAAGGTTTTGGAAGAGCAAAGACTGATGAATGTATCTGTGAAATATAGACAAAAAGCTGTGGATCTTTGAATTGGCTGGGACCATGAGGCACATGATGAAAATGCATTGCCTCTCTGATGTTTGTGAAGATAACTAGAGAGCTCTGCAGGTTACAGTAATGCGCTCCTAAAAGGAAATGAAGAAAAATGGACTGTGCTGCATTAAGTCACCAGTGTTCACCCCCACTCCAGCCCCCAGGTCTAATATTATTTTCTACACAAAAAGATGAAAACATATGGCATAAATCATACAGTTACAATACAATGCAGAGGGCCCTGAATTCTTAAAACCAGTTGGCCTTGTAATCCTGTCTTTTCTTTTTCTCTTGAATATATGACCAATATCTTTTCCCAAGGCAAAACTCCTCATCACACATTAGGCATGAGCAGAGCACCGCTAAAATATCTGCAGTTCTGATCATGATTCCACTTGATGTTAATGCTGAAAGTGTTTCTTTTTTTTCCTTATACAGTTAATTTGTCAGATGTTTTAAAAGGCACTCAAACTTGACTTTCGTGTGTGTCAATAGCAAATGGAACATTTACATTGGCATATACAGACTTCACAGAAGGTTGTGTGTGTAGTAGTTATTAAATACTAGCTGTGGCACAACATGGCACCCATTCACACAAAGGAGAATCCTTGTATAATTAACAAATGGGTGTAGCTGGATAGAGCTTTTGATTTCAATAGGGTGAACGTCAGTGTTGATCAAACACATTACGCCGACAAATATGCTCATAATGTGTAGTTATCACAAGTATTGCTCATTTTACACTCGCCTATTAAAGTGGGTGAGACAGAATCGTTATCCTTGTATTGAAAAGACTGCATCATGCCTAATACACTTTAGATTTCCAATAATAAATGGATTAACCTGGGGACTTTGGGGGGCGTAAGCCATTACTGCAAAAGCTAATTCCTTATGACAAGAGCTCAGAGTACCAGAACTTTTGTGCTAGCAAGGCTCATGTCAGCAAGCACTATTAATGTTCTGGTAAAACAGACTAACAGCACACGGCAATGGAAGATTTGGAGGCTTTATTCATTCCCACTCTGGATCTGTTTGTTGTTTTGCCACAATTGCTGATCATTTGTTTAGCAACTCAAGTAAAATACTTTTAAAAAGGGGATAGGTTTGCTTAATCATATATTGGAGTTGTTGTTGTTGGATTTTTATTTTTTATTTTTTTTGGACTGATTAATCTACCTTGTGACCAAGGCACTTAAAGCTTTTTTTTTCCCAATTTCCCATATTATTTTGTATGCATACTCAGAGACACAATATAAACTACCACATTGTATTTGTTCAGTACTGGTACAACACTGGCTATCCTTCACTGACTTGATGGCTTGTAAAATGTGCAATATGTGTGAAATAGTGAGATATATTCCCCAAAATTTTATAGCGATTTCTTTGAATTTTTTCACATTTGATAACCATTTGTTAGTAGTTGCACTACCAAACTAGTCATTTTTCATTCCAAGGCAAGTGAACAGGTCACCTGTTGGGAGGCAAACTACCTGCTCCAAATAATCACCGTCCGACTCGGAGTGACTCTCAGACAGATTGGCAAGAGCTGGAAATAATTTCAATCTAATTTACAAATGCAGACCGATTGCCAGTATATTGCAATCAGTCTGAGTCAGTCTTAGCTGGTTGTGTTCTGGCTATATTCCTGTATTGAAAGCAAGGTAACATTGCTTTCAATATCATTCTGCACTTAAACTGCCATTGTGCAGCAGCTACATCACCATTTATGGAGGAATTTCTGAATTTCTGATTCACATCTATGAGGTTCTAGTTGGACTCTAAATGTAAATAGTTAATGTGAATTTCTGCCTATGTAGATGGCAGTAGACTTGCAACAGATGGCAACAGATTTGCTATTTTATCCAATTTATCACAGTTAATCAGTGTATTACCACAAACAGATTGCATGTAATTGCCAGCTTGACCCCATTCAATAACAAACCCGTAGCAGACTGATAACAGAGTGATAGCAGACTCATCCCGTCTTATTGCCAACTCGATGTACCAAAGTTGCTTTGAAGACAACAATTGTCTGCCAGGAGTTGCAGATCTAGTCCCTGTCCTCAGAGCAACCATATCATAGACAACAAGACAAGAGCTTCATGGCAAACAGTCACAGTAGTTTCGGTTGTGCCAAAGCCTCAAACCACTGTCCCTAGTGTGACAGTAGTATTATGGATTCTGATAAATGTAACATAACAATCTGTCACAGGTTTATAACAGTTTATATAGAGGTGAAAAATCTGTGCGATTTTCATGAATGGTAGTGTAACAACAAAATGCAAAAAATGAGAAAAATCTTTCTACTCTTATAACAATAATGCACTGTTATATGTGATTTAAAGTAAACTGTAATGTTTACAACACATTGTGGATTTTTTTCCATTTTTTTCTGTCATTTTTTTCTTTAACTATATCTAAAAGTGACACTACCAAAGCCAAATACACATCAGGTTGTCAGTGTAGCATTTAAGTCTATGCACACTGGCTGTTTTGAAAGGGGATAGTGAAAAGCTATTCATCTTTCTGATGTTGTAGATATTTTATTAATTAAACTAGAGGTCTGTCTGAATCTATAATTGTAAAGAGGCTTTATGCTTATTAAATAAGAGGTATGCTGCTTCTGGACAGTCCAGACAAGCGAGAAGCAGTAGGGGAAGACCAATTTTTCTAACCAGCTCAATTCTTTTCATGTTGTTGGACAGCTGTGAATAGATTCGAGACTGGTTCATCCAACCCGTCTTTGTAAAAATTACAGTTGTAGCTGCATGTGTGCGCTGTGTGTGAGAGAGCTGGAAAGAGAATAAGACAGATGGACAGAATTGGATATTTTCTGTGGTAGCTGGCATAGCTTGACTAAGAGCTCAGTGGTGGTTTTGTTTAACCCTGATAGAGCTCAGCGGTACTGACAGAGGCACATTACTGGCTACCAACACCCACCTAAACTACCTGCCAGTAAACAGTGCTCTGTCATTTTCACCTGATCAAAGTGGGTGTCTTATATATATATATAT